>NC_080607.1:2934211-3241152 GCF_027887145.1 Ammospiza caudacuta
ACAGTGCTGTCTTAGCGCGGCTTCTGCCGAAAGACGCCCCGAGCGGCTCTTAGCTCCGCGGTGTCCGTACCTTCCAATTCAATTTTTTCGGCTCCACAAACCAAATGGTATACTTGCAGCAGTAGGGCGGGACATTGAACTGGACTTTCTCCTTTTAGAGAGAAGCTAATGAAAACGTTTCACCGGAATCAGAGCAGGCTGTAAAACAAGAAAAGTGTCATGGAAATAAGCCAGCCTTATCCTCTTAGGCTTGCTTGTTGTGATTGGCCAAGAAAGAAATGTGTCAACTCGGTGTTCCTGGGTATCACATCAGTAACAGGTACTTCAGCTGCTGTACTTCTCTCCTGAAGTTAAGAACAGAATCCAAGGAATTGTGATTCCATGGTCTCAATTCACTCAATATGGTGCCGAAAAAGGAGTGGAAGGTGCACGGGTCAATTAACTTGAATGGCCTATGTAAATCAGCGGCCACTGTTTTTCTGAAGGCTTCAACAGGTTAGTTGCCTATGTTCTTCTTGGAATTGTTTTAACCTTTGGTCATGTTTTTCTTGGGATTCTTTTACCCTTTTCCCATTAGTTCAGCCTTTGCTCTCAAGCCTTTGCTGACATTTCCAGTATCTCGGTAGCCTGGAAAAGTGTTGTCTTGATTGATCACATCATTATTCCCTTCCAAGGGTTGTTTTCCTCAAGTCTCAGTTTGGCTGGTTTTCTGCTAGTTGATTGTCAGAGGGCAGCAGGTGTTTTGTAAGAGCAAGTACACAATACCATAGCTTGCTTCTCTTTGGATTTGGCCTGTCTAGAAAATGGAATGACTGAACATCTCTGAGAGGCTTTTCTCTCGCCATTAGGTTTCACTGGAAGGAGGGCAGATGCAAATAGTCTACCTAAAGTCTTGGCACAGAAGAAAGTAGTGGTTTGCTGCTGCATAGAGCTAGAAGCTTACAAAAGGAAGGCCTTGGGCTGAGGCCCATTACTTTGGCTAAGTAGAAAAGGACTGTGGCAAGGTGAGGCAGCTGACTTTGAGGTAGATCAACAAGTTCTAGAAGCGTTGTGTGTTCACAGCGTGGTGCATGGTGGTTGGTTGAATTGTGTTTGTTATGGCTTAAAGCTATGGAAATGAGAAAGGCCTGAGTGTTTCAAAAGCCTGGTTTTTGCAAGAAAGCAGCTCTCCTTTGCATCTGCCTGGGGACTCTGCATCACCACGGACCCTCACTGCCACTTTGCCAAGGAGACGATCAGTAGGAATGTTGCAGAGCTGCTGTGTGCATCTGAATGGAATGGCAGAGAACGAAGCGCTGGACGTTTCTGGCTTTAGTACAATGCTGCTGCATTGGTGCCAGTTTAGTTGGTTTTCCATCAGTGGCCTTTCTGTCTAGAAGTACACTGCCCAGAGTATTGGATGCCATTTCCTTCCTGTTGTTTTCATACCTTCCTTCAGTTGAAAGGATGATACAACCTTGACATTTTGAAGATCCCTGTTAGGAAGCACTATGCCAGAGGAGTCATCGCTCCCTTTTCTTCTGCCTCCTTTGTCATTTTCAGAGACTCATTTCAAATTTCTGCTCATGTCAAGAAGAATACTGAGACTACTTAGCAGGGTTGACGCTCTCAGCCGCTTTCCTCTTTCCTACTGCTTCATACTGGATGTGACTTCAAGGCCTCGTTTTGTCATCTGCATTTTGCCGTCATCCAAAGCTAAATATTCCAGGCCTGTGAACACAAAAAGAACTCTTAGTCTTTTGCAAGAACTACCCCTAGGAGGATTTGTGTTCACTTTGATCTCTTCAGTGTTTCAGAAAAAAGGAGATTGTACTCTCTTCTTGTGTACTCTCTTCTTGTGCTCTCATTTCCCTCTCTCTGCCTTGCATGCCCCAGTTAATCTACTGCTGTGACTCATTTGGCATCATCTCACGGTGCAAATTCTGCATAGTTTCAAGTCCTTACAAATGCCAGTTGCCAAGGCGCCTATCTAACCATTCAAGGGGCAAAGAATTGTAGGGCTGGCAAGTTCAGGTGCTGAAACTGTAAGTCATGCCGTATCAAAGTGACAGAGCAAATCAATTGATCTAGGACTTTCAGGTGGGCACCTCTGAGAATAGCAGCTTGTCAGCAATGACACAGCCATCTTCCTAGCTGTATTCCAGAGAGAGGAAAGGGACACCTTCAATGGTTAATATGTTTGGCATGAGAAAACAGCAAGAAATGTACCGCAAAATACTTGAGTCAGATCAAGTGCGTTTCTCTAGTGAGAATTTTGCACTTGTTCTTTCTTGTCTGTGCCTTTACTTTTCACAGAAGACAGGGGAGCATTTCATTAGTACTGTTCTTTTGTTTTCTTTTGTTGGCCTCCCTCTTTCCACCTGCAATTAACAAATTTGCCTTTCTTTCCTGGCTTCTCTTTCTTTACTTCTACAAGTTGACATGAGGTCATCCAACCTTATCATCAATGTTCTCAGACAGTGGAGAGAAGTAGAAGGTACAGCTAAATGGATAAAAGAAACCCACAAAAATAGACAGGTTTTTACAGTCTTCTGTGAGAACATTAGGACACAAGATGTCTTTGAACTGAGTAATGCTCTATTGATTTAACTTTTAGTCCACTGGTTACTATTATTACACGTGTTTGGCCTTTAGTACAGAGCCTTGGAACTAATCCAGGCCAATACTTGGCTAATTTTGTTTTCTTTCTAGTGAGGACTTTGTTTCTTAAGGAATAGTCCAGAGAAAGAGCGTCCACGGTACAGTTACAGGTCATAAATTCTGGTACAGTTTGTGCTGGTAATAGGTCTAGGAAAGAAAGGTTTGACATCTTTTTTGACTTTCAAATGGAACCATGATTTGAAAAACCTAAGAGTTGCGGCTCCCCCCCCACCCCACAGCCCAAGTACTTCTCTTTGCAATATTACTCAGGGATTACACATCAAAGCCCACCCTGTAAAATACGTTGCAGATACTTTGCAAGAAGTGCAGCTTAGCAGCTAGAGATGATAACGTGGCTTAAATAACATGGTCTAAATATGTCTGTCTACGCAGACATACTCAACAAAGGTTACGATGGCTTAGCTCCTGTGCTCAAGTGAACGTGCATTTTAGAACTTCCCAAGAAGGTGAATTCAACCTCCTTCATTGCTCTCTGCTGGAGTCCCAAGAGAATTTCAGTCTGCTTTTTGTCATTTACAGCTGTCACTGCTTAGCTCTTGAACATGAGACTCCCTTGTGACTGATGAAAGTTGTCTAGTTAAGAGTGGGTGAAAGACATGGTCTTGCTCTAGAAGGAGATGAGAAGGTTTCTGCAGTCTTTGTCATCTCTACTGCTTGTGATTTCTAGACAAAACCAGTGGGAAGTTTTCTGAAGGCAGTCCAGAAGCTGGCAATATGGACAGCTTACAGCCCAACACTTGCTGCAGTGCAACCATGGTGACACCAGAAAGGACTTCAAAAAATTCAAAGGGCAAACAAAGCAGTTGGAAGGAAAAGAACATGAACCATTATTCCATTTTTCTCATCTGTCTTTCTTTAAATCATCATTTTCGTGCAGTTTGGCGGCTTGCGTTGGTATCCCACCAAAGGAGTCTGAGACAGAGTAAGCTTTTGAATGGAGTAGAAGTGAGAAACGCAGGCCAAGTTGCCTTTTTTGCCATCAAATACCAGTTAGGCTTGAACTACCCTTTGCTTAAGGTGCTTAGCTTACACTAAGAATTGATGAGCACATTTTGATGGGAGCAAATTTTACTGTCATGATGACTGAGTAAATTTTGCTGTCACTCAGAATTTTACTGTCGTCTGAATAGCAATGTTTGTGTCCAAATAGTATTTTGTCTCCCGTATCTGCAGCAGGTAAGCCTTTTGCTGTCAGCAGTGTTGCTTAACCTTTCATGTCATATCCCTCTTCACATCCATCTTCTGCTTAAGGCTTATTAATCTACTTTAGAATTGGCAGGTGGAATAAGACTACTTTTCCTTTTTGAAAGCTCATGTCATTTGACCTACTTACAGCAAATAATTCATTAATTGCAAGTCCCCAGCTAGCATCTTTTCGGCATATTCTAACCTTCTAAAGAGTAACAAAAGCACTCTCCAATACTTGACTTTCATATCACAGTGGGAACGCTGGTCCTGTTTGCAAGAAACAATCATGGGTATGGTAAAACAAAAGGAGGGCTTAGAGTTTTCTCTGTTAACCTATAGTGAGCTTGGATTTTGCAATATGCATGAAGTTAATTAACACTGTTATATAAAGTGGCTGATTTAATCAATAAATTGGAGTCAATGCTGATAAACGACAAGGTGGGTTGGCTTCCCTTCGCTTTCAACACAGTGCCAATTCGGGCTGCTTTGATAGGACTAAGTGGCTGCTGCAATCTGCCATCCAGAAGCGGGGCAGGTGAGTTTTGTTTGCAAGGGAAAAGGGCCATGGTTTGTGTTTGGGGGCCTGTGACTGAGAGTGCCGGCTGGCTCCTGAAATTCTTTGATATGCAGGATGATTCCCAGACGCAAGGTGGAAACGCTGCCAAGTCGGGCTGGATTGAAATTACCCAGGGACTCCTGCAATCTGCCATCGAGAAGCGGGGCAGGTGAGTGTTGTTTGCCAGGGAAAAGGGCCGTGGATTGTGTTTGGGGGCCTGTGGCTGGGAGAGGCCGGCTGGCTCCTGAAAATCCACGATACGCAGGATGTTTCTCAGACCCAAGGTAGCAACATTGCCAAGCCGGGCTGGTTTGATAGTAGCAAGTTGCTCCTGCAATCTGCCATGCAGAAGCAGGGCAGGTGACTTTTCTTTGCCAGGGAAAAGGGCCGAGGTTTGTGTTTGGGGGCCTGTGGCCAAGAGTGTCTTGCTGGCTCCTGAAAATCCATGATACGCAGGATGGTTCCCAGACCCAAGGTGGCACCAGTGCCAAGTCGGGCTGGTTTGATATTACCAAGTGGCTCCTGCAATGTGCCATGCAGAAGCGGGGCAGGTGAGTTTTTTTGGCCAGGTAAGAGGGCCGAGGTCTGTGTTTAAGGGCCTGTGGCTGGGAGTGGCCGGCTGGCTCCTGAAAATCCACGATACGCAGGATGGTTCCCAGACCCAAGGTGGCACCAGTGCCAAGTCGGGCTGGTTTGATAGTACCAAGTGGCTCCTGCAATCTGCCATGATCACATGAAGAAATACTTTCTGGCGTCCGTACTGGGCCATATGCTCTTTCTTCTCTCAACTTCTCCATCACCTCTCATCTGTTTCACATGCGCTATCTTCAAGGTCCACAGGCTACTTTTCACAGCGTCTTCAGGCCTGATGCAGTAAGAATGATGAATAGAACAGAGTTGGGTCTATTTTGCAGTTTGGATAAAATGCTTTCTGCACACAAATCCAAGGAGAAGGTGCTGCCCCGATGCCCAGAAAAACTTTCACTCCTGCTAGTGTTCTACGTCAACCGCAACTTAGTCTGAAAGAAAAGCTTTTTCTCTGAGAGCATCTGAGAGGTTTGCATGAAGCACTGATATCTGACATATGCAATTTTGAACAGGAGAGGAAAAAGAAAATGGCAAGAAGTTTTTAATTTTACTGGTTTCAATTTTAATTTCCGTGCACTTTTTCACAACTTGTCAGCTCAAATGCCCATCCACATCTTTTAGTCATCTGTAAGTCAGTATTCATATAAAATGTGCTTCAAATCAAAAGAATTTCAAATTTGCACTCCAAGTCTCTATGCCTAGATTTATGATTTCCTACACATATTAGATGAAAGGAAGGCCTTTTTTACTGTGGGAGTGCTGGAACACTGGAACGGGTTGCCCAGAGAAGTTGTGGGTGTCCCATCCCTGAAAGTATTCAAGGTCAGCTTGGACGGGGCTTGGAGCAGCAACAAAGGAGAAGCTTGATGGTAGAGAAACAAAGTTGGACTATAGAAGAAACTGAGATTGAAGTATAGGAGCAAGTTTTCTCTCAGCTCTTGGGCTAAATTCAAAGTTGTACAAAATGACATTTATCTGTGATTTTCACTACTGTAACAGAAAGGTTCATGAAAACTGTACAGAAGATAGCAAATTTTAAAAGAGATAAGAATTACAGCATAAAATCCATGGGACGGGTTACAACATGAGACACTCTCTAAGAGAAAATCTCTGTGTTTCAGCACTTCATCATGGTAAGATTTCACAAAGTGCCAAAGAAGGCGGCAAAATATCATTCGGGACATTATTTACTGGAGTTCAGCCTGGCCATTAGTAGGAACTGGGTTTGACCACATCGTGTAGATATACCACACACACTTTCCCTTCACTGAAAAATTACTGTTTACAACGAAGAAGCAATTGACGATCAAAATTGATTGAAAGCATCTTAAACATGTCAAGTATTTCATTGTAGATGATCTGTGATCCAAATGCTTCTTCCACCTTCGAGAGGGACAGAACAATTCTTCCATATCATGATGGTTTCAAATTGTATCAACCAATGTTTTCTGCTGAAAAGATATCATCTATTTTTTTCTATTTTTGGAAGAAAATATTCCTAGACATACAACAGGTGAGAACTAAGTAATTTTAAAGAAGCAAATGACATGAAAATATTCTGTAAATAGAATGAAATGAAAAGCTGTGTTTTAAATAGGAGCTAAATATGAAACAGAATTTCTGTACCAGGCATTTGAATTACTGCACCAGCTCTTTTGCCCATCAAGAGAGGCATTGAGCATTTCCGTCTTTTCCAAGGTGCTCATGATCTGCTATGCTGATCTCTGTGTGTGCCTAGGTGTGTGTGGAAGGGGGGGCATGTGAAGGGGAGTGTGTATGTTTGCTTTACAATTGTTGTGGCAGATTCATGCCTCAGCTCCACATTTTGTTTTAGAAAGGTCACACAGAGTGGATATGAAGTTTACTATCAACAAGAGATCAATTCCCAAATCATCCATTTGACTCTACCTTATAAATCATGTGCTTTGTTGCATATTTTATCAAATCTACTTTCAAGCCAGATGGAGGAAGGAGGATGTGGGAATCCCTCCACCATCTTGCAACTTTTATGCAAGTAGGTTTTCAAGAAAATCATCATTTCTCTTGGAAATATGTCTGGAACAGGCATGATGGTAGTGTCAACCTGTTGGAGTTTTTGTTGCTGGAAGAAGTTGTACAAAAGGATTGGTTTTTACATTGACCGGTTACTGAATCAAGCGCAGGAATACATTGGAAATTCAACTGGGGCTTCCTTTTCCCAGCAGACCACTTCTAGAACGAGCTTGTACAATGAAGCTGACGCTTCTGCTCTCTTTTTGTTTCTTTCCTATTTTTCTTGGCTTCTTTGCCACTCTCTAGACAATTTGTGAACTCTTTTCCCAACTCAAATGGTTTCAATAGTCTGATTGTGAGCATACATTTTTACAAGGAATTTTTAAAATCTTTCCTCGAGTTAAGAAAGAAAAGGACTTAGGTCTTTTTCTTCCCTTATAATATTGCAATGAAATTGATAAATAAAGACCAACTCTTTCTTTTTGTTTTTAACCCAAGTAGATAATTCCCATCCATTCATCCATTTGGTGGACCAATAGTTGCCATGCTGATGGAAGTTGTCACTTCTTAACAATAGACATTCTGTGACTATGTTGACAGCACTTTGGGTGAAGATCCTAACTGGTCTTGGATACACATAGGGAGAAATTTGCTCAGCCAGTGTCAGTCTTAAGCATGCGTATCAGAAGATCTTTCTAGAGCTGGGAATTTTCCCATGAAAGGGATTCAGTTAGGGAAGAGACACTCGTCCCAGAGTTTTGCATTCTTCTTGAACACTGCTTAAGGAACTTAGATGCCGTGTCCATTTGGATCTCTGTCTTCACAGAACTTTGTCATGCAAGTGCTTGAAATGCATCTTGAAGAGAATTCACTAGCACAGAATGAATGAGAGTGGAAGGGCTTGGTGGGGCTAACCAGGCCCAATCCCCCTGCCTAAACCAGGATACCTAGAGCCTCTTGCCCAGGAGTCTATCTGGGTGTACTTTGAATGTCTTCAAAGATCCAGGCTCCACAATCTTTCTGGGCAGTCTGTGCCGTGGTTCAGTCACCCTCACAGTAAAGAATCATTTGCTGATGGTCAATGGCAATCTCCTGTATTTCAGAGAGTGCCCACTGCCTCTTGTTTTTTCACTCAGCATCACTGAAAAGACACTGGTTCCCTCCCCTTTGCACTATTGCTTCCATATGGATGCGTGCTGCCATGTAGAGATATGTCAAAAACCTCCCTGAAGCCCAGGCAGATAATATTCCCTTCATCTACCAGTCAAGTTGATTCATCAGAGGAGTTTAAAGTGATGTTCCAGCATGAAATTCCCCTGAAAAATCATGCTAACTACATGATTTTGTTGTCTTGCATGTGCCTGGCAAGGTTTCCCAGGAAGAGCTGCTTCATCAACTTCCTGGGGATAAAAAGGAGGCTGCCTGGTTTGTACTATTCCGAGTCCTCCTAATTGCCTTTTTTAGAGATGGGTGTCATTTGCTCTCATCCAGTCTTTAGCCTCTCTTGTCGTCTACATCTTAGCAAAAAGCTTTTCCACTACATGTTCATGTGATTGGAAAAGTCAGGAAAGTGGTAAGGTACTGTTTTCTATCAGTTGGCAAGCTGCGCACACAATCCCAGTGTTGTACAGCTTCCTTCTTCACCTTTCCGATGCTGCCGCTCTCTCCGGCTCCCGGAGCCGAAGAAGCGGCTTCTTCGCGCAAAGACGATTGTACCGCTCACAGTGCTCTCTTAGCGCGGCTTCTGCCGAAAGAAGCCCGGGAGCGGCGCTTAGCTCCGGAGAGCATCGTCCCTTCGTCTTTAGCGTCTTTTGTGGTCTACATCCTAGCAGAAAGCTTTTCCACTCTGTCTGGCAAGGAAAACATGCGCCAGCACAGAAAACATCTCCCATCGTGTTCTGGACGTTGCACGGAGGTCTGCCAAGTGTTTGAAAGAAACAAAGAAAAGTTGTCCAAAACAGCTTCCAATCGAATATTCATGTGATTGGAAACGTCAGGAAAGTGTAAGGTACTGTTTTCTATCAGTTGGCAAGCTGCGCACACAATGCCAGTGTTGTACAGCTTCCTTCTTCACCTTTCCGATGCTGCCGCTCTCTCCGGCTCCCGGAGCCGAAGAAGCGGCTTCTTCGTGCAAAGGCGATTGTACCGCTCACAGTGCTCTCTTAGCGCGGCTTCTGCCGAAAGAAGCCCGGGAGAGGCGCTTAGCTCCGGAGAGCATCGTCCCTTCGTCTTTAGCGTCTTTTGTGGTCTACATCCTAGCAGAAAGCTTTTCCACTCTGTCTGGCAAGGAAAACATGCGCCAGCACAGAAAACATCTCCCATCGTGTTCTGGACGTTGCACGGAGGTCTGCCAAGTGTTTGCATAAAGAAATGAAAAGTTGTCCAAAATAACTTCCTATCGAATATTCATGTGATTGGAAAAGTCAGGAAAGTGGTAAGGTACTGTTTTCTATCAGTTGGCAAGCTGTGCACACAATCCCAGTGTTGTACAGCTTCCTTCTTCACCTTTCCGATGCTGCCGCTCTCTCCGGCTCCCGGAGCCGAAGAAGCGGCTTCTTCGCGCAAAGACGATTGTACCGCTCACAGTGCTCTCTTAGCGCGGCTTCTGCCGAAAGAAGCCCGGGAGCGGCGCTTAGCTCCGGAGAGCATCGTCCCTTCGTCTTTAGCGTCTTTTGTGGTCGACATCCTAGCAGAAAGCTTTTCCACTCTGTCTGGAAAGGAAAACCTGCGGGAGCACAGAAAACATCTCCCATCGTGTTCTGGACGTTGCACGGAGGTCTGCCAAGTGTTTGAAAGAAACAAAGAAAAGTTGTCCAAAACAGCTTCCAATCGAATATTCATGTGATTGGAAACGTCCGGAAAGTGTAAGGTACTGTTTTCTATCAGTTGGCAAGCTGCGCACACAATCCCAGTGTTGTACAGCTTCCTTCTTCACCTTTCCGATGCTGCCGCTCTCTCCGGCTCCCGGAGCCGAAGAAGCGGCTTCTTCGCGCAAAGACGATTGTACCGCTCACAGTGCTCTCTTAGCGCGGCTTCTGCCGAAAGAAGCCCGGGAGCGGCTCTTAGCTCCGGAGAGCCTCGTACCTTCGTCTTTAGCGTCTTTTGTGGTCTACATCCTAGCAGAAAGCTTTTCCACTCTGTCTGGCAAGGAAAACATGCGCCAGCACAGAAAACATCTCCCATCGTGTTCTGGACGTTGTACGGAGGTCTGCCAAGTGTTTGCATAAAGAAATGAAAAGTTGTCCAAAATAACTTCCTATCGAATGTTCATGTGATTGGAAAAGTCAGGAAAGTGGTAAGGTACTGTTTTCTATCAGTTGGCAAGCTGCGCACACAATCCCAGTGTTGTACAGCTTCCTTCTTCACCTTTCCGATGCTGCCGCTCTCTCCGGCTCCCGGAGCCGAAGAAGCGGCTTCTTCGCGCAAAGGCGATTGTACCGCTCACAGTGCTCTCTTAGCGCCGCTTCTGCCGAAAGAAGCCCGGGAGCGGCGCTTAGCTCCGGAGAGCATCGTACCTTCGTCTTTAGCGTCTTTTGTGGTCTACATCCTAGCAGAAAGCTTTTCCACTCTGTCTGGCAAGGAAAACCTGCGCCAGCACAGAAAACATCTCCCATCGTGTTCTGGACGTTGCACGGAGGTCTGCCAAGTGTTTGAAAGAAACAAAGAAAAGTTGTCCAAAACAGCTTCCAATCGAATATTCATGTGATTGGAAAAGTCAGGAAAGTGGTAAGGTACTGTTTTCTATCAGTTGGCAAGCTGCGCACACAATCCCAGTGTTGTACAGCTTCCTTCTTCACCTTTCCGATGCTGCCGCTCTCTCCGGCTCCCGGAGCCGAAGAAGCGGCTTCTTCGCGCAAAGACGATTGTACCGCTCACAGTGCTCTCTTAGCGCCGCTTCTGCCGAAAGAAGCCCGGGAGCGGCGCTTAGCTCCGGAGAGCATCGTACCTTCGTCTTTAGCGTCTTTTGTGGTCTACATCCTAGCAGAAAGCTTTTCCACTCTGTCTGGCAAGGAAAACATGCGCCAGCACAGAAAACATCCCCCAAGGTGTTCTGGACGTTGTACGGAGGTCTGCCAAGTGTTTGACAAGAAGAGAGGAAAAGTTGTCCAAAACAGCTTCCAATCGAATATTCATGTGATTGGAAACGTCAGGAAAGTGGTAAGGTACTGTTTTCTATCAGTTAACAAGCTGCGCACACAATCCCAGTGTTGTACAGCTTCCTTCTTCACCTTTCCGATGCTGCCGCTCTCTCCGGCTCCCGGAGCCGAAGAAGCGGCTTCTTCGCGCAAAGACGATTGTACCGCTCACAGTGCTCTCTTAGCGCGGCTTCTGCCGAAAGAAGCCCGGGAGAGGCGCTTAGCTCCGGAGAGCATCGTCCCTTCGTCTTTAGCGTCTTTTGTGGTCTACATCCTAGCAGAAAGCTTTTCCACTCTGTCTGGCAAGGAAAACATGCGCCAGCACAGAAAACATCCCCCAAGGTGTTCTGGACGTTGTACGGAGGTCTGCCAAGTGTTTGACAAGAAGAGAAGAAAAGTTGTCCAAAACAGCTTCCAATCGAATATTCATGTGATTGGAAAAGTCAGGAAAGTTGTAAGGTACTGTTTTCTATCAGTTGGCAAGCTGCGCACACAATCCCAGTGTTGTACAGCTTCCTTCTTCACCTTTCCGATGCTGCCGCTCTCTCCGGCTCCCGGAGCCGAAGAAGCGGCTTCTTCGCGCAAAGACGATTGTACCGGTCACAGTGCTCTCTTAGCGCCGCTTCTGCCGAAAGAAGCCCGGGAGCGGCGCTTAGCTCCGGAGAGCATCGTACCTTCGTCTTTAGCGTCTTTTGTGGTCTACATCCTAGCAGAAAGCTTTTTCACTCTGTCTGGCAAGGAAAACCTGCGCCAGCACAGAAAACATCCCCCATCGTGTTCTGGACATTGTACGGAGGTCTGCCAAGTGTTTGACAAGAAGAGAAGAAAAGTTGTCCAAAACAGCTTCCAATCGAATATTCATGTGATTGGAAAAGTCAGGAAAGTTGTAAGGTACTGTTTTCTATCAGTTGGCAAGCTGCGCACACAATCCCAGTGTTGTACAGCTTCCTTCTTCACCTTTCCGATGCTGCCGCTCTCTCCGGCTCCCGGAGCCGAAGAAGCGGCTTCTTCGCGCAAAGACGATTGTACCGCTCACAGTGCTCTCTTAGCGCGGCTTCTGCCGAAAGAAGCCCGGGAGCGGCGCTTAGCTCCGGAGAGCATCGTACCTTCGTCTTTAGCGTCTTTTGTGGTCTACATCCTAGCAGAAAGCTTTTCCACTCTGTCTGGCAAGGAAAACATGCGCCAGCACAGAAAACATCTCCCATCGTGTTCTGGACGTTGCACGGAGGTCTGCCAAGTGTTTGCATAAAGAAAAGAAAAGTTGTCCAAAATAACTTCCTATCGAATGTTCATGTGATTGGAAAAGTCAGGAAAGTGGTAAGGTACTGTTTTCTATCAGTTGGCAAGCTGCGCACACAATCCCAGTGTTGTACAGCTTCCTTCTTCACCTTTCCGATGCTGCCGCTCTCTCCGGCTCCCGGAGCCGAAGAAGCGGCTTCTTCGCGCAAAGGCGATTGTACCGCTCACAGTGCTCTCTTAGCGCCGCTTCTGCCGAAAGAAGCCCGGGAGCGGTGCTTAGCTCCGGAGAGGCTCGTACCTTCGTCTGCAGCGTCTTTTGTGGTCTACATCCTAGCAGAAAGCTTTTCCACTCTGTCTGGCAAGGAAAACATGCGCCAGCGCTGAAAACATCTCCCATCGTGTTCTGGACGTTGCACGGAGGTCTGCGAAGTGTTTGCATAAAGAAATGAAAAGTTGTCCAAAATAACTTCCTATCGAATGTTCATGTGATTGGAAAAGTCAGGAAAGTGGTAAGGTACTGTTTTCTATCAGTTGGCAAGCTGCGCACACAATCCCAGTGTTGTACAGCTTCCTTCTTCACCTTTCCGATGCTGCCGCTCTCTCCGGCTCCCGGAGCCGAAGAAGCGGCTTCTTCGCGCAAAGACGATTGTACCGCTCACAGTGCTCTCTTAGCGCTGCTTCTGCCGAAAGAAGCCCGGGAGCGGTGCTTAACTCCGGAGAGCATTGTCCCTTCGTCTGCAGCGTCTTTTGTGGTCTACATCCTAGCAGAAAGCTTTTCCACTCTGTCTGGCAAGGAAAACATGCGCCAGCGCAGAAAACATCTCCCATCGTGTTCTGGACGTTGTACGGAGGTCTGCCAAGTGTTTGACAAGAAGAGAGGAAAAGATGTCCAAAACAGCATCCAATCGAATATTCATGTGATTGGAAACGTCAGGAAAGTGGTAAGGTACTGTTTTCTATCAGTTGGCAAGCTGGCGCACACAATCCCAGTGTTGTACAGCTTCCTTCTTCACCTTTCCGATGCTGCCGCTCTCTCCGGCTCCCGGAGCCGAAGAAGCGGCTTCTTCGCGCAAAGACGATTGTACCGCTCACAGTGCTCTCTTAGCGCCGCTTCTCCCGAATGAAGCCCGGGAGCGGCGCTTAACTCCGGAGAGCCTCGTACCTTCGTCTTTAGCGTCTTTTGTGGTCTACATCCTAGCAGAAAGCTTTTCCACTCAGTCTGGCAAGGAAAACCTGCGCCAGCGCAGAAAACATCTCCCATCGTGTTCTGGACGTTGCACGGAGGTCTGCCAAGTGTTTGCATAAAGAAATGAAAAGTTGTCCAAAATAACTTCCTATCGAATGTTCATGTGATTGGAAAGGTCAGGAAAGTGTAAGGTACTGTTTTCTATCAGTTGGCAAGCTGCGCACACAATCCCAGTGTTGTACAGCTTCCTTCTTCACCTTTCCGATGCTGCCGCTCTCTCCGGCTCCCGGAGCCGAAGAAGCGGCTTCTTCGCGCAAAGACGATTGTACCGGTCACAGTGCTCTCTTAGCGCCGCTTCTGCCGAAAGAAGCCCGGGAGCGGCGCTTAGCTCCGGAGAGCATCGTACCTTCGTCCTTAGCGTCTTTTGTGGTCTACATCCTAGCAGAAAGCTTTTCCACTCTGTCTGGCAAGGAAAACATGCGCCAGCACAGAAAACATCTCCCATCGTGTTCTGGACGTTGTACGGTGGTCTGCCAAGTGTTTGACAAGAAGAGAGGAAAAGTTGTCCAAAACAGCTTCCAATCGAATATTCATGAGATTGGAAACGTCAGGAAAGTGGTAAGGTACTGTTTTCTATCAGTTGGCAAGCTGCGCACACAATCCCAGTGTTGTACAGCTTCCTTCTTCACCTTTCCGATGCTGCCGCTCTCTCCGGCTCCCGGAGCCGAAGAAGCGGCTTCTTCACGCAAAGACGATTGTACCGCTCACAGTGCTCTCTTTGCGCCGCTTCTGCCGAATGAGGCCCGGGAGCGGCGCTTAACTCCGGAGAGCCTCTTACCTTCTTCTTTAGCGTCTTTTGTGGTCTATATCCTAGCAGAAAGCTTTTCCACTCTGTCTGGCAAGGAAAACCTGCGCCAGCGCAGAAAACATCTCCCATCGTGTTCTGGACGTTGCACGGAGGTCTGCCAAGCGTTTGAAAGAAACAAAGAAAAGTTGTCCAAAACAGCTTCCAATCGAATATTCATGTGATTGGAAACGTCAGGAAAGTGTAAGGTACTGTTTTCTATCAGTTGGCAAGCTGCGCACACAATCCCAGTGTTGTACAGCTTCCTTCTTCACCTTTCCGATGCTGCCGCTCTCTCCGGCTCCCGGAGCCGAAGAAGCGGCTTCTTCGCGCAAAGACGATTGTACCGCTCACAGTGCTCTCTTAGCGCCGCTTCTGCCGAAAGAAGCCCGGGAGCGGCGCTTAGCTCCGGAGAGCATCGTACCTTCGTCTTTAGCGTCTTTTGTGGTCTACATCCTAGCAGAAAGCTTTTCCACTCTGTCTGGCAAGGAAAACCTGCGCCAGCACAGAAAACATCTCCCATCGTGTTCTGGACGTTGCACGGAGGTCTGCCAAGTGTTTGCATAAAGAAATGAAAAGTTGTCCAAAATAACTTCCTATCGAATGTTCATGTGATTGGAAAAGTCAGGAAAGTGGTAAGGTACTGTTTTCTATCAGTTGGCAAGCTGCTCACACAAGCCCAGTGTTGTACAGCTTCCTTCTTCACCTTTCCGATGCTGCCGCTCTCTCCGGCTCCCGGAGCCGAAGAAGCGGCTTCTTCGCGCAAAGACGATTGTACCGCTCACAGTGCTCTCTTAGCGCGGCTTCTGCCGAAAGAAGCCCGGGAGCGGCGCTTAGCTCCGGAGAGCATCGTACCTTCGTCTTTAGCGTCTTTTGTGGTCTACATCCTAGCAGAAAGCTTTTCCACTCTGTCTGGCAAGGAAAACATGCGCCAGCGCAGAAAACATCTCCCATCGTTTTCTGGACGTTGTACGGAGGTCTGCCAAGTGTTTGACAAGAAGAGAGGAAAAGTTGTCCAAAACAGCTTCCAATCGAATATTCATGTGATTGGAAAAGTCAGGAAAGTGTAAGGTACTGTTTTCTATCAGTTGGCAAGCTGCGCACACAATCCCAGTGTTGTACAGCTTCCTTCTTCACCTTTCCGATGCTGCCGCTCTCTCCGGCTCCCGGAGCCGAAGAAGCGGCTTCTTCGCGCAAAGACGATTGTACCGCTCACAGTGCTCTCTTAGCGCGGCTTCTGCCGAAAGAAGCCCGGGAGCGGTGCTTAGCTCCGGAGAGCCTCGTACCTTCGTCTATAGCGTCTTTTGTGGTCTACATCCTAGCAGAAAGCTTTTCCACTCTGTCTGGCAAGGATAACCTGCGCCAGCACAGAAAACATCTCCCATCGTGTTCTGGACGTTGTACGGAGGTCTGCCAAGTGTTTGCATAAAGAAATGAAAAGTTGTCCAAAATAACTTCCTATCGAATGTTCATGTGATTGGAAAAGTCAGGAAAGTGGTAAGGTACTGTTTTCTATCAGTTGGCAAGCTGCGCACACAATCCCAGTGTTGTACAGCTTCCTTCTTCACCTTTCCGATGCTGCCGCTCTCTCCGGCTCCCGGAGCCGAAGAAGCGGCTTCTTCGCGCAAAGACGATTGTACCGCTCACAGTGCTCTCTTAGCGCGGCTTCTGCCAAAAGAAGCCCGGGAGCGGCGCTTAGCTCCGGAGAGCATCGTACCTTCGTCTTTAGCGTCTTTTGTGGTCTACATCCTAGCAGAAAGCTTTTCCACTCTGTCTGGCAAGGAAAACATGCGCCAGCGCAGAAAACATCTCCCATCGTTTTCTGGACGTTGTACGGAGGTCTGCCAAGTGTTTGACAAGAAGAAATGAAAAGTTGTCCAAAACAGCTTCCAATCGAATATTCATGTGATTGGAAAAGTCAGGAAAGTTGTAAGGTACTGTTTTCTATCAGTTGGCAAGCTGCGCACACAATCCCAGTGTTGTACAGCTTCCTTCTTCACCTTTCCGATGCTGCCGCTCTCTCCGGCTCCCGGAGCCGAAGAAGCGGCTTCTTCGCGCAAAGACGATTGTACCGCTCACAGTGCTCTCTTAGCGCCGCTTCTGCCGAATGAGGCCCGGGAGCGGCTCTTAGCTCCGGAGAGCATCGTACCTTCGTCTTTAGCGTCTTTTGTGGTCTACATCCTAGCAGAAAGCTTTTCCACTCTGTCTGGCAAGGAAAACATGCGCCAGCGCAGAAAACATCTCCCATCGTGTTCTGGACGTTGCACAGAGGTCTGCCAAGTGTTTGCATAAAGAAAAAAAAAGTTGTCCAAAATAACTTCCTATCGAATGTTCATGTGATTGGAAAAGTCAGGAAAGTGGTAAGGTACTGTTTTCTATCAGTTGGCAAGCTGCGCACACAATCCCAGTGTTGTACAGCTTCCTTCTTCACCTTTCCGATGCTGCCGCTCTCTCCGGCTCCCGGAGCCGAAGAAGCGGCTTCTTCGCGCAAAGACGATTGTACCGCTCACAGTGCTCTCTTAGCGCGGCTTCTGCCGAAAGAAGCCCCGAGCGGCTCTTAGCTCCGGGGTCTCCGTACCTTCCAATTCAATTTTTTCGGCTCCACAAACCAAATGGTATACTTGCAGCAGGAGGGCGGGACATTGAACTGGACTTTCTCCTTTTAGAGAGAAGCTAATGAAAAAGTTTCACCGGAATCAGAGCAGGCTGTAAAACAAGAAAAGTGTCATGGAAATAAGCCAGCCTTATCCTCTTAGGCTTGCTTGTTGTGATTGGCCAAGAAAGAAATGTGTCAACTCGGTGTTCCTGGGTATCACATCAGTAACAGGTACTTCAGCTGCTGTACTTCTCTCCTGAAGTTAAGAACAGAATCCAAGGAATTGTGATTCCATGGTCTCAATTCACTCAATATGGTGCCGAAAAAGGAGTGGAAGGTGCACGGGTCAATTAACTTGAATGGCCTATGTAAATCAGCGGCCACTGTTTTTCTGAAGGCTTCAACAGGTTAGTTGCCTATGTTCTTCTTGGAATTGTTTTAACCTTTGGTCATGTTTTTCTTGGGATTCTTTTACCCTTTTCCCATTAGTTCAGCCTTTGCTCTCAAGCCTTTGCTGACATTTCCAGTATCTCGGTAGCCTGGAAAAGTGTTGTCTTGATTGATCACATCATTATTCCCTTCCAAGGGTTGTTTTCCTCAAGTCTCAGTTTGGCTGGTTTTCTGCTAGTTGATTGTCAGAGGGCAGCAGGTGTTTTGTACAGAGCAAGTACACAATGCCATAGCTTGCTTCTCTTTGGATTTGGCCTGTCTAGAAAATGGAATGACTGAACATCTCTGAGAGGCTTTTCTCTCGCCATTAGGTTTCACTGGAAGGAGGGCAGATGCAAATAGTCTACCTAAAGTCTTGGCACAGAAGAAAGTAGTGGTTTGCTGCTGCATAGAGCTAGAAGCTTACAAAAGGAAGGCCTTGGGCTGAGGCCCATTACTTTGGCTAAGTAGAAAAGGACTGTGGCAAGGTGAGGCAGCTGACTTCGAGGTAGATCAACAAGTTCTAGAAGCGTTGTGTGTTCACAGCGTGGTGCATGGTGGTTGGTTGAATTGTGTTTGTTATGGCTTAAAGCTATGGAAATGAGAAAGGCCTGAGTGTTTCAAAAGCCTGGTTTTTGCAAGAAAGCAGCTCTCCTTTGCATCTGCCTGGGGACTCTGCATCACCACGGACCCTCACTGCCACTTTGCCAAGGAGACGATCAGTAGGAATGTTGCAGAGCTGCTGTGTGCATCTGAATGGAATGGCAGAGAACGAAGCGCTGGACGTTTCTGGCTTTAGTACAATGCTGCTGCATTGGTGCCAGTTTAGTTGGTTTTCCATCAGTGGCCTTTCTGTCTAGAAGTACACTGCCCAGAGTATTGGATGCCATTTCCTTCCTGTTGTTTTCATACCTTCCTTCAGTTGAAAGGATGATACAACCTTGACATTTTGAAGATCCCTGTTAGGAAGCACTATGCCAGAGGAGTCATCGCTCCCTTTTCTTCTGCCTCCTTTGTCATTTTCAGAGACTCATTTCAAATTTCTGCTCATGTCAAGAAGAATACTGAGACTACTTAGCAGGGTTGACGCTCTCAGCCGCTTTCCTCTTTCCTACTGCTTCATACTGGATGTGACTTCAAGGCCTCGTTTTGTCATCTGCATTTTGCCGTCATCCAAAGCTAAATATTCCAGGCCTGTGAACACAAAAAGAACTCTTAGTCTTTTGCAAGAACTACCCCTAGGAGGATTTGTGTTCACTTTGATCTCTTCAGTGTTTCAGAAAAAAGGAGATTGTACTCTCTTCTTGTGTACTCTCTTCTTGTGCTCTCATTTCCCTCTCTCTGCCTTGCATGCCCCAGTTAATCTACTGCTGTGACTCATTTGGCATCATCTCACGGTGCAAATTCTGCATAGTTTCAAGTCCTTACAAATGCCAGTTGCCAAGGCGCCTATCTAACCATTCAAGGGGCAAAGAATTGTAGGGCTGGCAAGTTCAGGTGCTGAAACTGTAAGTCATGCCGTATCAAAGTGACAGAGCAAATCAATTGATCTAGGACTTTCAGGTGGGCACCTCTGAGAATAGCAGCTTGTCAGCAATGACACAGCCATCTTCCTAGCTGTATTCCAGAGAGAGGAAAGGGACACCTTCAATGGTTAATATGTTTGGCATGAGAAAACAGCAAGAAATGTACCGCAAAATACTTGAGTCAGATCAAGTGCGTTTCTCTAGTGAGAATTTTGCACTTGTTCTTTCTTGTCTGTGCCTTTACTTTTCACAGAAGACAGGGGAGCATTTCATTAGTACTGTTCTTTTGTTTTCTTTTGTTGGCCTCCCTCTTTCCACCTGCAATTAACAAATTTGCCTTTCTTTCCTGGCTTCTCTTTCTTTACTTCTACAAGTTGACATGAGGTCATCCAACCTTATCATCAATGTTCTCAGACAGTGGAGAGAAGTAGAAGGTACAGCTAAATGGATAAAAGAAACCCACAAAAATAGACAGGTTTTTACAGTCTTCTGTGAGAACATTAGGACACAAGATGTCTTTGAACTGAGTAATGCTCTATTGATTTAACTTTTAGTCCACTGGTTACTATTATTACACGTGTTTGGCCTTTAGTACAGAGCCTTGGAACTAATCCAGGCCAATACTTGGCTAATTTTGTTTTCTTTCTAGTGAGGACTTTGTTTCTTAAGGAATAGTCCAGAGAAAGAGCGTCCACGGTACAGTTACAGGTCATAAATTCTGGTACAGTTTGTGCTGGTAATAGGTCTAGGAAAGAAAGGTTTGACATCTTTTTTGACTTTCAAATGGAACCATGATTTGAAAAACCTAAGAGTTGCGGCTCCCCCCCCACCCCACAGCCCAAGTACTTCTCTTTGCAATATTACTCAGGGATTACACATCAAAGCCCACCCTGTAAAATACGTTGCAGATACTTTGCAAGAAGTGCAGCTTAGCAGCTAGAGATGATAACGTGGCTTAAATAACATGGTCTAAATATGTCTGTCTACGCAGACATACTCAACAAAGGTTACGATGGCTTAGCTCCTGTGCTCAAGTGAACGTGCATTTTAGAACTTCCCAAGAAGGTGAATTCAACCTCCTTCATTGCTCTCTGCTGGAGTCCCAAGAGAATTTCAGTCTGCTTTTTGTCATTTACAGCTGTCACTGCTTAGCTCTTGAACATGAGACTCCCTTGTGACTGATGAAAGTTGTCTAGTTAAGAGTGGGTGAAAGACATGGTCTTGCTCTAGAAGGAGATGAGAAGGTTTCTGCAGTCTTTGTCATCTCTACTGCTTGTGATTTCTAGACAAAACCAGTGGGAAGTTTTCTGAAGGCAGTCCAGAAGCTGGCAATATGGACAGCTTACAGCCCAACACTTGCTGCAGTGCAACCATGGTGACACCAGAAAGGACTTCAAAAAATTCAAAGGGCAAACAAAGCAGTTGGAAGGAAAAGAACATGAACCATTATTCCATTTTTCTCATCTGTCTTTCTTTAAATCATCATTTTCGTGCAGTTTGGCGGCTTGCGTTGGTATCCCACCAAAGGAGTCTGAGACAGAGTAAGCTTTTGAATGGAGTAGAAGTGAGAAACGCAGGCCAAGTTGCCTTTTTTGCCATCAAATACCAGTTAGGCTTGAACTACCCTTTGCTTAAGGTGCTTAGCTTACACTAAGAATTGATGAGCACATTTTGATGGGAGCAAATTTTACTGTCATGATGACTGAGTAAATTTTGCTGTCACTCAGAATTTTACTGTCGTCTGAATAGCAATGTTTGTGTCCAAATAGTATTTTGTCTCCCGTATCTGCAGCAGGTAAGCCTTTTGCTGTCAGCAGTGTTGCTTAACCTTTCATGTCATATCCCTCTTCACATCCATCTTCTGCTTAAGGCTTATTAATCTACTTTAGAATTGGCAGGTGGAATAAGACTACTTTTCCTTTTTGAAAGCTCATGTCATTTGACCTACTTACAGCAAATAATTCATTAATTGCAAGTCCCCAGCTAGCATCTTTTCGGCATATTCTAACCTTCTAAAGAGTAACAAAAGCACTCTCCAATACTTGACTTTCATATCACAGTGGGAACGCTGGTCCTGTTTGCAAGAAACAATCATGGGTATGGTAAAACAAAAGGAGGGCTTAGAGTTTTCTCTGTTAACCTATAGTGAGCTTGGATTTTGCAATATGCATGAAGTTAATTAACACTGTTATATAAAGTGGCTGATTTAATCAATAAATTGGAGTCAATGCTGATAAACGACAAGGTGGGTTGGCTTCCCTTCGCTTTCAACACAGTGCCAATTCGGGCTGCTTTGATAGGACTAAGTGGCTGCTGCAATCTGCCATCCAGAAGCGGGGCAGGTGAGTTTTGTTTGCAAGGGAAAAGGGCCATGGTTTGTGTTTGGGGGCCTGTGACTGAGAGTGCCGGCTGGCTCCTGAAATTCTTTGATATGCAGGATGATTCCCAGACGCAAGGTGGAAACGCTGCCAAGTCGGGCTGGATTGAAATTACCCAGGGACTCCTGCAATCTGCCATCGAGAAGCGGGGCAGGTGAGTGTTGTTTGCCAGGGAAAAGGGCCGTGGATTGTGTTTGGGGGCCTGTGGCTGGGAGAGGCCGGCTGGCTCCTGAAAATCCACGATACGCAGGATGTTTCTCAGACCCAAGGTAGCAACATTGCCAAGCCGGGCTGGTTTGATAGTAGCAAGTTGCTCCTGCAATCTGCCATGCAGAAGCAGGGCAGGTGACTTTTCTTTGCCAGGGAAAAGGGCCGAGGTTTGTGTTTGGGGGCCTGTGGCCAAGAGTGTCTTGCTGGCTCCTGAAAATCCATGATACGCAGGATGGTTCCCAGACCCAAGGTGGCACCAGTGCCAAGTCGGGCTGGTTTGATATTACCAAGTGGCTCCTGCAATCTGCCATGCAGAAGCGGGGAAGGTGAGTTTTTTTGGCCAGGTAAGAGGGCCGAGGTCTGTGTTTAAGGGCCTGTGGCTGGGAGTGGCCGGCTGGCTCCTGAAAATCCACGATACGCAGGATGGTTCCCAGACCCAAGGTGGCACCAGTGCCAAGTCGGGCTGGTTTGATAGTAGCAAGTGGCTCCTGCAATCTGCCATGATCACATGAAGAAATACTTTCTGGCGTCCGTACTGGGCCATATGCTCTTTCTTCTCTCAACTTCTCCATCACCTCTCATCTGTTTCACATGCGCTATCTTCAAGGTCCACAGGCTACTTTTCACAGCGTCTTCAGGCCTGATGCAGTAAGAATGATGAATAGAACAGAGTTGGGTCTATTTTGCAGTTTGGATAAAATGCTTTCTGCACACAAATCCAAGGAGAAGGTGCTGCCCCGATGCCCAGAAAAACTTTCACTCCTGCTAGTGTTCTACGTCAACCGCAACTTAGTCTGAAAGAAAAGCTTTTTCTCTGAGAGCATCTGAGAGGTTTGCATGAAGCACTGATATCTGACATATGCAATTTTGAATAGGAGAGGAAAAAGAAAACGGCAAGAAGTTCTTAATTTTACTGGTTTCAATTTTAATTTCCGTGCACTTTTTCACAACTTGTCAGCTCAAATGCCCATCCACATCTTTTAGTCATCTGTAAGTCAGTATTCATATAAAATGTGCTTCAAATCAAAAGAATTTCAAATTTGCACTCCAAGTCTCTATGCCTAGATTTATGATTTCCTACACATATTAGATGAAAGGAAGGCCTTTTTTACTGTGGGAGTGCTGGAACACTGGAACGGGTTGCCCAGAGAAGTTGTGGGTGTCCCATCCCTGAAAGTATTCAAGGTCAGCTTGGACGGGGCTTGGAGCAGCAACAAAGGAGAAGCTTGATGGTAGAGAAACAAAGTTGGACTATAGAAGAAACTGAGATTGAAGTATAGGAGCAAGTTTTCTCTCAGCTCTTGGGCTAAATTCAAAGTTGTACAAAATGACATTTATCTGTGATTTTCACTACTGTAACAGAAAGGTTCATGAAAACTGTACAGAAGATAGCAAATTTTAAAAGAGATAAGAATTACAGCATAAAATCCATGGGACGGGTTACAACATGAGACACTCTCTAAGAGAAAATCTCTGTGTTTCAGCACTTCATCATGGTAAGATTTCACAAAGTGCCAAAGAAGGCGGCAAAATATCATTCGGGACATTATTTACTGGAGTTCAGCCTGGCCATTAGTAGGAACTGGGTTTGACCACATCGTGTAGATATACCACACACACTTTCCCTTCACTGAAAAATTACTGTTTACAACGAAGAAGCAATTGACGATCAAAATTGATTGAAAGCATCTTAAACATGTCAAGTATTTCATTGTAGATGATCTGTGATCCAAATGCTTCTTCCACCTTCGAGAGGGACAGAACAATTCTTCCATATCATGATGGTTTAAAATTGTATCAACCAATGTTTTCTGCTGAAAAGATAGCATCTATTTTTTTCTATTTTTGGAAGAAAATATTCCTAGACATACAACAGGTGAGAACTAAGTAATTTTAAAGAAGCAAATGACATGAAAATATTCTGTAAATAGAATGAAATGAAAAGCTGTGTTTTAAATAGGAGCTAAATATGAAACAGAATTTCTGTACCAGGCATTTGAATTACTGCACCAGCTCTTTTGCCCATCAAGAGAGGCATTGAGCATTTCCGTCTTTTCCAAGGTGCTCATGATCTGCTATGCTGATCTCTGTGTGTGCCTAGGTGTGTGTGGAAGGGGGGGCATGTGAAGGGGAGTGTGTATGTTTGCTTTACAATTGTTGTGGCAGATTCATGCCTCAGCTCCACATTTTGTTTTAGAAAGGTCACACAGAGTGGATATGAAGTTTACTATCAACAAGAGATCAATTCCCAAATCATCCATTTGACTCTACCTTATAAATCATGTGCTTTGTTGCATATTTTATCAAATCTACTTTCAAGCCAGATGGAGGAAGGAGGATGTGGGAATCCCTCCACCATCTTGCAACTTTTATGCAAGTAGGTTTTCAAGAAAATCATCATTTCTCTTGGAAATATGTCTGGAACAGGCATGATGGTAGTGTCAACCTGTTGGAGTTTTTGTTGCTGGAAGAAGTTGTACAAAAGGATTGGTTTTTACATTGACCGGTTACTGAATCAAGCGCAGGAATACATTGGAAATTCAACTGGGGCTTCCTTTTCCCAGCAGACCACTTCTAGAACGAGCTTGTACAATGAAGCTGACGCTTCTGCTCTCTTTTTGTTTCTTTCCTATTTTTCTTGGCTTCTTTGCCACTCTCTAGACAATTTGTGAACTCTTTTCCCAACTCAAATGGTTTCAATAGTCTGATTGTGAGCATACATTTTTACAAGGAATTTTTAAAATCTTTCCTCGAGTTAAGAAAGAAAAGGACTTAGGTCTTTTTCTTCCCTTATAATATTGCAATGAAATTGATAAATAAAGACCAACTCTTTCTTTTTGTTTTTAACCCAAGTAGATAATTCCCATCCATTCATCCATTTGGTGGACCAATAGTTGCCATGCTGATGGAAGTTGTCACTTCTTAACAATAGACATTCTGTGACTATGTTGACAGCACTTTGGGTGAAGATCCTAACTGGTCTTGGATACACATAGGGAGAAATTTGCTCAGCCAGTGTCAGTCTTAAGCATGCGTATCAGAAGATCTTTCTAGAGCTGGGAATTTTCCCATGAAAGGGATTCAGTTAGGGAAGAGACACTCGTCCCAGAGTTTTGCATTCTTCTTGAACACTGCTTAAGGAACTTAGATGCCGTGTCCATTTGGATCTCTGTCTTCACAGAACTTTGTCATGCAAGTGCTTGAAATGCATCTTGAAGAGAATTCACTAGCACAGAATGAATGAGAGTGGAAGGGCTTGGTGGGGCTAACCAGGCCCAATCCCCCTGCCTAAACCAGGATACCTAGAGCCTCTTGCCCAGGAGTCTATCTGGGTGTACTTTGAATGTCTTCAAAGATCCAGGCTCCACAATCTTTCTGGGCAGTCTGTGCCGTGGTTCAGTCACCCTCACAGTAAAGAATCATTTGCTGATGGTCAATGGCAATCTCCTGTATTTCAGAGAGTGCCCACTGCCTCTTGTTTTTTCACTCAGCATCACTGAAAAGACACTGGTTCCCTCCCCTTTGCACTATTGCTTCCATATGGATGCGTGCTGCCATGTAGAGATATGTCAAAAACCTCCCTGAAGCCCAGGCAGATAATATTCCCTTCATCTACCAGTCAAGTTGATTCATCAGAGGAGTTTAAAGTGATGTTCCAGCATGAAATTCCCCTGAAAAATCATGCTAACTACATGATTTTGTTGTCTTGCATGTGCCTGGCAAGGTTTCCCAGGAAGAGCTGCTTCATCAACTTCCTGGGGATAAAAAGGAGGCTGCCTGGTTTGTACTATTCCGAGTCCTCCTAATTGCCTTTTTTAGAGATGGGTGTCATTTGCTCTCATCCAGTCTTTAGCCTCTCTTGTCGTCTACATCTTAGCAAAAAGCTTTTCCACTACATGTTCATGTGATTGGAAAAGTCAGGAAAGTGGTAAGGTACTGTTTTCTATCAGTTGGCAAGCTGCGCACACAATCCCAGTGTTGTACAGCTTCCTTCTTCACCTTTCCGATGCTGCCGCTCTCTCCGGCTCCCGGAGCCGAAGAAGCGGCTTCTTCGCGCAAAGACGATTGTACCGCTCACAGTGCTCTCTTAGCGCGGCTTCTGCCGAAAGAAGCCCGGGAGCAGCGCTTAGCTCCGGAGAGCATCGTCCCTTCGTCTTTAGCGTCTTTTGTGGTCTACATCCTAGCAGAAAGCTTTTCCACTCTGTCTGGCAAGGAAAACATGCGCCAGCACAGAAAACATCTCCCATCGTGTTCTGGACGTTGCACGGAGGTCTGCCAAGTGTTTGAAAGAAACAAAGAAAAGTTGTCCAAAACAGCTTCCAATCGAATATTCATGTGATTGGAAACGTCAGGAAAGTGTAAGGTACTGTTTTCTATCAGTTGGCAAGCTGCGCACACAATCCCAGTGTTGTACAGCTTCCTTCTTCACCTTTCCGATGCTGCCGCTCTCTCCGGCTCCCGGAGCCGAAGAAGCGGCTTCTTCGCGCAAAGACGATTGTACCGCTCACAGTGCTCTCTTAGCGCCGCTTCTGCCGAAAGAAGCCCGGGAGCGGCGCTTAACTCCGGAGAGCATCGTCCCTTCGTCTTTAGCGTCTTTTGTGGTCGACATCCTAGCAGAAAGCTTTTCCACTCTGTCTGGCAAGGAAAACATGCGCCAGCACAGAAAACATCTCCCATCGTGTTCTGGACGTTGCACGGAGGTCTGCCAAGTGTTTGCATAAAGAAATGAAAAGTTGTCCAAAATAACTTCCTATCGAATATTCATGTGATTGGAAAAGTCAGGAAAGTGGTAAGGTACTGTTTTCTATCAGTTGGCAAGCTGCGCACACAATCCCAGTGTTGTACAGCTTCCTTCTTCACCTTTCCGATGCTGCCGCTCTCTCCGGCTCCCGGAGCCGAAGAAGCGGCTTCTTCGCGCAAAGACGATTGTACCGCTCACAGTGCTCTCTTAGCGCGGCTTCTGCCGAAAGAAGCCCGGGAGCGGCGCTTAGCTCCGGAGAGCATCGTACCTTCGTCTTTAGCGTCTTTTGTGGTCGACATCCTAGCAGAAAGCTTTTCCACTCTGTCTGGAAAGGAAAACCTGCGGGAGCACAGAAAACATCTCCCATCGTGTTCTGGACGTTGCACGGAGGTCTGCCAAGTGTTTGAAAGAAACAAAGAAAAGTTGTCCAAAACAGCTTCCAATCGAATATTCATGTGATTGGAAACGTCCGGAAAGTGTAAGGTACTGTTTTCTATCAGTTGGCAAGCTGCGCACACAATGCCAGTGTTGTACAGCTTCCTTCTTCACCTTTCCGATGCTGCCGCTCTCTCCGGCTCCCGGAGCCGAAGAAGCGGCTTCTTCGCGCAAAGACGATTGTACCGCTCACAGTGCTCTCTTAGCGCCGCTTCTGCCGAAAGAAGCCCGGGAGCGGCTCTTAGCTCCGGAGAGCCTCGTACCTTCGTCTT
The DNA here is from genome assembly GCF_027887145.1 of Ammospiza caudacuta. Taxonomy (NCBI): domain Eukaryota; kingdom Metazoa; phylum Chordata; class Aves; order Passeriformes; family Passerellidae; genus Ammospiza; species Ammospiza caudacuta. Next base: position 2,961,189 of record NC_080607.1, read on the forward strand.
TAGCGTCTTTTGTGGTCTACATCCTAGCAGAAAGCTTTTCCACTCTGTCTGGCAAGGAAAACATGCGCCAGCACAGAAAACATCTCCCATCGTGTTCTGGACGTTGTACGGAGGTCTGCCAAGTGTTTGCATAAAGAAATGAAAAGTTGTCCAAAATAACTTCCTATCGAATGTTCATGTGATTGGAAAAGTCAGGAAAGTGGTAAGGTACTGTTTTCTATCAGTTGGCAAGCTGCGCACACAATCCCAGTGTTGTACAGCTTCCTTCTTCACCTTTCCGATGCTGCCGCTCTCTCCGGCTCCCGGAGCCGAAGAAGCGGCTTCTTCGCGCAAAGACGATTGTACCGCTCACAGTGCTCTCTTAGCGCGGCTTCTGCCGAAAGAAGCCCGGGAGAGGCGCTTAGCTCCGGAGAGCATCGTCCCTTCGTCTTTAGCGTCTTTTGTGGTCTACATCCTAGCAGAAAGCTTTTCCACTCTGTCTGGCAAGGAAAACATGCGCCAGCACAGAAAACATCCCCCAAGGTGTTCTGGACGTTGTACGGAGGTCTGCCAAGTGTTTGACAAGAAGAGAAGAAAAGTTGTCCAAAACAGCTTCCAATCGAATATTCATGTGATTGGAAAAGTCAGGAAAGTTGTAAGGTACTGTTTTCTATCAGTTGGCAAGCTGCGCACACAATCCCAGTGTTGTACAGCTTCCTTCTTCACCTTTCCGATGCTGCCGCTCTCTCCGGCTCCCGGAGCCGAAGAAGCGGCTTCTTCGCGCAAAGACGATTGTACCGCTCACAGTGCTCTCTTAGCGCCGCTTCTGCCGAAAGAAGCCCGGGAGCGGCGCTTAGCTCCGGAGAGCATCGTACCTTCGTCTTTAGCGTCTTTTGTGGTCTACATCCTAGCAGAAAGCTTTTCCACTCTGTCTGGCAAGGAAAACCTGCGCCAGCACAGAAAACATCCCCCATCGTGTTCTGGACGTTGTACGGAGGTCTGCCAAGTGTTTGACAAGAAGAGAAGAAAAGTTGTCCAAAACAGCTTCCAATCGAATATTCATGTGATTGGAAAAGTCAGGAAAGTTGTAAGGTACTGTTTTCTATCAGTTGGCAAGCTGCGCACACAATCCCAGTGTTGTACAGCTTCCTTCTTCACCTTTCCGATGCTGCCGCTCTCTCCGGCTCCCGGAGCCGAAGAAGCGGCTTCTTCGCGCAAAGACGATTGTACCGCTCACAGTGCTCTCTTAGCGCGGCTTCTGCCGAAAGAAGCCCGGGAGCGGCGCTTAGCTCCGGAGAGCATCGTACCTTCGTCTTTAGCGTCTTTTGTGGTCTACATCCTAGCAGAAAGCTTTTCCACTCTGTCTGGCAAGGAAAACATGCGCCAGCACAGAAAACATCTCCCATCGTGTTCTGGACGTTGCACGGAGGTCTGCCAAGTGTTTGCATAAAGAAAAGAAAAGTTGTCCAAAATAACTTCCTATCGAATGTTCATGTGATTGGAAAAGTCAGGAAAGTGGTAAGGTACTGTTTTCTATCAGTTGGCAAGCTGCGCACACAATCCCAGTGTTGTACAGCTTCCTTCTTCACCTTTCCGATGCTGCCGCTCTCTCCGGCTCCCGGAGCCGAAGAAGCGGCTTCTTCGCGCAAAGGCGATTGTACCGCTCACAGTGCTCTCTTAGCGCCGCTTCTGCCGAAAGAAGCCCGGGAGCGGTGCTTAGCTCCGGAGAGGCTCGTACCTTCGTCTGCAGCGTCTTTTGTGGTCTACATCCTAGCAGAAAGCTTTTCCACTCTGTCTGGCAAGGAAAACCTGCGCCAGCGCTGAAAACATCTCCCATCGTGTTCTGGACGCTGCACGGAGGTCTGCCAAGTGTTTGCATAAAGAAATGAAAAGTTGTCCAAAATAACTTCCTATCGAATGTTCATGTGATTGGAAAAGTCAGGAAAGTGGTAAGGTACTGTTTTCTATCAGTTGGCAAGCTGCGCACACAATCCCAGTGTTGTACAGCTTCCTTCTTCACCTTTCCGATGCTGCCGCTCTCTCCGGCTCCCGGAGCCGAAGAAGCGGCTTCTTCGCGCAAAGACGATTGTACCGCTCACAGTGCTCTCTTAGCGCCGCTTCTGCCGAAAGAAGCCCGGGAGCGGTGCTTAACTCCGGAGAGCATCGTCCCTTCGTCTGCAGCGTCTTTTGTGGTCTACATCCTAGCAGAAAGCTTTTCCACTCTGTCTGGCAAGGAAAACATGCGCCAGCGCAGAAAACATCTCCCATCGTGTTCTGGACGTTGTACGGAGGTCTGCCAAGTGTTTGACAAGAAGAGAGGAAAAGATGTCCAAAACAGCATCCAATCGAATATTCATGTGATTGGAAACGTCAGGAAAGTGTAAGGTACTGTTTTCTATCAGTTGGCAAGCTGGCGCACACAATCCCAGTGTTGTACAGCTTCCTTCTTCACCTTTCCGATGCTGCCGCTCTCTCCGGCTCCCGGAGCCGAAGAAGCGGCTTCTTCGCGCAAAGACGATTGTACCGCTCACAGTGCTCTCTTAGCGCCGCTTCTCCCGAATGAAGCCCGGGAGCGGCGCTTAACTCCGGAGAGCCTCGTACCTTCGTCTTTAGCGTCTTTTGTGGTCTACATCCTAGCAGAAAGCTTTTCCACTCAGTCTGGCAAGGAAAACCTGCGCCAGCGCAGAAAACATCTCCCATCGTGTTCTGGACGTTGCACGGAGGTCTGCCAAGTGTTTGCATAAAGAAATGAAAAGTTGTCCAAAATAACTTCCTATCGAATGTTCATGTGATTGGAAAGGTCAGGAAAGTGTAAGGTACTGTTTTCTATCAGTTGGCAAGCTGCGCACACAATCCCAGTGTTGTACAGCTTCCTTCTTCACCTTTCCGATGCTGCCGCTCTCTCCGGCTCCCGGAGCCGAAGAAGCGGCTTCTTCGCACAAAGACGATTGTACCGGTCACAGTGCTCTCTTAGCGCCGCTTCTGCCGAAAGAAGCCCGGGAGCGGCGCTTAGCTCCGGAGAGCATCGTACCTTCGTCTTTAGCGTCTTTTGTGGTCTACATCCTAGCAGAAAGCTTTTCCACTCTGTCTGGCAAGGAAAACATGCGCCAGCACAGAAAACATCTCCCATCGTGTTCTGGACGTTGTACGGAGGTCTGCCAAGTGTTTGACAAGAAGAGAGGAAAAGTTGTCCAAAACAGCTTCCAATCGAATATTCATGAGATTGGAAACGTCAGGAAAGTGGTAAGGTACTGTTTTCTATCAGTTGGCAAGCTGCGCACACAATCCCAGTGTTGTACAGCTTCCTTCTTCACCTTTCCGATGCTGCCGCTCTCTCCGGCTCCCGGAGCCGAAGAAGCGGCTTCTTCGCGCAAAGACGATTGTACCGCTCACAGTGCTCTCTTAGCGCCGCTTCTGCCGAATGAGGCCCGGGAGCGGCGCTTAACTCCGGAGAGCCTCTTACCTTCTTCTTTAGCGTCTTTTGTGGTCTACATCCTAGCAGAAAGCTTTTCCACTCTGTCTGGCAAGGAAAACCTGCGCCAGCGCAGAAAACATCTCCCATCGTGTTCTGGACGTTGCACGGAGGTCTGCCAAGCGTTTGCATAAAGAAAAAAAAAGTTGTCCAAAATAACTTCCTATCGAATGTTCATGTGATTGGAAAAGTCAGGAAAGTGGTAAGGTACTGTTTTCTATCAGTTGGCAAGCTGCGCACACAATCCCAGTGTTGTACAGCTTCCTTCTTCACCTTTCCGATGCTGCCGCTCTCTCCGGCTCCCGGAGCCGAAGAAGCGGCTTCTTCGCGCAAAGACGATTGTACCGCTCACAGTGCTCTCTTAGCGCGGCTTCTGCCGAAAGAAGCCCGGGAGCGGCGCTTAGCTCCGGAGAGCCTCGTCCCTTCGTCTTTAGCGTCTTTTGTGGTCTACATCCTAGCAGAAAGCTTTTCCACTCTGTCTGGCAAGGAAAACATGCGCCAGCACAGAAAACATCTCCCATCGTGTTCTGGACGTTGCACGGAGGTCTGCCAAGTGTTTGCATAAAGAAATGAAAAGTTGTCCAGAATAACTTCCTATCGAATGTTCATGTGATTGGAAAAGTCAGGAAAGTGGTAAGGTACTGTTTTCTATCAGTTGGCAAGCTGCGCACACAAGCCCAGTGTTGTACAGCTTCCTTCTTCACCTTTCCGATGCTGCCGCTCTCTCCGGCTCCCGGAGCCGAAGAAGCGGCTTCTTCGCGCAAAGACGATTGTACCGCTCACAGTGCTCTCTTAGCGCGGCTTCTGCCGAAAGAAGCCCGGGAGCGGCGCTTAGCTCCGGAGAGCATCGTACCTTCGTCTTTAGCGTCTTTTGTGGTCTACATCCTAGCGGAAAGCTTTTCCACTCTGTCTGGCAAGGAAAACATGCGCCAGCACAGAAAACATCTCCCATCGTGTTCTGGACGTTGTACGGAGGTCTGCCAAGTGTTTGACAAGAAGAGAGGAAAAGTTGTCCAAAACAGCTTCCAATCGAATATTCATGTGATTGGAAACGTCAGGAAAGTGTAAGGTACTGTTTTCTATCAGTTGGCAAGCTGCGCACACAATCCCAGTGTTGTACAGCTTCCTTCTTCACCTTTCCGATGCTGCCGCTCTCTCCGGCTCCCGGAGCCGAAGAAGCGGCTTCTTCGCGCAAAGACGATTGTACCGCTCACAGTGCTCTCTTAGCGCCGCTTCTGCCGAAAGAAGCCCGGGAGCGGTGCTTAGCTCCGGAGAGCCTCGTACCTTCGTCTATAGCGTCTTTTGTGGTCTACATCCTAGCAGAAAGCTTTTCCACTCTGTCTGGCAAGGAAAACATGCGCCAGCGCAGAAAACATCTCCCATCGTGTTCTGGACGTTGTACGGAGGTCTGCCAAGTGTTTGCATAAAGAAATGAAAAGTTGTCCAAAATAACTTCCTATCGAATGTTCATGTGATTGGAAAAGTCAGGAAAGTGGTAAGGTACTGTTTTCTATCAGTTGGCAAGCTGCGCACACAATCCCAGTGTTGTACAGCTTCCTTCTTCACCTTTCCGATGCTGCCGCTCTCTCCGGCTCCCGGAGCCGAAGAAGCGGCTTCTTCACGCAAAGACGATTGTACCTCTCACAGTGCTCTCTTAGCGCCGCTTCTGCCGAATGAGGCCCGGGAGCGGCTCTTAGCTCCGGAGAGCATCGTACCTTCGTCTTTAGCGTCTTTTGTGGTCTACATCCTAGCAGAAAGCTTTTCCACTCTGTCTGGCAAGGAAAACATGCGCCAGCACAGAAAACATCTCCCATCGTGTTCTGGACGTTGTACGGAGGTCTGCCAAGTGTTTGCATAAAGAAATGAAAAGTTGTCCAAAATAACTTCCTATCGAATGTTCATGTGATTGGAAAAGTCAGGAAAGTGGTAAGGTACTGTTTTCTATCAGTTGGCAAGCTGCGCACACAATCCCAGTGTTGTACAGCTTCCTTCTTCACCTTTCCGATGCTGCCGCTCTCTCCGGCTCCCTGAGCCGAAGAAGCGGCTTCTTCGCGCAAACACGATTGTACCGGTCACAGTGCTGTCTTAGCGCGGCTTCTGCCGAAAGACGCCCCGAGCGGCTCTTAGCTCCGGGGTCTCCGTACCTTCCAATTCAATTTTTTCGGCTCCACAAACCAAATGGTATACTTGCAGCAGGAGGGCGGGACATTGAACTGGACTTTCTCCTTTTAGAGAGAAGCTAATGAAAAAGTTTCACCGGAATCAGAGCAGGCTGTAAAACAAGAAAAGTGTCATGGAAATAAGCCAGCCTTATCCTCTTAGCCTTGCTTGTTGTGATTGGCCAAGAAAGAAATGTGTCAACTCGGTGTTCCTGGGTATCACATCAGTAACAGGTACTTCAGCTGCTGTACTTCTCTCCTGAAGTTAAGAACAGAATCCAAGGAATTGTGATTCCATGGTCTCAATTCACTCAATATGGTGCCGAAAAAGGAGTGGAAGGTGCACGGGTCAATTAACTTGAATGGCCTATGTAAATCAGCGGCCACTGTTTTTCTGAAGGCTTCAACAGGTTAGTTGCCTATGTTCTTCTTGGAATTGTTTTAACCTTTGGTCATGTTTTTCTTGGGATTCTTTTACCCTTTTCCCATTAGTTCAGCCTTTGCTCTCAAGCCTTTGCTGACATTTCCAGTATCTCGGTAGCCTGGAAAAGTGTTGTCTTGATTGATCACATCATTATTCCCTTCCAAGGGTTGTTTTCCTCAAGTCTCAGTTTGGCTGGTTTTCTGCTAGTTGATTGTCAGAGGGCAGCAGGTGTTTTGTACAGAGCAAGTACACAATGCCATAGCTTGCTTCTCTTTGGATTTGGCCTGTCTAGAAAATGGAATGACTGAACATCTCTGAGAGGCTTTTCTCTCGCCATTAGGTTTCACTGGAAGGAGGGCAGATGCAAATCGTCTACCTAAAGTCTTGGCACAGAAGAAAGTAGTGGTTTGCTGCTGCATAGAGCTAGAAGCTTACAAAAGGAAGGCCTTGGGCTGAGGCCCATTACTTTGGCTAAGTAGAAAAGGACTGTGGCAAGGTGAGGCAGCTGACTTTGAGGTAGATCAACAAGTTCTAGAAGCGTTGTGTGTTCACAGCGTGGTGCATGGTGGTTGGTTGAATTGTGTTTGTTATGGCTTAAAGCTATGGAAATGAGAAAGGCCTGAGTGTTTCAAAAGCCTGGTTTTTGCAAGAAAGCAGCTCTCCTTTGCATCTGCCTGGGGACTCTGCATCACCACGGACCCTCACTGCCACTTTGCCAAGGAGACGATCAGTAGGAATGTTGCAGAGCTGCTGTGTGCATCTGAATGGAATGGCAGAGAACGAAGCGCTGGACGTTTCTGGCTTTAGTACAATGCTGCTGCATTGGTGCCAGTTTAGTTGGTTTTCCATCAGTGGCCTTTCTGTCTAGAAGTACACTGCCCAGAGTATTGGATGCCATTTCCTTCCTGTTGTTTTCATACCTTCCTTCAGTTGAAAGGATGATACAACCTTGACATTTTGAAGATCCCTGTTAGGAAGCACTATGCCAGAGGAGTCATCGCTCCCTTTTCTTCTGCCTCCTTTGTCATTTTCAGAGACTCATTTCAAATTTCTGCTCATGTCAAGAAGAATACTGAGACTACTTAGCAGGGTTGACGCTCTCAGCCGCTTTCCTCTTTCCTACTGCTTCATACTGGATGTGACTTCAAGGCCTCGTTTTGTCATCTGCATTTTGCCGTCATCCAAAGCTAAATATTCCAGGCCTGTGAACACAAAAAGAACTCTTAGTCTTTTGCAAGAACTACCCCTAGGAGGATTTGTGTTCACTTTGATCTCTTCAGTGTTTCAGAAAAAAGGAGATTGTACTCTCTTCTTGTGTACTCTCTTCTTGTGCTCTCATTTCCCTCTCTCTGCCTTGCATGCCCCAGTTAATCTACTGCTGTGACTCATTTGGCATCATCTCACGGTGCAAATTCTGCATAGTTTCAAGTCCTTACAAATGCCAGTTGCCAAGGCGCCTATCTAACCATTCAAGGGGCAAAGAATTGTAGGGCTGGCAAGTTCAGGTGCTGAAACTGTAAGTCATGCCGTATCAAAGTGACAGAGCAAATCAATTGATCTAGGACTTTCAGGTGGGCACCTCTGAGAATAGCAGCTTGTCAGCAATGACACAGCCATCTTCCTAGCTGTATTCCAGAGAGAGGAAAGGGACACCTTCAATGGTTAATATGTTTGGCATGAGAAAACAGCAAGAAATGTACCGCAAAATACTTGAGTCAGATCAAGTGCGTTTCTCTAGTGAGAATTTTGCACTTGTTCTTTCTTGTCTGTGCCTTTACTTTTCACAGAAGACAGGGGAGCATTTCATTAGTACTGTTCTTTTGTTTTCTTTTGTTGGCCTCCCTCTTTCCACCTGCAATTAACAAATTTGCCTTTCTTTCCTGGCTTCTCTTTCTTTACTTCTACAAGTTGACATGAGGTCATCCAACCTTATCATCAATGTTCTCAGACAGTGGAGAGAAGTAGAAGGTACAGCTAAATGGATAAAAGAAACCCACAAAAATAGACAGGTTTTGACAGTCTTCTGTGAGAACATTAGGACACAAGATGTCTTTGAACTGAGTAATGCTCTATTGATTTAACTTTTAGTCCACTGGTTACTATTATTACACGTGTTTGGCCTTTAGTACAGAGCCTTGGAACTAATCCAGGCCAATACTTGGCTAATTTTGTTTTCTTTCTAGTGAGGACTTTGTTTCTTAAGGAATAGTCCAGAGAAAGAGCGTCCACGGTACAGTTACAGGTCATAAATTCTGGTACAGTTTGTGCTGGTAATAGGTCTAGGAAAGAAAGGTTTGACATCTTTTTTGACTTTCAAATGGAACCATGATTTGAAAAACCTAAGAGTTGCGGCTCCCCCCCCACCCCACAGCCCAAGTACTTCTCTTTGCAATATTACTCAGGGATTACACATCAAAGCCCACCCTGTAAAATACGTTGCAGATACTTTGCAAGAAGTGCAGCTTAGCAGCTAGAGATGATAACGTGGCTTAAATAACATGGTCTAAATATGTCTGTCTACGCAGACATACTCAACAAAGGTTACGATGGCTTAGCTCCTGTGCTCAAGTGAACGTGCATTTTAGAACTTCCCAAGAAGGTGAATTCAACCTCCTTCATTGCTCTCTGCTGGAGTCCCAAGAGAATTTCAGTCTGCTTTTTGTCATTTACAGCTGTCACTGCTTAGCTCTTGAACATGAGACTCCCTTGTGACTGATGAAAGTTGTCTAGTTAAGAGTGGGTGAAAGACATGGTCTTGCTCTAGAAGGAGATGAGAAGGTTTCTGCAGTCTTTGTCATCTCTACTGCTTGTGATTTCTAGACAAAACCAGTGGGAAGTTTTCTGAAGGCAGTCCAGAAGCTGGCAATATGGACAGCTTACAGCCCAACACTTGCTGCAGTGCAACCATGGTGACACCAGAAAGGACTTCAAAAAATTCAAAGGGCAAACAAAGCAGTTGGAAGGAAAAGAACATGAACCATTATTCCATTTTTCTCATCTGTCTTTCTTTAAATCATCATTTTCGTGCAGTTTGGCGGCTTGCGTTGGTATCCCACCAAAGGAATCTGAGACAGAGTAAGCTTTTGAATGGAGTAGAAGTGAGAAACGCAGGCCAAGTTGCCTTTTTTGCCATCAAATACCAGTTAGGCTTGAACTACCCTTTGCTTAAGGTGCTTAGCTTACACTAAGAATTGATGAGCACATTTTGATGGGAGCAAATTTTACTGTCATGATGACTGAGTAAATTTTGCTGTCACTCAGAATTTTACTGTCGTCTGAATAGCAATGTTTGTGTCCAAATAGTATTTTGTCTCCCGTATCTGCAGCAGGTAAGCCTTTTGCTGTCAGCAGTGTTGCTTAACCTTTCATGTCATATCCCTCTTCACATCCATCTTCTGCTTAAGGCTTATTAATCTACTTTAGAATTGGCAGGTGGAATAAGACTACTTTTCCTTTTTGAAAGCTCATGTCATTTGACCTACTTACAGCAAATAATTCATTAATTGCAAGTCCCCAGCTAGCATCTTTTCGGCATATTCTAACCTTCTAAAGAGTAACAAAAGCACTCTCCAATACTTGACTTTCATATCACAGTGGGAACGCTGGTCCTGTTTGCAAGAAACAATCATGGGTATGGTAAAACAAAAGGAGGGCTTAGAGTTTTCTCTGTTAACCTATAGTGAGCTTGGATTTTGCAATATGCATGAAGTTAATTAACACTGTTATATAAAGTGGCTGATTTAATCAATAAATTGGAGTCAATGCTGATAAACGACAAGGTGGGTTGGCTTCCCTTCGCTTTCAACACAGTGCCAATTCGGGCTGCTTTGATAGGACTAAGTGGCTGCTGCAATCTGCCATCCAGAAGCGGGGCAGGTGAGTTTTGTTTGCAAGGGAAAAGGGCCATGGTTTGTGTTTGGGGGCCTGTGACTGAGAGTGCCGGCTGGCTCCTGAAATTCTTTGATATGCAGGATGATTCCCAGACGCAAGGTGGAAACGCTGCCAAGTCGGGCTGGATTGAAATTACCCAGGGACTCCTGCAATCTGCCATCGAGAAGCGGGGCAGGTGAGTGTTGTTTGCCAGGGAAAAGGGCCGTGGATTGTGTTTGGGGGCCTGTGGCTGGGAGAGGCCGGCTGGCTCCTGAAAATCCACGATACGCAGGATGTTTCTCAGGCCCAAGGTAGCAACATTGCCAAGTCGGGCTGGTTTGATAGTACCAAGTTGCTCCTGCAATCTGCCATGCAGAAGCAGGGCAGGTGACTTTTCTTTGCCAGGGAAAAGGGCCGAGGTTTGTGTTTGGGGGCCTGTGGCCAAGAGTGTCTTGCTGGCTCCTGAAAATCCATGATACGCAGGATGGTTCCCAGACCCAAGGTGGCACCAGTGCCAAGTCGGGCTGGTTTGATATTACCAAGTGGCTCCTGCAATCTGCCATGCAGAAGCGGGGCAGGTGAGTTTTTTTGGCCAGGTAAGAGGGCCGAGGTCTGTGTTTAAGGGCCTGTGGCTGGGAGTGGCCGGCTGGCTCCTGAAAATCCACGATACGCAGGATGGTTCCCAGACCCAAGGTGGCACCAGTGCCAAGTCGGGCTGGTTTGATAGTAGCAAGTGGCTCCTGCAATCTGCCATGATCACATGAAGAAATACTTTCTGGCGTCCGTACTGGGCCATATGCTCTTTCTTCTCTCAACTTCTCCATCACCTCTCATCTGTTTCACATGCGCTATCTTCAAGGTCCACAGGCTACTTTTCACAGCGTCTTCAGGCCTGATGCAGTAAGAATGATGAATAGAACAGAGTTGGGTCTATTTTGCAGTTTGGATAAAATGCTTTCTGCACACAAATCCAAGGAGAAGGTGCTGCCCCGATGCCCAGAAAAACTTTCACTCCTGCTAGTGTTCTACGTCAACCGCAACTTAGTCTGAAAGAAAAGCTTTTTCTCTGAGAGCATCTGAGAGGTTTGCATGAAGCACTGATATCTGACATATGCAATTTTGAACAGGAGAGGAAAAAGAAAATGGCAAGAAGTTTTTAATTTTACTGGTTTCAATTTTAATTTCCGTGCACTTTTTCACAACTTGTCAGCTCAAATGCCCATCCACATCTTTTAGTCATCTGTAAGTCAGTATTCATATAAAATGTGCTTCAAATCAAAAGAATTTCAAATTTGCACTCCAAGTCTCTATGCCTAGATTTATGATTTCCTACACATATTAGATGAAAGGAAGGCCTTTTTTACTGTGGGAGTGCTGGAACACTGGAACGGGTTGCCCAGAGAAGTTGTGGGTGTCCCATCCCTGAAAGTATTCAAGGTCAGCTTGGACGGGGCTTGGAGCAGCAACAAAGGAGAAGCTTGATGGTAGAGAAACAAAGTTGGACTATAGAAGAAACTGAGATTGAAGTATAGGAGCAAGTTTTCTCTCAGCTCTTGGGCTAAATTCAAAGTTGTACAAAATGACATTTATCTGTGATTTTCACTACTGTAACAGAAAGGTTCATGAAAACTGTACAGAAGATAGCAAATTTTAAAAGAGATAAGAATTACAGCATAAAATCCATGGGACGGGTTACAACATGAGACACTCTCTAAGAGAAAATCTCTGTGTTTCAGCACTTCATCATGGTAAGATTTCACAAAGTGCCAAAGAAGGCGGCAAAATATCATTCGGGACATTATTTACTGGAGTTCAGCCTGGCCATTAGTAGGAACTGGGTTTGACCACATCGTGTAGATATACCACACACACTTTCCCTTCACTGAAAAATTACTGTTTACAACGAAGAAGCAATTGACGATCAAAATTGATTGAAAGCATCTTAAACATGTCAAGTATTTCATTGTAGATGATCTGTGATCCAAATGCTTCTTCCACCTTCGAGAGGGACAGAACAATTCTTCCATATCATGATGGTTTCAAATTGTATCAACCAATGTTTTCTGCTGAAAAGATAGCATCTATTTTTTTCTATTTTTGGAAGAAAATATTCCTAGACATACAACAGGTGAGAACTAAGTAATTTTAAAGAAGCAAATGACATGAAAATATTCTGTAAATAGAATGAAATGAAAAGCTGTGTTTTAAATAGGAGCTAAATATGAAACAGAATTTCTGTACCAGGCATTTGAATTACTGCACCAGCTCTTTTGCCCATCAAGAGAGGCATTGAGCATTTCCGTCTTTTCCAAGGTGCTCATGATCTGCTATGCTGATCTCTGTGTGTGCCTAGGTGTGTGTGGAAGGGGGGGCATGTGAAGGGGAGTGTGTATGTTTGCTTTACAATTGTTGTGGCAGATTCATGCCTCAGCTCCACATTTTGTTTTAGAAAGGTCACACAGAGTGGATATGAAGTTTACTATCAACAAGAGATCAATTCCCAAATCATCCATTTGACTCTACCTTATAAATCATGAGCTTTGTTGCATATTTTATCAAATCTACTTTCAAGCCAGATGGAGGAAGGAGGATGTGGGAATCCCTCCACCATCTTGCAACTTTTATGCAAGTAGGTTTTCAAGAAAATCATCATTTCTCTTGGAAATATGTCTGGAACAGGCATGATGGTAGTGTCAACCTGTTGGAGTTTTTGTTGCTGGAAGAAGTTGTACAAAAGGATTGGTTTTTACATTGACTGGTTACTGAATCAAGCGCAGGAATACATTGGAAATTCAACTGGGGCTTCCTTTTCCCAGCAGACCACTTCTAGAACGAGCTTGTACAATGAAGCTGACGCTTCTGCTCTCTTTTTGTTTCTTTCCTATTTTTCTTGGCTTCTTTGCCACTCTCTAGACAATTTGTGAACTCTTTTCCCAACTCAAATGGTTTCAATAGTCTGATTGTGAGCATACATTTTTACAAGGAATTTTTAAAATCTTTCCTCGAGTTAAGAAAGAAAAGGACTTAGGTCTTTTTCTTCCCTTATAATATTGCAATGAAATTGATAAATAAAGACCAACTCTTTCTTTTTGTTTTTAACCCAAGTAGATAATTCCCATCCATTCATCCATTTGGTGGACCAATAGTTGCCATGCTGATGGAAGTTGTCACTTCTTAACAATAGACATTCTGTGACTATGTTGACAGCACTTTGGGTGAAGATCCTAACTGGTCTTGGATACACATAGGGAGAAATTTGCTCAGCCAGTGTCAGTCTTAAGCATGCGTATCAGAAGATCTTTCTAGAGCTGGGAATTTTCCCATGAAAGGGATTCAGTTAGGGAAGAGACACTCGTCCCAGAGTTTTGCATTCTTCTTGAACACTGCTTAAGGAACTTAGATGCCGTGTCCATTTGGATCTCTGTCTTCACAGAACTTTGTCATGCAAGTGCTTGAAATGCATCTTGAAGAGAATTCACTAGCACAGAATGAATGAGAGTGGAAGGGCTTGGTGGGGCTAACCAGGCCCAATCCCCCTGCCTAAACCAGGATACCTAGAGCCTCTTGCCCAGGAGTCTATCTGGGTGTACTTTGAATGTCTTCAAAGATCCAGGCTCCACAATCTTTCTGGGCAGTCTGTGCCGTGGTTCAGTCACCCTCACAGTAAAGAATCATTTGCTGATGGTCAATGGCAATCTCCTGTATTTCAGAGAGTGCCCACTGCCTCTTGTTTTTTCACTCAGCATCACTGAAAAGACACTGGTTCCCTCCCCTTTGCACTATTGCTTCCATATGGATGCGTGCTGCCATGTAGAGATATGTCAAAAACCTCCCTGAAGCCCAGGCAGATAATATTCCCTTCATCTACCAGTCAAGTTGATTCATCAGAGGAGTTTAAAGTGATGTTCCAGCATGAAATTCCCCTGAAAAATCATGCTAACTACATGATTTTGTCGTCTTGCATGTGCCTGGCAAGGTTTCCCAGGAAGAGCTGCTTCATCAACTTCCTGGGGATAAAAAGGAGGCTGCCTGGTTTGTACTATTCCGAGTCCTCCTAATTGCCTTTTTTAGAGATGGGTGTCATTTGCTCTCATCCAGTCTTTAGCCTCTCTTGTCGTCTACATCTTAGCAAAAAGCTTTTCCACTACATGTTCATGTGATTGGAAAAGTCAGGAAAGTGGTAAGGTACTGTTTTCTATCAGTTGGCAAGCTGCGCACACAATCCCAGTGTTGTACAGCTTCCTTCTTCACCTTTCCGATGCTGCCGCTCTCTCCGGCTCCCGGAGCCGAAGAAGCGGCTTCTTCGCGCAAAGACGATTGTACCGCTCACAGTGCTCTCTTAGCGCGGCTTCAGCCGAAAGAAGCCCGGGAGCGGCGCTTAGCTCCGGAGAGCATCGTCCCTTCGTCTTTAGCGTCTTTTGTGGTCTACATCCTAGCAGAAAGCTTTTCCACTCTGTCTGGCAAGGAAAACATGCGCCAGCACAGAAAACATCTCCCATCGTGTTCTGGACGTTGCACGGAGGTCTGCCAAGTGTTTGCATAAAGAAATGAAAAGTTGTCCAAAATAACTTCCTATCGAATATTCATGTGATTGGAAAAGTCAGGAAAGTGGTAAGGTACTGTTTTCTATCAGTTGGCAAGCTGCGCACACAATCCCAGTGTTGTACAGCTTCCTTCTTCACCTTTCCGATGCTGCCGCTCTCTCCGGCTCCCGGAGCCGAAGAAGCGGCTTCTTCGCGCAAAGACGATTGTACCGCTCACAGTGCTCTCTTAGCGCGGCTTCTGCCGAAAGAAGCCCGGGAGCGGCGCTTAGCTCCGGAGAGCATCGTCCCTTCGTCTTTAGCGTCTTTTGTGGTCGACATCCTAGCAGAAAGCTTTTCCACTCTGTCTGGAAAGGAAAACCTGCGGGAGCACAGAAAACATCTCCCATCGTGTTCTGGACGTTGCACGGAGGTCTGCCAAGTGTTTGAAAGAAACAAAGAAAAGTTGTCCAAAACAGCTTCCAATCGAATATTCATGTGATTGGAAACGTCCGGAAAGTGTAAGGTACTGTTTTCTATCAGTTGGCAAGCTGCGCACACAATCCCAGTGTTGTACAGCTTCCTTCTTCACCTTTCCGATGCTGCCGCTCTCTCCGGCTCCCGGAGCCGAAGAAGCGGCTTCTTCGCGCAAAGACGATTGTACCGCTCACAGTGCTCTCTTAGCGCCGCTTCTGCCGAAAGAAGCCCGGGAGCGGCTCTTAGCTCCGGAGAGCCTCGTACCTTCGTCTTTAGCGTCTTTTGTGGTCTACATCCTAGCAGAAAGCTTTTCCACTCTGTCTGGCAAGGAAAACCTGCGCCAGCACAGAAAACATCTCCCATCGTGTTCTGGACGTTGTACGGAGGTCTGCCAAGTGTTTGCATAAAGAAATGAAAAGTTGTCCAAAATAACTTCCTATCGAATGTTCATGTGATTGGAAAAGTCAGGAAAGTGGTAAGGTACTGTTTTCTATCAGTTGGCAAGCTGCGCACACAATCCCAGTGTTGTACAGCTTCCTTCTTCACCTTTCCGATGCTGCCGCTCTCTCCGGCTCCCGGAGCCGAAGAAGCGGCTTCTTCGCGCAAAGGCGATTGTACCGCTCACAGTGCTCTCTTAGCGCCGCTTCTGCCGAAAGAAGCCCGGGAGCGGCGCTTAGCTCCGGAGAGCATCGTACCTTCGTCTTTAGCGTCTTTTGTGGTCTACATCCTAGCAGAAAGCTTTTCCACTCTGTCTGGCAAGGAAAACATGCGCCAGCACAGAAAACATCTCCCATCGTGTTCTGGACGTTGCACGGAGGTCTGCCAAGTGTTTGAAAGAAACAAAGAAAAGTTGTCCAAAACAGCTTCCAATCGAATATTCATGTGATTGGAAAAGTCAGGAAAGTGGTAAGGTACTGTTTTCTATCAGTTGGCAAGCTGCGCACACAATCCCAGTGTTGTACAGCTTCCTTCTTCACCTTTCCGATGCTGCCGCTCTCTCCGGCTCCCGGAGCCGAAGGAGCGGCTTCTTCGCGCAAAGGCGATTGTACCGCTCACAGTGCTCTCTTAGCGCCGCTTCTGCCGAAAGAAGCCCGGGAGCGGCGCTTAGCTCCGGAGAGCATCGTCCCTTCGTCTTTAGCGTCTTTTGTGGTCTACATCCTAGCAGAAAGCTTTTCGACTCTGTCTGGCAAGGAAAACATGCGCCAGCACAGAAAACATCCCCCAAGGTGTTCTGGACGTTGTACGGAGGTCTGCCAAGTGTTTGAAAGAAACAAAGAAAAGTTGTCCAAAACAGCTTCCAATCGAATATTCATGTGATTGGAAACGTCAGGAAAGTGGTAAGGTACTGTTTTCTATCAGTTAACAAGCTGCGCACACAATCCCAGTGTTGTACAGCTTCCTTCTTCACCTTTCCGATGCTGCCGCTCTCTCCGGCTCCCGGAGCCGAAGAAGCGGCTTCTTCGCGCAAAGACGATTGTACCGCTCACAGTGCTCTCTTAGCGCGGCTTCTGCCGAAAGAAGCCCGGGAGAGGCGCTTAGCTCCGGAGAGCATCGTCCCTTCGTCTTTAGCGTCTTTTGTGGTCTACATCCTAGCAGAAAGCTTTTCCACTCTGTCTGGCAAGGAAAACATGCGCCAGCACAGAAAACATCCCCCAAGGTGTTCTGGACGTTGTACGGAGGTCTGCCAAGTGTTTGACAAGAAGAGAAGAAAAGTTGTCCAAAACAGCTTCCAATCGAATATTCATGTGATTGGAAAAGTCAGGAAAGTGGTAAGGTACTGTTTTCTATCAGTTGGCAAGCTGCGCACACAATCCCAGTGTTGTACAGCTTCCTTCTTCACCTTTCCGATGCTGCCGCTCTCTCCGGCTCCCGGAGCCGAAGAAGCGGCTTCTTCGCGCAAAGACGATTGTACCGCTCACAGTGCTCTCTTAGCGCCGCTTCTGCCGAAAGAAGCCCGGGAGCGGCGCTTAACTCCGGAGAGCATCGTACCTTCGTCTTTAGCGTCTTTTGTGGTCTACATCCTAGCAGAAAGCTTTTCCACTCTGTCTGGCAAGGAAAACCTGCGCCAGCACAGAAAACATCTCCCATCGTGTTCTGGACGTTGTACGGAAGTCTGCCAAGTGTTTGACAAGAAGAGAAGAAAAGTTGTCCAAAACAGCTTCCAATCGAATATTCATGTGATTGGAAAAGTCAGGAAAGTTGTAAGGTACTGTTTTCTATCAGTTGGCAAGCTGCGCACACAATCCCAGTGTTGTACAGCTTCCTTCTTCACCTTTCCGATGCTGCCGCTCTCTCCGGCTCCCGGAGCCGAAGAAGCGGCTTCTTCGCGCAAAGACGATTGTACCGCTCACAGTGCTCTCTTAGCGCGGCTTCTGCCGAAAGAAGCCCGGGAGCGGCGCTTAGCTCCGGAGAGCATCGTACCTTCGTCTTTAGCGTCTTTTGTGGTCTACATCCTAGCAGAAAGCTTTTCCACTCTGTCTGGCAAGGAAAACATGCGCCAGCACAGAAAACATCTCCCATCGTGTTCTGGACGTTGCACGGAGGTCTGCCAAGTGTTTGCATAAAGAAAAGAAAAGTTGTCCAAAATAACTTCCTATCGAATGTTCATGTGATTGGAAAAGTCAGGAAAGTGGTAAGGTACTGTTTTCTATCAGTTGGCAAGCTGCGCACACAATCCCAGTGTTGTACAGCTTCCTTCTTCACCTTTCCGATGCTGCCGCTCTCTCCGGCTCCCGGAGCCGAAGAAGCGGCTTCTTCGCGCAAAGGCGATTGTACCGCTCACAGTGCTCTCTTAGCGCCGCTTCTGCCGAAAGAAGCCCGGGAGCGGTGCTTAGCTCCGGAGAGGCTCGTACCTTCGTCTGCAGCGTCTTTTGTGGTCTACATCCTAGCAGAAAGCTTTTCCACTCTGTCTGGCAAGGAAAACATGCGCCAGCGCTGAAAATATCTCCCATCGTGTTCTGGACGTTGCACGGAGGTCTGCCAAGTGTTTGCATAAAGAAATGAAAAGTTGTCCAAAACAGCTTCCAATCGAATGTTCATGTGATTGGAAAAGTCAGGAAAGTGGTAAGGTACTGTTTTCTATCAGTTGGCAAGCTGCGCACACAATCCCAGTGTTGTACAGCTTCCTTCTTCACCTTTCCGATGCTGCCGCTCTCTCCGGCTCCCGGAGCCGAAGAAGCGGCTTCTTCGCGCAAAGACGATTGTACCGCTCACAGTGCTCTCTTAGCGCCGCTTCTGCCGAAAGAAGCCCGGGAGCGGTGCTTAGCTCCGGAGAGCATCGTCCCTTCGTCTTTAGCGTCTTTTGTGGTCTACATCCTAGCAGAAAGCTTTTCCACTCTGTCTGGCAAGGAAAACCTGCGGAACACAGAAAACATCTCCCATCGTGTTCTGGACGTTGCACGGAGGTCTGCCAAGTGTTTGCATAAAGAAATGAATAGTTGTCCAAAATAACTTCCTATCGAATGTTCATGTGATTGGAAAAGTCAGGAAAGTGGTAAGGTACTGTTTTCTATCAGTTGGCAAGCTGCGCACACAATCCCAGTGTTGTACAGCTTCCTTCTTCACCTTTCCGATGCTGCCGCTCTCTCCGGCTCCCGGAGCCGAAGAAGCGGCTTCTTCGCGCAAAGACGATTGTACCGCTCACAGTGCTCTCTTAGCGCGGCTTCTGCCGAAAGAAGCCCGGGAGCGGCGCTTAGCTCCGGAGAGCATCGTACCTTCGTCTTTAGCGTCTTTTGTGGTCTACATCCTAGCAGAAAGCTTTTCCACTCTGTCTGGCAAGGAAAACATGCGCCAGCGCAGAAAACATCTCCCATCGTGTTCTGGACGTTGTACGGAGGTCTGCCAAGTGTTTGACAAGAAGAGAGGAAAAGATGTCCAAAACAGCATCCAATCGAATATTCATGTGATTGGAAACGTCAGGAAAGTGTAAGGTACTGTTTTCTATCAGTTGGCAAGCTGGCGCACACAATCCCAGTGTTGTACAGCTTCCTTCTTCACCTTTCCGATGCTGCCGCTCTCTCCGGCTCCCGGAGCCGAAGAAGCGGCTTCTTCGCGCAAAGACGATTGTACCGCTCACAGTGCTCTCTTAGCGCCGCTTCTCCCGAATGAAGCCCGGGAGCGGCGCTTAACTCCGGAGAGCCTCGTACCTTCGTCTTTAGCGTCTTTTGTGGTCTACATCCTAGCAGAAAGCTTTTCCACTCAGTCTGGCAAGGAAAACCTGCGCCAGCGCAGTAAACATCTCCCATCGTGTTCTGGACGTTGCACGGAGGTCTGCCAAGTGTTTGCATAAAGAAATGAAAAGTTGTCCAAAATAAATTCCTATCGAATGTTCATGTGATTGGAAAGGTCAGGAAAGTGTAAGGTACTGTTTTCTATCAGTTGGCAAGCTGCGCACACAATCCCAGTGTTGTACAGCTTCCTTCTTCACATTTCCGATGCTGCCGCTCTCTCCGGCTCCCGGAGCCGAAGAAGCGGCTTCTTCGCGCAAAGACGATTGTACCGCTCACAGTGCTCTCTTAGCGCCGCTTCTGCCGAAAGAAGCCCGGGAGCGGCGCTTAGCTCCGGAGAGCATCGTACCTTCGTCTTTAGCGTCTTTTGTGGTCTACATCCTAGCAGAAAGCTTTTCCACTCTGTCTGGCAAGGAAAACATGCGCCAGCACAGAAAACATCTCCCATCGTGTTCTGGACGTTGTACGGAGGTCTGCCAAGTGTTTGACAAGAAGAGAGGAAAAGTTGTCCAAAACAGCTTCCAATCGAATATTCATGAGATTGGAAACGTCAGGAAAGTGGTAAGGTACTGTTTTCTATCAGTTGGCAAGCTGCGCACACAATCCCAGTGTTGTACAGCTTCCTTCTTCACCTTTCCGATGCTGCCGCTCTCTCCGGCTCCCGGAGCCGAAGAAGCGGCTTCTTCGCGCAAAGACGATTGTACCGCTCACAGTGCTCTCTTAGCGCCGCTTCTGCCGAATGAGGCCCGGGAGCGGCGCTTAACTCCGGAGAGCCTCTTACCTTCTTCTTTAGCGTCTTTTGTGGTCTACATCCTAGCAGAAAGCTTTTCCACTCTGTCTGGCAAGGAAAACCTGCGCCAGCACAGAAAACATCTCCCATCGTGTTCTGGACGTTGTATGGAGGTCTGCCAAGTGTTTGAAAGAAACAAAGAAAAGTTGTCCAAAACAGCTTCCAATCGAATATTCATGTGATTGGAAACGTCAGGAAAGTGTAAGGTACTGTTTTCTATCAGTTGGCAAGCTGCGCACACAATCCCAGTGTTGTACAGCTTCCTTCTTCACCTTTCCGATGCTGCCGCTCTCTCCGGCTCCCGGAGCCGAAGAAGCGGCTTCTTCGCGCAAAGACGATTGTACCGCTCACAGTGCTCTCTTAGCGCGGCTTCTGCCGAAAGAAGCCCGGGAGCGGCGCTTAGCTCCGGAGAGCATCGTACCTTCGTCTTTAGCGTCTTTTGTGGTCTACATCCTAGCAGAAAGCTTTTCCACTCTGTCTGGCAAGGAAAACCTGCGCCAGCACAGAAAACATCTCCCATCGTGTTCTGGACGTTGCACGGAGGTCTGCCAAGTGTTTGCATAAAGAAATGAAAAGTTGTCCAAAATAACTTCCTATCGAATGTTCATGTGATTGGAAAAGTCAGGAAAGTGGTAAGGTACTGTTTTCTATCAGTTGGCAAGCTGCGCACACAATCCCAGTGTTGTACAGCTTCCTTCTTCACCTTTCCGATGCTGCCACTCTCTCCGGCTCCTGGAGCCGAAGAAGCGGCTTCTTCGCGCAAAGACGATTGTACCGCTCACAGTGCTCTCTTAGCGCGGCTTCTGCCGAAAGAAGCCCGGGAGCGGCGCTTAACTCCGGAGAGCCTCTTACCTTCTTCTTTAGCGTCTTTTGTGGTCTACATCCTAGCAAAAGGCTTTTCCACTCAGTCTGGCAAGGAAAACCTGCGCCAGCGCAGAAAACATCTCCCATCGTGTTCTGGACGTTGCACGGAGGTCTGCCAAGTGTTTGCATAAAGAAATGAAAAGTTGTCCAAAATAACTTCCTATCGAATGTTCATGTGATTGGAAAAGTCAGGAAAGTGGTAAGGTACTGTTTTCTATCAGTTGGCAAGCTGCGCACACAATCCCAGTGTTGTACAGCTTCCTTCTTCACCTTTCCGATGCTGCCGCTCTCTCCGGCTCCCGGAGCCGAAGAAGCGGCTTCTTCGCGCAAAGACGATTGTACCGCTCACAGTGCTCTCTTAGCGCGGCTTCTGCCGAAAGAAGCCCGGGAGCGGTGCTTAGCTCCGGAGAGCATCGTACCTTCGTCTTTAGCGTCTTTTGTGGTCTACATCCTAGCAGAAAGCTTTTCCACTCTGTCTGGCAAGGAAAACATGCGCCAGCACAGAAAACATCTCCCATCGTGTTCTGGACGTTGCACGGAGGTCTGCCAAGTGTTTGCATAAAGAAATGAAAAGTTGTCCAAAATAACTTCCTATCGAATGTTCATGTGATTGGAAAAGTCAGGAAAGTGGTAAGGTACTGTTTTCTATCAGTTGGCAAGCTGCGCACACAAGCCCAGTGTTGTACAGCTTCCTTCTTCACCTTTCCGATGCTGCCGCTCTCTCCGGCTCCCGGAGCCGAAGAAGCGGCTTCTTCGCGCAAAGACGATTGTACCGCTCACAGTGCTCTCTTAGCGCGGCTTCTGCCGAAAGAAGCCCGGGAGCGGCGCTTAGCTCCGGAGAGCATCGTACCTTCGTCTTTAGCGTCTTTTGTGGTCTACATCCTAGCGGAAAGCTTTTCCACTCTGTCTGGCAAGGAAAACATGCGCCAGCGCAGAAAACATCTCCCATCGTTTTCTGGACGTTGTACGGAGGTCTGCCAAGTGTTTGCATAAAGAAATGAAAAGTTGTCCAAAATAACTTCCTATCGAATGTTCATGTGATTGGAAAAGTCAGGAAAGTGGTAAGGTACTGTTTTCTATCAGTTGGCAAGCTGCGCACACAATCCCAGTGTTGTACAGCTTCCTTCTTCACCTTTCCGATGCTGCCGCTCTCTCCGGCTCCCGGAGCCGAAGAAGCGGCTTCTTCGCGCAAAGGCGATTGTACCGCTCACAGTGCTCTCTTAGCGCCGCTTCTGCCGAAAGAAGCCCGGGAGCGGCGCTTAGCTCCGGAGAGCATCGTACCTTCGTCTTTAGCGTCTTTTGTGGTCTACATCCTAGCAGAAAGCTTTTCCACTCTGTCTGGCAAGGAAAACATGCGCCAGCACAGAAAACATCTCCCATCGTGTTCTGGACGTTGCACGGAGGTCTGCCAAGTGTTTGAAAGAAACAAAGAAAAGTTGTCCAAAACAGCTTCCAATCGAATATTCATGTGATTGGAAAAGTCAGGAAAGTGGTAAGGTACTGTTTTCTATCAGTTGGCAAGCTGCGCACACAATCCCAGTGTTGTACAGCTTCCTTCTTCACCTTTCCGATGCTGCCGCTCTCTCCGGCTCCCGGAGCCGAAGGAGCGGCTTCTTCGCGCAAAGGCGATTGTACCGCTCACAGTGCTCTCTTAGCGCCGCTTCTGCCGAAAGAAGCCCGGGAGCGGCGCTTAGCTCCGGAGAGCATCGTCCCTTCGTCTTTAGCGTCTTTTGTGGTCTACATCCTAGCAGAAAGCTTTTCCACTCTGTCTGGCAAGGAAAACATGCGCCAGCACAGAAAACATCCCCCAAGGTGTTCTGGACGTTGTACGGAGGTCTGCCAAGTGTTTGAAAGAAACAAAGAAAAGTTGTCCAAAACAGCTTCCAATCGAATATTCATGTGATTGGAAACGTCAGGAAAGTGGTAAGGTACTGTTTTCTATCAGTTAACAAGCTGCGCACACAATCCCAGTGTTGTACAGCTTCCTTCTTCACCTTTCCGATGCTGCCGCTCTCTCCGGCTCCCGGAGCCGAAGAAGCGGCTTCTTCGCGCAAAGACGATTGTACCGCTCACAGTGCTCTCTTAGCGCGGCTTCTGCCGAAAGAAGCCCGGGAGAGGCGCTTAGCTCCGGAGAGCATCGTCCCTTCGTCTTTAGCGTCTTTTGTGGTCTACATCCTAGCAGAAAGCTTTTCCACTCTGTCTGGCAAGGAAAACATGCGCCAGCACAGAAAACATCCCCCAAGGTGTTCTGGACGTTGTACGGAGGTCTGCCAAGTGTTTGACAAGAAGAGAAGAAAAGTTGTCCAAAACAGCTTCCAATCGAATATTCATGTGATTGGAAAAGTCAGGAAAGTGGTAAGGTACTGTTTTCTATCAGTTGGCAAGCTGCGCACACAATCCCAGTGTTGTACAGCTTCCTTCTTCACCTTTCCGATGCTGCCGCTCTCTCCGGCTCCCGGAGCCGAAGAAGCGGCTTCTTCGCGCAAAGACGATTGTACCGGTCACAGTGCTCTCTTAGCGCCGCTTCTGCCGAAAGAAGCCCGGGAGCGGCGCTTAACTCCGGAGAGCATCGTACCTTCGTCTTTAGCGTCTTTTGTGGTCTACATCCTAGCAGAAAGCTTTTCCACTCTGTCTGGCAAGGAAAACCTGCGCCAGCACAGAAAACATCTCCCATCGTGTTCTGGACGTTGTACGGAAGTCTGCCAAGTGTTTGACAAGAAGAGAAGAAAAGTTGTCCAAAACAGCTTCCAATCGAATATTCATGTGATTGGAAAAGTCAGGAAAGTTGTAAGGTACTGTTTTCTATCAGTTGGCAAGCTGCGCACACAATCCCAGTGTTGTACAGCTTCCTTCTTCACCTTTCCGATGCTGCCGCTCTCTCCGGCTCCCGGAGCCGAAGAAGCGGCTTCTTCGCGCAAAGACGATTGTACCGCTCACAGTGCTCTCTTAGCGCCGCTTCTGCCGAAAGAAGCCCGGGAGCGGCGCTTAGCTCCGGAGAGCATCGTACCTTCGTCTTTAGCGTCTTTTGTGGTCTACATCCTAGCAGAAAGCTTTTCCACTCTGTCTGGCAAGGAAAACATGCGCCAGCACAGAAAACATCTCCCATCGTGTTCTGGACGTTGCACGGAGGTCTGCCAAGTGTTTGCATAAAGAAAAGAAAAGTTGTCCAAAATAACTTCCTATCGAATGTTCATGTGATTGGAAAAGTCAGGAAAGTGGTAAGGTACTGTTTTCTATCAGTTGGCAAGCTGCGCACACAATCCCAGTGTTGTACAGCTTCCTTCTTCACCTTTCCGATGCTGCCGCTCTCTCCGGCTCCCGGAGCCGAAGAAGCGGCTTCTTCGCGCAAAGACGATTGTACCGCTCACAGTGCTCTCTTAGCGCCGCTTCTGCCGAAAGAAGCCCGGGAGCGGTGCTTAGCTCCGGAGAGGCTCGTACCTTCGTCTGCAGCGTCTTTTGTGGTCTACATCCTAGCAGAAAGCTTTTCCACTCTGTCTGGCAAGGAAAACATGCGCCAGCGCTGAAAATATCTCCCATCGTGTTCTGGACGTTGCACGGAGGTCTGCCAAGTGTTTGCATAAAGAAATGAAAAGTTGTCCAAAACAGCTTCCAATCGAATGTTCATGTGATTGGAAAAGTCAGGAAAGTGGTAAGGTACTGTTTTCTATCAGTTGGCAAGCTGCGCACACAATCCCAGTGTTGTACAGCTTCCTTCTTCACCTTTCCGATGCTGCCGCTCTCTCCGGCTCCCGGAGCCGAAGAAGCGGCTTCTTCGCGCAAAGACGATTGTACCGCTCACAGTGCTCTCTTAGCGCCGCTTCTGCCGAAAGAAGCCCGGGAGCGGTGCTTAGCTCCGGAGAGCATCGTCCCTTCGTCTTTAGCGTCTTTTGTGGTCTACATCCTAGCAGAAAGCTTTTCCACTCTGTCTGGCAAGGAAAACCTGCGGAACACAGAAAACATCTCCCATCGTGTTCTGGACGTTGCACGGAGGTCTGCCAAGTGTTTGCATAAAGAAATGAATAGTTGTCCAAAATAACTTCCTATCGAATGTTCATGTGATTGGAAAAGTCAGGAAAGTGGTAAGGTACTGTTTTCTATCAGTTGGCAAGCTGCGCACACAATCCCAGTGTTGTACAGCTTCCTTCTTCACCTTTCCGATGCTGCCGCTCTCTCCGGCTCCCGGAGCCGAAGAAGCGGCTTCTTCGCGCAAAGACGATTGTACCGCTCACAGTGCTCTCTTAGCGCGGCTTCTGCCGAAAGAAGCCCGGGAGCGGCGCTTAGCTCCGGAGAGCATCGTACCTTCGTCTTTAGCGTCTTTTGTGGTCTACATCCTAGCAGAAAGCTTTTCCACTCTGTCTGGCAAGGAAAACATGCGCCAGCACAGAAAACATCTCCCATCGTGTTCTGGACGTTGTACGGAGGTCTGCCAAGTGTTTGACAAGAAGAGAGGAAAAGTTGTCCAAAACAGCTTCCAATCGAATATTCATGAGATTGGAAACGTCAGGAAAGTGGTAAGGTACTGTTTTCTATCAGTTGGCAAGCTGCGCACACAATCCCAGTGTTGTACAGCTTCCTTCTTCACCTTTCCGATGCTGCCGCTCTCTCCGGCTCCCGGAGCCGAAGAAGCGGCTTCTTCGCGCAAAGACGATTGTACCGCTCACAGTGCTCTCTTAGCGCCGCTTCTGCCGAATGAGGCCCGGGAGCGGCGCTTAACTCCGGAGAGCCTCTTACCTTCTTCTTTAGCGTCTTTTGTGGTCTACATCCTAGCAGAAAGCTTTTCCACTCTGTCTGGCAAGGAAAACCTGCGCCAGCACAGAAAACATCTCCCATCGTGTTCTGGACGTTGTATGGAGGTCTGCCAAGTGTTTGAAAGAAACAAAGAAAAGTTGTCCAAAACAGCTTCCAATCGAATATTCATGTGATTGGAAACGTCAGGAAAGTGTAAGGTACTGTTTTCTATCAGTTGGCAAGCTGCGCACACAATCCCAGTGTTGTACAGCTTCCTTCTTCACCTTTCCGATGCTGCCGCTCTCTCCGGCTCCCGGAGCCGAAGAAGCGGCTTCTTCGCGCAAAGACGATTGTACCGCTCACAGTGCTCTCTTAGCGCGGCTTCTGCCGAAAGAAGCCCGGGAGCGGCGCTTAGCTCCGGAGAGCATCGTACCTTCGTCTTTAGCGTCTTTTGTGGTCTACATCCTAGCAGAAAGCTTTTCCACTCTGTCTGGCAAGGAAAACCTGCGCCAGCACAGAAAACATCTCCCATCGTGTTCTGGACGTTGCACGGAGGTCTGCCAAGTGTTTGCATAAAGAAATGAAAAGTTGTCCAAAATAACTTCCTATCGAATGTTCATGTGATTGGAAAAGTCAGGAAAGTGGTAAGGTACTGTTTTCTATCAGTTGGCAAGCTGCGCACACAATCCCAGTGTTGTACAGCTTCCTTCTTCACCTTTCCGATGCTGCCACTCTCTCCGGCTCCTGGAGCCGAAGAAGCGGCTTCTTCGCGCAAAGACGATTGTACCGCTCACAGTGCTCTCTTAGCGCGGCTTCTGCCGAAAGAAGCCCGGGAGCGGCGCTTAACTCCGGAGAGCCTCTTACCTTCTTCTTTAGCGTCTTTTGTGGTCTACATCCTAGCAAAAGGCTTTTCCACTCAGTCTGGCAAGGAAAACCTGCGCCAGCGCAGAAAACATCTCCCATCGTGTTCTGGACGTTGCACGGAGGTCTGCCAAGTGTTTGCATAAAGAAATGAAAAGTTGTCCAAAATAACTTCCTATCGAATGTTCATGTGATTGGAAAAGTCAGGAAAGTGGTAAGGTACTGTTTTCTATCAGTTGGCAAGCTGCGCACACAATCCCAGTGTTGTACAGCTTCCTTCTTCACCTTTCCGATGCTGCCGCTCTCTCCGGCTCCCGGAGCCGAAGAAGCGGCTTCTTCGCGCAAAGACGATTGTACCGCTCACAGTGCTCTCTTAGCGCGGCTTCTGCCGAAAGAAGCCCGGGAGCGGTGCTTAGCTCCGGAGAGCATCGTACCTTCGTCTTTAGCGTCTTTTGTGGTCTACATCCTAGCAGAAAGCTTTTCCACTCTGTCTGGCAAGGAAAACATGCGCCAGCACAGAAAACATCTCCCATCGTGTTCTGGACGTTGCACGGAGGTCTGCCAAGTGTTTGCATAAAGAAATGAAAAGTTGTCCAAAATAACTTCCTATCGAATGTTCATGTGATTGGAAAAGTCAGGAAAGTGGTAAGGTACTGTTTTCTATCAGTTGGCAAGCTGCGCACACAAGCCCAGTGTTGTACAGCTTCCTTCTTCACCTTTCCGATGCTGCCGCTCTCTCCGGCTCCCGGAGCCGAAGAAGCGGCTTCTTCGCGCAAAGACGATTGTACCGCTCACAGTGCTCTCTTAGCGCGGCTTCTGCCGAAAGAAGCCCGGGAGCGGCGCTTAGCTCCGGAGAGCATCGTACCTTCGTCTTTAGCGTCTTTTGTGGTCTACATCCTAGCGGAAAGCTTTTCCACTCTGTCTGGCAAGGAAAACATGCGCCAGCGCAGAAAACATCTCCCATCGTTTTCTGGACGTTGTACGGAGGTCTGCCAAGTGTTTGCATAAAGAAATGAAAAGTTGTCCAAAATAACTTCCTATCGAATGTTCATGTGATTGGAAAAGTCAGGAAAGTGGTAAGGTACTGTTTTCTATCAGTTGGCAAGCTGCGCACACAATCCCAGTGTTGTACAGCTTCCTTCTTCACCTTTCCGATGCTGCCGCTCTCTCCGGCTCCCGGAGCCGAAGAAGCGGCTTCTTCGCGCAAAGGCGATTGTACCGCTCACAGTGCTCTCTTAGCGCCGCTTCTGCCGAAAGAAGCCCGGGAGCGGCGCTTAGCTCCGGAGAGCATCGTACCTTCGTCTTTAGCGTCTTTTGTGGTCTACATCCTAGCAGAAAGCTTTTCCACTCTGTCTGGCAAGGAAAACATGCGCCAGCACAGAAAACATCTCCCATCGTGTTCTGGACGTTGCACGGAGGTCTGCCAAGTGTTTGAAAGAAACAAAGAAAAGTTGTCCAAAACAGCTTCCAATCGAATATTCATGTGATTGGAAAAGTCAGGAAAGTGGTAAGGTACTGTTTTCTATCAGTTGGCAAGCTGCGCACACAAT
Source organism: Ammospiza caudacuta (assembly GCF_027887145.1). Lineage (NCBI taxonomy): Eukaryota > Metazoa > Chordata > Aves > Passeriformes > Passerellidae > Ammospiza > Ammospiza caudacuta. The sequence continues at coordinate 2,989,109 of NC_080607.1, forward strand.
CCCAGTGTTGTACAGCTTCCTTCTTCACCTTTCCGATGCTGCCGCTCTCTCCGGCTCCCGGAGCCGAAGGAGCGGCTTCTTCGCGCAAAGGCGATTGTACCGCTCACAGTGCTCTCTTAGCGCCGCTTCTGCCGAAAGAAGCCCGGGAGCGGCGCTTAGCTCCGGAGAGCATCGTCCCTTCGTCTTTAGCGTCTTTTGTGGTCTACATCCTAGCAGAAAGCTTTTCCACTCTGTCTGGCAAGGAAAACATGCGCCAGCACAGAAAACATCCCCCAAGGTGTTCTGGACGTTGTACGGAGGTCTGCCAAGTGTTTGAAAGAAACAAAGAAAAGTTGTCCAAAACAGCTTCCAATCGAATATTCATGTGATTGGAAACGTCAGGAAAGTGGTAAGGTACTGTTTTCTATCAGTTAACAAGCTGCGCACACAATCCCAGTGTTGTACAGCTTCCTTCTTCACCTTTCCGATGCTGCCGCTCTCTCCGGCTCCCGGAGCCGAAGAAGCGGCTTCTTCGCGCAAAGACGATTGTACCGCTCACAGTGCTCTCTTAGCGCGGCTTCTGCCGAAAGAAGCCCGGGAGAGGCGCTTAGCTCCGGAGAGCATCGTCCCTTCGTCTTTAGCGTCTTTTGTGGTCTACATCCTAGCAGAAAGCTTTTCCACTCTGTCTGGCAAGGAAAACATGCGCCAGCACAGAAAACATCCCCCAAGGTGTTCTGGACGTTGTACGGAGGTCTGCCAAGTGTTTGACAAGAAGAGAAGAAAAGTTGTCCAAAACAGCTTCCAATCGAATATTCATGTGATTGGAAAAGTCAGGAAAGTGGTAAGGTACTGTTTTCTATCAGTTGGCAAGCTGCGCACACAATCCCAGTGTTGTACAGCTTCCTTCTTCACCTTTCCGATGCTGCCGCTCTCTCCGGCTCCCGGAGCCGAAGAAGCGGCTTCTTCGCGCAAAGACGATTGTACCGGTCACAGTGCTCTCTTAGCGCCGCTTCTGCCGAAAGAAGCCCGGGAGCGGCGCTTAACTCCGGAGAGCATCGTACCTTCGTCTTTAGCGTCTTTTGTGGTCTACATCCTAGCAGAAAGCTTTTCCACTCTGTCTGGCAAGGAAAACCTGCGCCAGCACAGAAAACATCTCCCATCGTGTTCTGGACGTTGTACGGAAGTCTGCCAAGTGTTTGACAAGAAGAGAAGAAAAGTTGTCCAAAACAGCTTCCAATCGAATATTCATGTGATTGGAAAAGTCAGGAAAGTTGTAAGGTACTGTTTTCTATCAGTTGGCAAGCTGCGCACACAATCCCAGTGTTGTACAGCTTCCTTCTTCACCTTTCCGATGCTGCCGCTCTCTCCGGCTCCCGGAGCCGAAGAAGCGGCTTCTTCGCGCAAAGACGATTGTACCGCTCACAGTGCTCTCTTAGCGCCGCTTCTGCCGAAAGAAGCCCGGGAGCGGCGCTTAGCTCCGGAGAGCATCGTACCTTCGTCTTTAGCGTCTTTTGTGGTCTACATCCTAGCAGAAAGCTTTTCCACTCTGTCTGGCAAGGAAAACATGCGCCAGCACAGAAAACATCTCCCATCGTGTTCTGGACGTTGCACGGAGGTCTGCCAAGTGTTTGCATAAAGAAAAGAAAAGTTGTCCAAAATAACTTCCTATCGAATGTTCATGTGATTGGAAAAGTCAGGAAAGTGGTAAGGTACTGTTTTCTATCAGTTGGCAAGCTGCGCACACAATCCCAGTGTTGTACAGCTTCCTTCTTCACCTTTCCGATGCTGCCGCTCTCTCCGGCTCCCGGAGCCGAAGAAGCGGCTTCTTCGCGCAAAGACGATTGTACCGCTCACAGTGCTCTCTTAGCGCCGCTTCTGCCGAAAGAAGCCCGGGAGCGGTGCTTAGCTCCGGAGAGGCTCGTACCTTCGTCTGCAGCGTCTTTTGTGGTCTACATCCTAGCAGAAAGCTTTTCCACTCTGTCTGGCAAGGAAAACATGCGCCAGCGCTGAAAATATCTCCCATCGTGTTCTGGACGTTGCACGGAGGTCTGCCAAGTGTTTGCATAAAGAAATGAAAAGTTGTCCAAAACAGCTTCCAATCGAATGTTCATGTGATTGGAAAAGTCAGGAAAGTGGTAAGGTACTGTTTTCTATCAGTTGGCAAGCTGCGCACACAATCCCAGTGTTGTACAGCTTCCTTCTTCACCTTTCCGATGCTGCCGCTCTCTCCGGCTCCCGGAGCCGAAGAAGCGGCTTCTTCGCGCAAAGACGATTGTACCGCTCACAGTGCTCTCTTAGCGCCGCTTCTGCCGAAAGAAGCCCGGGAGCGGTGCTTAGCTCCGGAGAGCATCGTCCCTTCGTCTTTAGCGTCTTTTGTGGTCTACATCCTAGCAGAAAGCTTTTCCACTCTGTCTGGCAAGGAAAACCTGCGGAACACAGAAAACATCTCCCATCGTGTTCTGGACGTTGCACGGAGGTCTGCCAAGTGTTTGCATAAAGAAATGAATAGTTGTCCAAAATAACTTCCTATCGAATGTTCATGTGATTGGAAAAGTCAGGAAAGTGGTAAGGTACTGTTTTCTATCAGTTGGCAAGCTGCGCACACAATCCCAGTGTTGTACAGCTTCCTTCTTCACCTTTCCGATGCTGCCGCTCTCTCCGGCTCCCGGAGCCGAAGAAGCGGCTTCTTCGCGCAAAGACGATTGTACCGCTCACAGTGCTCTCTTAGCGCCGCTTCTGCCGAAAGAAGCCCGGGAGCGGCGCTTAGCTCCGGAGAGCATCGTACCTTCGTCTTTAGCGTCTTTTGTGGTCTACATCCTAGCAGAAAGCTTTTCCACTCTGTCTGGCAAGGAAAACATGCGCCAGCACAGAAAACATCTCCCATCGTGTTCTGGACGTTGTACGGAGGTCTGCCAAGTGTTTGACAAGAAGAGAGGAAAAGATGTCCAAAACAGCATCCAATCGAATATTCATGTGATTGGAAACGTCAGGAAAGTGTAAGGTACTGTTTTCTATCAGTTGGCAAGCTGGCGCACACAATCCCAGTGTTGTACAGCTTCCTTCTTCACCTTTCCGATGCTGCCGCTCTCTCCGGCTCCCGGAGCCGAAGAAGCGGCTTCTTCGCGCAAAGACGATTGTACCGCTCACAGTGCTCTCTTAGCGCCGCTTCTCCCGAATGAAGCCCGGGAGCGGCGCTTAACTCCGGAGAGCCTCGTACCTTCGTCTTTAGCGTCTTTTGTGGTCTACATCCTAGCAGAAAGCTTTTCCACTCAGTCTGGCAAGGAAAACCTGCGCCAGCGCAGTAAACATCTCCCATCGTGTTCTGGACGTTGCACGGAGGTCTGCCAAGTGTTTGCATAAAGAAATGAAAAGTTGTCCAAAATAAATTCCTATCGAATGTTCATGTGATTGGAAAGGTCAGGAATGTGTAAGGTACTGTTTTCTATCAGTTGGCAAGCTGCGCACACAATCCCAGTGTTGTACAGCTTCCTTCTTCACATTTCCGATGCTGCCGCTCTCTCCGGCTCCCGGAGCCGAAGAAGCGGCTTCTTCGCGCAAAGACGATTGTACCGCTCACAGTGCTCTCTTAGCGCCGCTTCTGCCGAAAGAAGCCCGGGAGCGGCGCTTAGCTCCGGAGAGCATCGTACCTTCGTCTTTAGCGTCTTTTGTGGTCTACATCCTAGCAGAAAGCTTTTCCACTCTGTCTGGCAAGGAAAACATGCGCCAGCACAGAAAACATCTCCCATCGTGTTCTGGACGTTGTACGGAGGTCTGCCAAGTGTTTGACAAGAAGAGAGGAAAAGTTGTCCAAAACAGCTTCCAATCGAATATTCATGAGATTGGAAACGTCAGGAAAGTGGTAAGGTACTGTTTTCTATCAGTTGGCAAGCTGCGCACACAATCCCAGTGTTGTACAGCTTCCTTCTTCACCTTTCCGATGCTGCCGCTCTCTCCGGCTCCCGGAGCCGAAGAAGCGGCTTCTTCGCGCAAAGACGATTGTACCGCTCACAGTGCTCTCTTAGCGCCGCTTCTGCCGAATGAGGCCCGGGAGCGGCGCTTAACTCCGGAGAGCCTCTTACCTTCTTCTTTAGCGTCTTTTGTGGTCTACATCCTAGCAGAAAGCTTTTCCACTCTGTCTGGCAAGGAAAACCTGCGCCAGCACAGAAAACATCTCCCATCGTGTTCTGGACGTTGTATGGAGGTCTGCCAAGTGTTTGAAAGAAACAAAGAAAAGTTGTCCAAAACAGCTTCCAATCGAATATTCATGTGATTGGAAACGTCAGGAAAGTGTAAGGTACTGTTTTCTATCAGTTGGCAAGCTGCGCACACAATCCCAGTGTTGTACAGCTTCCTTCTTCACCTTTCCGATGCTGCCGCTCTCTCCGGCTCCCGGAGCCGAAGAAGCGGCTTCTTCGCGCAAAGACGATTGTACCGCTCACAGTGCTCTCTTAGCGCCGCTTCTGCCGAAAGAAGCCCGGGAGCGGCGCTTAGCTCCGGAGAGCATCGTACCTTCGTCTTTAGCGTCTTTTGTGGTCTACATCCTAGCAGAAAGCTTTTCCACTCTGTCTGGCAAGGAAAACCTGCGCCAGCACAGAAAACATCTCCCATCGTGTTCTGGACGTTGCACGGAGGTCTGCCAAGTGTTTGCATAAAGAAATGAAAAGTTGTCCAAAATAACTTCCTATCGAATGTTCATGTGATTGGAAAAGTCAGGAAAGTGGTAAGGTACTGTTTTCTATCAGTTGGCAAGCTGCGCACACAATCCCAGTGTTGTACAGCTTCCTTCTTCACCTTTCCGATGCTGCCACTCTCTCCGGCTCCTGGAGCCGAAGAAGCGGCTTCTTCGCGCAAAGACGATTGTACCGCTCACAGTGCTCTCTTAGCGCGGCTTCTGCCGAAAGAAGCCCGGGAGCGGCGCTTAACTCCGGAGAGCCTCTTACCTTCTTCTTTAGCGTCTTTTGTGGTCTACATCCTAGCAAAAGGCTTTTCCACTCAGTCTGGCAAGGAAAACCTGCGCCAGCGCAGAAAACATCTCCCATCGTGTTCTGGACGTTGCACGGAGGTCTGCCAAGTGTTTGCATAAAGAAATGAAAAGTTGTCCAAAATAACTTCCTATCGAATGTTCATGTGATTGGAAAAGTCAGGAAAGTGGTAAGGTACTGTTTTCTATCAGTTGGCAAGCTGCGCACACAATCCCAGTGTTGTACAGCTTCCTTCTTCACCTTTCCGATGCTGCCGCTCTCTCCGGCTCCCGGAGCCGAAGAAGCGGCTTCTTCGCGCAAAGACGATTGTACCGCTCACAGTGCTCTCTTAGCGCGGCTTCTGCCGAAAGAAGCCCGGGAGCGGTGCTTAGCTCCGGAGAGCATCGTACCTTCGTCTTTAGCGTCTTTTGTGGTCTACATCCTAGCAGAAAGCTTTTCCACTCTGTCTGGCAAGGAAAACATGCGCCAGCACAGAAAACATCTCCCATCGTGTTCTGGACGTTGCACGGAGGTCTGCCAAGTGTTTGAAAGAAACAAAGAAAAGTTGTCCAAAACAGCTTCCAATCGAATATTCATGTGATTGGAAAAGTCAGGAAAGTGGTAAGGTACTGTTTTCTATCAGTTGGCAAGCTGCGCACACAATCCCAGTGTTGTACAGCTTCCTTCTTCACCTTTCCGATGCTGCCGCTCTCTCCGGCTCCCGGAGCCGAAGAAGCGGCTTCTTCGCGCAAAGGCGATTGTACCGCTCACAGTGCTCTCTTAGCGCCGCTTCTGCCGAAAGAAGCCCGGGAGCGGCGCTTAGCTCCGGAGAGCATCGTCCCTTCGTCTTTAGCGTCTTTTGTGGTCTACATCCTAGCAGAAAGCTTTTCCACTCTGTCTGGCAAGGAAAACATGCGCCAGCACAGAAAACATCCCCCATCGTGTTCTGGACGTTGTACGGAGGTCTGCCAAGTGTTTGACAAGAAGAGAGGAAAAGTTGTCCAAAACAGCTTCCAATCGAATATTCATGTGATTGGAAACGTCAGGAAAGTGGTAAGGTACTGTTTTCTATCAGTTGGCAAGCTGCGCACACAATCCCAGTGTTGTACAGCTTCCTTCTTCACCTTTCCGATGCTGCCGCTCTCTCCGGCTCCCGGAGCCGAAGAAGCGGCTTCTTCGCGCAAAGACGATTGTACCGCTCACAGTGCTTTCTTAGCGCGGCTTCTGCCGAAAGAAGCCCAGGAGCGGTGCTTAACTCCGGAGAGCCTTGTACCTTCGTCTTTAGCGTCTTTTGTGGTCTACATCCTAGCAGAAAGCTTTTCCACTCTGTCTGGCAAGGATAACCTGCGCCAGCACAGAAAACATCTCCCATCGTGTTCTGGACGTTGTACGGAGGTCTGCCAAGTGTTTGCATAAAGAAATGAAAAGTTGTCCAAAATAACTTCCTATCGAATGTTCATGTGATTGGAAAAGTCAGGAAAGTGGTAAGGTACTGTTTTCTATCAGTTGGCAAGCTGCGCACACAATCCCAGTGTTGTACAGCTTCCTTCTTCACCTTTCCGATGCTGCCGCTCTCTCCGGCTCCCGGAGCCGAAGAAGCGGCTTCTTCGCGCAAAGGCGATTGTACCGCTCACAGTGCTCTCTTAGCGCCGCTTCTGCCGAAAGAAGCCCGGGAGCGGCGCTTAGCTCCGGAGAGCATCGTCCCTTCGTCTTTAGCGTCTTTTGTGGTCTACATCCTAGCAGAAAGCTTTTCCACTCTGTCTGGCAAGGAAAACCTGCGCCAGCCCAGAAAACATCCCCCATCGTGTTCTGGACGTTGTACGGAGGTCTGCCAAGTGTTTGACAAGAAGAGAGGAAAAGTTGTCCAAAACAGCTTCCAATCGAATATTCATGTGATTGGAAAAGTCAGGAAAGTGGTAAGGTACTGTTTTCTATCAGTTGGCAAGCTGCGCACACAATCCCAGTGTTGTACAGCTTCCTTCTTCACCTTTCCGATGCTGCCGCTCTCTCCGGCTCCCGGAGCCGAAGAAGCGGCTTCTTCGCGCAAAGACGATTGTACCGCTCACAGTGCTCTCTTAGCGCGGCTTCTGCCGAAAGAAGCCCGGGAGCGGCGCTTAACTCCGGAGAGCCTCTTACCTTCTTCTTTAGCGTCTTTTGTGGTCTACATCCTAGCAAAAGGCTTTTCCACTCAGTCTGGCAAGGAAAACCTGCGCCAGCGCAGAAAACATCTCCCATCGTGTTCTGGACGTTGCACGGAGGTCTGCCAAGTGTTTGCATAAAGAAATGAAAAGTTGTCCAAAATAACTTCCTATCGAATGTTCATGTGATTGGAAAAGTCAGGAAAGTGGTAAGGTACTGTTTTCTATCAGTTGGCAAGCTGCGCACACAATCCCAGTGTTGTACAGCTTCCTTCTTCACCTTTCCGATGCTGCCGCTCTCTCCGGCTCCCGGAGCCGAAGAAGCGGCTTCTTCGCGCAAAGACGATTGTACCGCTCACAGTGCTCTCTTAGCGCGGCTTCTGCCGAAAGAAGCCCGGGAGAGGCGCTTAGATCCGGAGAGCATCGTCCCTTCGTCTTTAGCGTCTTTTGTGGTCTACATCCTAGCAGAAAGCTTTTCCACTCTGTCTGGCAAGGAAAACATGCGCCAGCACAGAAAACATCTCCCATCGTGTTCTGGACGTTGTACGGAGGTCTGCCAAGTGTTTGACAAGAAGAGAAGAAAAGTTGTCCAAAACAGCTTCCAATCGAATATTCATGTGATTGGAAAAGTCAGGAAAGTTGTAAGGTACTGTTTTCTATCAGTTGGCAAGCTGCGCACACAATCCCAGTGTTGTACAGCTTCCTTCTTCACCTTTCCGATGCTGCCGCTCTCTCCGGCTCCCGGAGCCGAAGAAGCGGCTTCTTCGCGCAAAGACGATTGTACCGGTCACAGTGCTCTCTTAGCGCCGCTTCTGCCGAAAGAAGCCCGGGAGCGGCGCTTAGCTCCGGAGAGCATCGTACCTTCGTCTTTAGCGTCTTTTGTGGTCTACATCCTAGCAGAAAGCTTTTCCACTCTGTCTGGCAAGGAAAACCTGCGCCAGCACAGAAAACATCTCCCATCGTGTTCTGGACGTTGTACGGAGGTCTGCCAAGTGTTTGAAAGAAACAAAGAAAAGTTGTCCAAAACAGCTTCCAATCGAATATTCATGTGATTGGAAAAGTCAGGAAAGTTGTAAGGTACTGTTTTCTATCAGTTGGCAAGCTGCGCACACAATCCCAGTGTTGTACAGCTTCCTTCTTCACCTTTCCGATGCTGCCGCTCTCTCCGGCTCCCGGAGCCGAAGAAGCGGCTTCTTCGCGCAAAGACGATTGTACCGCTCACAGTGCTCTCTTAGCGCCGCTTCTGCCGAAAGAAGCCCGGCAGCGGCGCTTAGCTCCGGAGAGCATCGTACCTTCGTCTTTAGCGTCTTTTGTGGTCTACATCCTAGCAGAAAGCTTTTCCACTCTGTCTGGCAAGGAAAACATGCGCCAGCACAGAAAACATCTCCCATCGTGTTCTGGACGTTGCACGGAGGTCTGCCAAGTGTTTGCATAAAGAAAAAAAAAGTTGTCCAAAATAACTTCCTATCGAATGTTCATGTGATTGGAAAAGTCAGGAAAGTGGTAAGGTACTGTTTTCTATCAGTTGGCAAGCTGCGCACACAATCCCAGTGTTGTACAGCTTCCTTCTTCACCTTTCCGATGCTGCCGCTCTCTCCGGCTCCCGGAGCCGAAGAAGCGGCTTCTTCGCGCAAAGGCGATTGTACTGCTCACAGTGCTCTCTTAGCGCCGCTTCTGCCGAAAGAAGCCCGGGAGCGGTGCTTATCTCCGGAGAGGCTCGTACCTTCGTCTGCAGCGTCTTTTGTGGTCTACATCCTAGCAGAAAGCTTTTCCACTCTGTCTGGCAAGGAAAACATGCGCCAGCGCAGAAAACATCTCCCATCGTGTTCTGGACGTTGCACGGAGGTCTGCCAAGTGTTTGAAAGAAACAAAGAAAAGTTGTCCAAAACAGCTTCCAATCGAATGTTCATGTGATTGGAAAAGTCAGGAAAGTGGTAAGGTACTGTTTTCTATCAGTTGGCAAGCTGCGCACACAATCCCAGTGTTGTACAGCTTCCTTCTTCACCTTTCCGATGCTGCCGCTCTCTCCGGCTCCCGGAGCCGAAGCAGCGGCTTCTTCGCGCAAAGACGATTGTACCGCTCACAGTGCTCTCTTAGCGCGGCTTCTGCCGAAAGAAGCCCGGGAGCGGCGCTTAGCTCCGGAGAGCATCGTACCTTCGTCTTTAGCGTCTTTTGTGGTCTACATCCTAGCAGAAAGCTTTTCCACTCTGTCTGGCAAGGAAAACATGCGCCAGCACAGAAAACATCTCCCATCGTGTTCTGGACGTTGTACGGAGGTCTGCCAAGTGTTTGACAAGAAGAGAGGAAAAGATGTCCAAAACAGCATCCAATCGAATATTCATGTGATTGGAAACGTCAGGAAAGTGTAAGGTACTGTTTTCTATCAGTTGGCAAGCTGGCGCACACAATCCCAGTGTTGTACAGCTTCCTTCTTCACCTTTCCGATGCTGCCGCTCTCTCCGGCTCCCGGAGCCGAAGAAGCGGCTTCTTCGCGCAAAGACGATTGTACCGCTCACAGTGCTCTCTTAGCGCCGCTTCTCCCGAATGAAGCCCGGGAGCGGCGCTTAACTCCGGAGAGCCTCGTACCTTCGTCTTTAGCGTCTTTTGTGGTCTACATCCTAGCAGAAAGCTTTTCCACTCAGTCTGGCAAGGAAAACCTGCGCCAGCGCAGTAAACATCTCCCATCGTGTTCTGGACGTTGCACGGAGGTCTGCCAAGTGTTTGCATAAAGAAATGAAAAGTTGTCCAAAATAAATTCCTATCGAATGTTCATGTGATTGGAAAGGTCAGGAATGTGTAAGGTACTGTTTTCTATCAGTTGGCAAGCTGCGCACACAATCCCAGTGTTGTACAGCTTCCTTCTTCACATTTCCGATGCTGCCGCTCTCTCCGGCTCCCGGAGCCGAAGAAGCGGCTTCTTCGCGCAAAGACGATTGTACCGCTCACAGTGCTCTCTTAGCGCCGCTTCTGCCGAAAGAAGCCCGGGAGCGGCGCTTAGCTCCGGAGAGCATCGTACCTTCGTCTTTAGCGTCTTTTGTGGTCTACATCCTAGCAGAAAGCTTTTCCACTCTGTCTGGCAAGGAAAACATGCGCCAGCACAGAAAACATCTCCCATCGTGTTCTGGACGTTGTACGGAGGTCTGCCAAGTGTTTGACAAGAAGAGAGGAAAAGTTGTCCAAAACAGCTTCCAATCGAATATTCATGAGATTGGAAACGTCAGGAAAGTGGTAAGGTACTGTTTTCTATCAGTTGGCAAGCTGCGCACACAATCCCAGTGTTGTACAGCTTCCTTCTTCACCTTTCCGATGCTGCCGCTCTCTCCGGCTCCCGGAGCCGAAGAAGCGGCTTCTTCGCGCAAAGACGATTGTACCGCTCACAGTGCTCTCTTAGCGCCGCTTCTGCCGAATGAGGCCCGGGAGCGGCGCTTAACTCCGGAGAGCCTCTTACCTTCTTCTTTAGCGTCTTTTGTGGTCTACATCCTAGCAGAAAGCTTTTCCACTCTGTCTGGCAAGGAAAACCTGCGCCAGCACAGAAAACATCTCCCATCGTGTTCTGGACGTTGTATGGAGGTCTGCCAAGTGTTTGAAAGAAACAAAGAAAAGTTGTCCAAAACAGCTTCCAATCGAATATTCATGTGATTGGAAACGTCAGGAAAGTGTAAGGTACTGTTTTCTATCAGTTGGCAAGCTGCGCACACAATCCCAGTGTTGTACAGCTTCCTTCTTCACCTTTCCGATGCTGCCGCTCTCTCCGGCTCCCGGAGCCGAAGAAGCGGCTTCTTCGCGCAAAGACGATTGTACCGCTCACAGTGCTCTCTTAGCGCCGCTTCTGCCGAAAGAAGCCCGGGAGCGGCGCTTAGCTCCGGAGAGCATCGTACCTTCGTCTTTAGCGTCTTTTGTGGTCTACATCCTAGCAGAAAGCTTTTCCACTCTGTCTGGCAAGGAAAACCTGCGCCAGCACAGAAAACATCTCCCATCGTGTTCTGGACGTTGCACGGAGGTCTGCCAAGTGTTTGCATAAAGAAATGAAAAGTTGTCCAAAATAACTTCCTATCGAATGTTCATGTGATTGGAAAAGTCAGGAAAGTGGTAAGGTACTGTTTTCTATCAGTTGGCAAGCTGCGCACACAATCCCAGTGTTGTACAGCTTCCTTCTTCACCTTTCCGATGCTGCCACTCTCTCCGGCTCCTGGAGCCGAAGAAGCGGCTTCTTCGCGCAAAGACGATTGTACCGCTCACAGTGCTCTCTTAGCGCGGCTTCTGCCGAAAGAAGCCCGGGAGCGGCGCTTAACTCCGGAGAGCCTCTTACCTTCTTCTTTAGCGTCTTTTGTGGTCTACATCCTAGCAAAAGGCTTTTCCACTCAGTCTGGCAAGGAAAACCTGCGCCAGCGCAGAAAACATCTCCCATCGTGTTCTGGACGTTGCACGGAGGTCTGCCAAGTGTTTGCATAAAGAAATGAAAAGTTGTCCAAAATAACTTCCTATCGAATGTTCATGTGATTGGAAAAGTCAGGAAAGTGGTAAGGTACTGTTTTCTATCAGTTGGCAAGCTGCGCACACAATCCCAGTGTTGTACAGCTTCCTTCTTCACCTTTCCGATGCTGCCGCTCTCTCCGGCTCCCGGAGCCGAAGAAGCGGCTTCTTCGCGCAAAGACGATTGTACCGCTCACAGTGCTCTCTTAGCGCGGCTTCTGCCGAAAGAAGCCCGGGAGCGGTGCTTAGCTCCGGAGAGCATCGTACCTTCGTCTTTAGCGTCTTTTGTGGTCTACATCCTAGCAGAAAGCTTTTCCACTCTGTCTGGCAAGGAAAACATGCGCCAGCACAGAAAACATCTCCCATCGTGTTCTGGACGTTGCACGGAGGTCTGCCAAGTGTTTGAAAGAAACAAAGAAAAGTTGTCCAAAACAGCTTCCAATCGAATATTCATGTGATTGGAAAAGTCAGGAAAGTGGTAAGGTACTGTTTTCTATCAGTTGGCAAGCTGCGCACACAATCCCAGTGTTGTACAGCTTCCTTCTTCACCTTTCCGATGCTGCCGCTCTCTCCGGCTCCCGGAGCCGAAGAAGCGGCTTCTTCGCGCAAAGGCGATTGTACCGCTCACAGTGCTCTCTTAGCGCCGCTTCTGCCGAAAGAAGCCCGGGAGCGGCGCTTAGCTCCGGAGAGCATCGTCCCTTCGTCTTTAGCGTCTTTTGTGGTCTACATCCTAGCAGAAAGCTTTTCCACTCTGTCTGGCAAGGAAAACATGCGCCAGCACAGAAAACATCCCCCATCGTGTTCTGGACGTTGTACGGAGGTCTGCCAAGTGTTTGACAAGAAGAGAGGAAAAGTTGTCCAAAACAGCTTCCAATCGAATATTCATGTGATTGGAAACGTCAGGAAAGTGGTAAGGTACTGTTTTCTATCAGTTGGCAAGCTGCGCACACAATCCCAGTGTTGTACAGCTTCCTTCTTCACCTTTCCGATGCTGCCGCTCTCTCCGGCTCCCGGAGCCGAAGAAGCGGCTTCTTCGCGCAAAGACGATTGTACCGCTCACAGTGCTTTCTTAGCGCGGCTTCTGCCGAAAGAAGCCCAGGAGCGGTGCTTAACTCCGGAGAGCCTTGTACCTTCGTCTTTAGCGTCTTTTGTGGTCTACATCCTAGCAGAAAGCTTTTCCACTCTGTCTGGCAAGGATAACCTGCGCCAGCACAGAAAACATCTCCCATCGTGTTCTGGACGTTGTACGGAGGTCTGCCAAGTGTTTGCATAAAGAAATGAAAAGTTGTCCAAAATAACTTCCTATCGAATGTTCATGTGATTGGAAAAGTCAGGAAAGTGGTAAGGTACTGTTTTCTATCAGTTGGCAAGCTGCGCACACAATCCCAGTGTTGTACAGCTTCCTTCTTCACCTTTCCGATGCTGCCGCTCTCTCCGGCTCCCGGAGCCGAAGAAGCGGCTTCTTCGCGCAAAGGCGATTGTACCGCTCACAGTGCTCTCTTAGCGCCGCTTCTGCCGAAAGAAGCCCGGGAGCGGCGCTTAGCTCCGGAGAGCATCGTCCCTTCGTCTTTAGCGTCTTTTGTGGTCTACATCCTAGCAGAAAGCTTTTCCACTCTGTCTGGCAAGGAAAACCTGCGCCAGCCCAGAAAACATCCCCCATCGTGTTCTGGACGTTGTACGGAGGTCTGCCAAGTGTTTGACAAGAAGAGAGGAAAAGTTGTCCAAAACAGCTTCCAATCGAATATTCATGTGATTGGAAAAGTCAGGAAAGTGGTAAGGTACTGTTTTCTATCAGTTGGCAAGCTGCGCACACAATCCCAGTGTTGTACAGCTTCCTTCTTCACCTTTCCGATGCTGCCGCTCTCTCCGGCTCCCGGAGCCGAAGAAGCGGCTTCTTCGCGCAAAGACGATTGTACCGCTCACAGTGCTCTCTTAGCGCGGCTTCTGCCGAAAGAAGCCCGGGAGCGGCGCTTAACTCCGGAGAGCCTCTTACCTTCTTCTTTAGCGTCTTTTGTGGTCTACATCCTAGCAAAAGGCTTTTCCACTCAGTCTGGCAAGGAAAACCTGCGCCAGCGCAGAAAACATCTCCCATCGTGTTCTGGACGTTGCACGGAGGTCTGCCAAGTGTTTGCATAAAGAAATGAAAAGTTGTCCAAAATAACTTCCTATCGAATGTTCATGTGATTGGAAAAGTCAGGAAAGTGGTAAGGTACTGTTTTCTATCAGTTGGCAAGCTGCGCACACAATCCCAGTGTTGTACAGCTTCCTTCTTCACCTTTCCGATGCTGCCGCTCTCTCCGGCTCCCGGAGCCGAAGAAGCGGCTTCTTCGCGCAAAGACGATTGTACCGCTCACAGTGCTCTCTTAGCGCGGCTTCTGCCGAAAGAAGCCCGGGAGAGGCGCTTAGATCCGGAGAGCATCGTCCCTTCGTCTTTAGCGTCTTTTGTGGTCTACATCCTAGCAGAAAGCTTTTCCACTCTGTCTGGCAAGGAAAACATGCGCCAGCACAGAAAACATCTCCCATCGTGTTCTGGACGTTGTACGGAGGTCTGCCAAGTGTTTGACAAGAAGAGAAGAAAAGTTGTCCAAAACAGCTTCCAATCGAATATTCATGTGATTGGAAAAGTCAGGAAAGTTGTAAGGTACTGTTTTCTATCAGTTGGCAAGCTGCGCACACAATCCCAGTGTTGTACAGCTTCCTTCTTCACCTTTCCGATGCTGCCGCTCTCTCCGGCTCCCGGAGCCGAAGAAGCGGCTTCTTCGCGCAAAGACGATTGTACCGGTCACAGTGCTCTCTTAGCGCCGCTTCTGCCGAAAGAAGCCCGGGAGCGGCGCTTAGCTCCGGAGAGCATCGTACCTTCGTCTTTAGCGTCTTTTGTGGTCTACATCCTAGCAGAAAGCTTTTCCACTCTGTCTGGCAAGGAAAACCTGCGCCAGCACAGAAAACATCTCCCATCGTGTTCTGGACGTTGTACGGAGGTCTGCCAAGTGTTTGAAAGAAACAAAGAAAAGTTGTCCAAAACAGCTTCCAATCGAATATTCATGTGATTGGAAAAGTCAGGAAAGTTGTAAGGTACTGTTTTCTATCAGTTGGCAAGCTGCGCACACAATCCCAGTGTTGTACAGCTTCCTTCTTCACCTTTCCGATGCTGCCGCTCTCTCCGGCTCCCGGAGCCGAAGAAGCGGCTTCTTCGCGCAAAGACGATTGTACCGCTCACAGTGCTCTCTTAGCGCCGCTTCTGCCGAAAGAAGCCCGGCAGCGGCGCTTAGCTCCGGAGAGCATCGTACCTTCGTCTTTAGCGTCTTTTGTGGTCTACATCCTAGCAGAAAGCTTTTCCACTCTGTCTGGCAAGGAAAACATGCGCCAGCACAGAAAACATCTCCCATCGTGTTCTGGACGTTGCACGGAGGTCTGCCAAGTGTTTGCATAAAGAAAAAAAAAGTTGTCCAAAATAACTTCCTATCGAATGTTCATGTGATTGGAAAAGTCAGGAAAGTGGTAAGGTACTGTTTTCTATCAGTTGGCAAGCTGCGCACACAATCCCAGTGTTGTACAGCTTCCTTCTTCACCTTTCCGATGCTGCCGCTCTCTCCGGCTCCCGGAGCCGAAGAAGCGGCTTCTTCGCGCAAAGGCGATTGTACTGCTCACAGTGCTCTCTTAGCGCCGCTTCTGCCGAAAGAAGCCCGGGAGCGGTGCTTATCTCCGGAGAGGCTCGTACCTTCGTCTGCAGCGTCTTTTGTGGTCTACATCCTAGCAGAAAGCTTTTCCACTCTGTCTGGCAAGGAAAACATGCGCCAGCGCAGAAAACATCTCCCATCGTGTTCTGGACGTTGCACGGAGGTCTGCCAAGTGTTTGAAAGAAACAAAGAAAAGTTGTCCAAAACAGCTTCCAATCGAATGTTCATGTGATTGGAAAAGTCAGGAAAGTGGTAAGGTACTGTTTTCTATCAGTTGGCAAGCTGCGCACACAATCCCAGTGTTGTACAGCTTCCTTCTTCACCTTTCCGATGCTGCCGCTCTCTCCGGCTCCCGGAGCCGAAGCAGCGGCTTCTTCGCGCAAAGACGATTGTACCGCTCACAGTGCTCTCTTAGCGCGGCTTCTGCCGAAAGAAGCCCGGGAGCGGCGCTTAGCTCCGGAGAGCATCGTACCTTCGTCTTTAGCGTCTTTTGTGGTCTACATCCTAGCAGAAAGCTTTTCCACTCTGTCTGGCAAGGAAAACATGCGCCAGCACAGAAAACATCTCCCATCGTGTTCTGGACGTTGTACGGAGGTCTGCCAAGTGTTTGACAAGAAGAGAGGAAAAGATGTCCAAAACAGCATCCAATCGAATATTCATGTGATTGGAAACGTCAGGAAAGTGTAAGGTACTGTTTTCTATCAGTTGGCAAGCTGGCGCACACAATCCCAGTGTTGTACAGCTTCCTTCTTCACCTTTCCGATGCTGCCGCTCTCTCCGGCTCCCGGAGCCGAAGAAGCGGCTTCTTCGCGCAAAGACGATTGTACCGCTCACAGTGCTCTCTTAGCGCCGCTTCTGCCGAATGAAGCCCGGGTGCGGCGCTTAACTCCGGAGAGCCTCGTACCATCTTCTTTAGCGTCTTTTGTGGTCTACATCCTAGCAGAAAGCTTTTCCACTCAGTCTGGCAAGGAAAGCCTGCGCCAGCGCAGAAAACATCTCCCATCGTGTTCTGGACGTTGCACGGAGGTCTGCCAAGTGTTTGCATAAAGAAATGAAAAGTTGTCCAAAATAACTTCCTATCGAATGTTCATGTGATTGGAAAGTCAGGAAAGTGTTAGGTACTGTTTTCTATCAGTTGGCAAGCTGCGCACACAATCCCAGTGTTGTACAGCTTCCTTCTTCACCTTTCCGATGCTGCCGCTCTCTCCGGCTCCCGGAGCCGAAGAAGCGGCTTCTTCGCGCAAAGACGATTGTACCGGTCACAGTGCTCTCTTAGCGCGGCTTCTGCCGAAAGAAGCCCGGGAGCGGCGCTTAGCTCCGGAGAGCATCGTACCTTCGTCTTTAGCGTCTTTTGTGGTCTACATCCTAGCAGAAAGCTTTTCCACTCTGTCTGGCAAGGAAAACATGCGCCAGCACAGAAAACATCTCCCATCGTGTTCTGGACGTTGTACGGATGTCTGCCAAGTGTTTGACAAGAAGAGAGGAAAAGTTGTCCAAAACAGCTTCCAATCGAATATTCATGAGATTGGAAACGTCAGGAAAGTGGTAAGGTACTGTTTTCTATCAGTTGGCAAGCTGCGCACACAATCCCAGTGTTGTACAGCTTCCTTCTTCACCTTTCCGATGCTGCCGCTCTCTCCGGCTCCCGGAGCCGAAGAAGCAGCTTCTTCGCGCAAAGACGATTGTACCGCTCACAGTGCTCTCTTAGCGCCGCTTCTGCCGAATGAGGCCCGGGAGCGGCGCTTAACTCCGGAGAGCCTCTTACCTTCTTCTTTAGCGTCTTTTGTGGTCTAAATCCTAGCAGAAAGCTTTTCCACTCTGTCTGGCAAGGAAAACCTGCGCCAGCGCAGAAAACATCTCCCATCGTGTTCTGGACGTTGCACGGAGGTCTGCCAAGTGTTTGAAAGAAACAAAGAAAAGTTGTCCAAAACAGCTTCCAATCGAATATTCATGTGATTGGAAACGTCAGGAAAGTGTAAGGTACTGTTTTCTATCAGTTGGCAAGCTGCGCACACAATCCCAGTGTTGTACAGCTTCCTTCTTCACCTTTCCGATGCTGCCGCTCTCTCCGGCTCCCGGAGCCGAAGAAGCGGCTTCTTCGCGCAAAGACGATTGTACCGCTCACAGTGCTCTCTTAGCGCGGCTTCTGCCGAAAGAAGCCCGGGAGCGGCGCTTAGCTCCGGAGAGCATCGTACCTTCGTCTTTAGCGTCTTTTGTGGTCTACATCCTAGCAGAAAGCTTTTCCACTCTGTCTGGCAAGGAAAACATGCGCCAGCACAGAAAACATCTCCCATCGTGTTCTGGACGTTGCACGGAGGTCTGCCAAGTGTTTGCATAAAGAAATGAAAAGTTGTCCAAAATAACTTCCTATCGAATGTTCATGTGATTGGAAAAGTCAGGAAAGTGGTAAGGTACTGTTTTCTATCAGTTGGCAAGCTGCGCACACAATCCCAGTGTTGTACAGCTTCCTTCTTCACCTTTCCGATGCTGCCGCTCTCTCCGGCTCCCGGAGCCGAAGAAGCGGCTTCTTCGCGCAAAGACGATTGTACCGCTCACAGTGCTCTCTTAGCGCGGCTTCTGCCGAAAGAAGCCCGTGAGCGGTGCTTAGCTCCGGAGAGCATCGTACCTTCGTCTTTAGCGTCTTTTGTGGTCTAAATCCTAGCAGAAAGCTTTTCCACTCTGTCTGGCAAGGAAAACATGCGCCAGCACAGAAAACATCTCCCATCGTGTTCTGGACGTTGCACGGAGGTCTGCCAAGTGTTTGCATAAAGAAATGAATAGTTGTCCAAAATAACTTCCTATCGAATGTTCATGTGATTGGAAAAGTCAGGAAAGTGGTAAGGTACTGTTTTCTATCAGTTGGCAAGCTGCGCACACAATCCCAGTGTTGTACAGCTTCCTTCTTCACCTTTCCGATGCTGCCGCTCTCTCCGGCTCCCGGAGCCGAAGAAGCGGCTTCTTCGCGCAAAGACGATTGTACCGCTCACAGTGCTCTCTTAGCGCCGCTTCTGCCGAAAGAAGCCCGGGAGCGGCGCTTAGCTCCGGAGAGCATCGTACCTTCGTCTTTAGCGTCTTTTGTGGTCTACATCCTAGCAGAAAGCTTTTCCACTCTGTCTGGCAAGGAAAACATGCGCCAGCACAGAAAACATCTCCCATCGTGTTCTGGACGTTGCACGGAGGTCTGCCAAGTGTTTGACAAGAAGAAATGAAAAGTTGTCCAAAACAGCTTCCAATCGAATATTCATGTGATTGGAAACGTCAGGAAAGTGGTAAGGTACTGTTTTCTATCAGTTGGCAAGCTGCGCACACAATGCCAGTGTTGTACAGCTTCCTTCTTCACCTTTCCGATGCTGCCGCTCTCTCCGGCTCCCGGAGCCGAAGAAGCGGCTTCTTCGCGCAAAGACGATTGTACCGCTCACAGTGCTCTCTTAGCGCCGCTTCTGCCGAAAGAAGCCCGGGAGCGGCGCTTAACTCCGGAGAGCCTCGTACATTCGTCTTTAGCGTCTTTTGTGGTCTACATCCTAGCAGAAAGCTTTTCCACTCTGTCTGGCAAGGAAAACATGCGCCAGCACAGAAAACATCTCCCATCGTGTTCTGGACGTTGTACGGAGGTCTGCCAAGTGTTTGACAAGAAGAGAAGAAAAGTTGTCCAAAACAGCTTCCAATCGAATATTCATGTGATTGGAAAAGTCAGGAAAGTTGTAAGGTACTGTTTTCTATCAGTTGGCAAGCTGCGCACACAATCCCAGTGTTGTACAGCTTCCTTCTTCACCTTTCCGATGCTGCCGCTCTCTCCGGCTCCCGGAGCCGAAGAAGCGGCTTCTTCGCGCAAAGACGATTGTACCGCTCACAGTGCTCTCTTAGCGCCGCTTCTGCCGAAAGAAGCCCGGGAGCGGCGCTTAGCTCCGGAGAGCATCGTACCTTCGTCTTTAGCGTCTTTTGTGGTCTACATCCTAGCAGAAAGCTTTTCCACTCTGTCTGGCAAGGAAAACATGCGCCAGCACAGAAAACATCTCCCATCGTGTTCTGGACGTTGCACGGAGGTCTGCCAAGTGTTTGCATAAAGAAAAAAAAAGTTGTCCAAAATAACTTCCTATCGAATGTTCATGTGATTGGAAAAGTCAGGAAAGTGGTAAGGTACTGTTTTCTATCAGTTGGCAAGCTGCGCACACAATCCCAGTGTTGTACAGCTTCCTTCTTCACCTTTCCGATGCTGCCGCTCTCTCCGGCTCCCGGAGCCGAAGAAGCGGCTTCTTCGCGCAAAGGCGATTGTACCGCTCACAGTGCTCTCTTAGCGCCGCTTCTGCCGAAAGAAGCCCGGGAGCGGTGCTTAGCTCCGGAGAGGCTCGTACCTTCGTCTTTAGCGTCTTTTGTGGTCTACATCCTAGCAGAAAGCTTTTCCACTCTGTCTGGCAAGGAAAACATGCGCCAGCGCTGAAAACATCTCCCATCGTGTTCTGGACGTTGCACGGAGGTCTGCCAAGTGTTTGCATAAAGAAATGAAAAGTTGTCCAAAACAGCTTCCAATCGAATGTTCATGTGATTGGAAAAGTCAGGAAAGTGGTAAGGTACTGTTTTCTATCAGTTGGCAAGCTGCGCACACAATCCCAGTGTTGTACAGCTTCCTTCTTCACCTTTCCGATGCTGCCGCTCTCTCCGGCTCCCGGAGCCGAAGAAGCGGCTTCTTCGCGCAAAGACGATTGTACCGCTCACAGTGCTCTCTTAGCGCCGCTTCTGCCGAAAGAAGCCCGGGAGCGGCGCTTAGCTCCGGAGAGCCTCGTCCCTTCGTCTTTAGCGTCATTTGTGGTCTACATCCTAGCAGAAAGCTTTTCCACTCTGTCTGGCAAGGAAAACCTGCGCCAGCACAGAAAACATCTCCCATCGTGTTCTGGACGTTGCACGGAGGTCTGCCAAGTGTTTGCATAAAGAAATGAATAGTTGTCCAAAATAACTTCCTATCGAATGTTCATGTGATTGGAAAAGTCAGGAACGTGGTAAGGTACTGTTTTCTATCAGTTGGCAAGCTGCGCACACAATCCCAGTGTTGTACAGCTTCCTTCTTCACCTTTCCGATGCTGCCGCTCTCTCCGGCTCCCGGAGCCGAAGAAGCGGCTTCTTCGCGCAAAGACGATTGTACCGCTCACAGTGCTCTCTTAGCGCCGCTTCTGCCGAAAGAAGCCCGGGAGCGGCGCTTAGCTCCGGAGAGCATCGTACCTTCGTCTTTAGCGTCTTTTGTGGTCTACATCCTAGCAGAAAGCTTTTCCACTCTGTCTGGCAAGGAAAACATGCGCCAGCGCAGAAAACATCTCCCATCGTGTTCTGGACGTTGCACGGAGGTCTGCCAAGTGTTTGAAAGAAACAAAGAAAAGTTGTCCAAAACAGCTTCCAATCGAATGTTCATGTGATTGGAAAAGTCAGGAAAGTGGTAAGGTACTGTTTTCTATCAGTTGGCAAGCTGCGCACACAATCCCAGTGTTGTACAGCTTCCTTCTTCACCTTTCCGATGCTGCCGCTCTCTCCGGCTCCCGGAGCCGAAGCAGCGGCTTCTTCGCGCAAAGACGATTGTACCGCTCACAGTGCTCTCTTAGCGCGGCTTCTGCCGAAAGAAGCCCGGGAGCGGCGCTTAGCTCCGGAGAGCATCGTACCTTCGTCTTTAGCGTCTTTTGTGGTCTACATCCTAGCAGAAAGCTTTTCCACTCTGTCTGGCAAGGAAAACATGCGCCAGCACAGAAAACATCTCCCATCGTGTTCTGGACGTTGTACGGAGGTCTGCCAAGTGTTTGACAAGAAGAGAGGAAAAGATGTCCAAAACAGCATCCAATCGAATATTCATGTGATTGGAAACGTCAGGAAAGTGTAAGGTACTGTTTTCTATCAGTTGGCAAGCTGGCGCACACAATCCCAGTGTTGTACAGCTTCCTTCTTCACCTTTGCGATGCTGCCGCTCTCTCCGGCTCCCGGAGCCGAAGAAGCGGCTTCTTCGCGCAAAGACGATTGTACCGCTCACAGTGCTCTCTTAGCGCCGCTTCTGCCGAATGAAGCCCGGGTGCGGCGCTTAACTCCGGAGAGCCTCGTACCATCTTCTTTAGCGTCTTTTGTGGTCTACATCCTAGCAGAAAGCTTTTCCACTCAGTCTGGCAAGGAAAGCCTGCGCCAGCGCAGAAAACATCTCCCATCGTGTTCTGGACGTTGCACGGAGGTCTGCCAAGTGTTTGCATAAAGAAATGAAAAGTTGTCCAAAATAACTTCCTATCGAATGTTCATGTGATTGGAAAGGTCAGGAAAGTGTTAGGTACTGTTTTCTATCAGTTGGCAAGCTGCGCACACAATCCCAGTGTTGTACAGCTTCCTTCTTCACCTTTCCGATGCTGCCGCTCTCTCCGGCTCCCGGAGCCGAAGAAGCGGCTTCTTCGCGCAAAGACGATTGTACCGCTCACAGTGCTCTCTTAGCGCCGCTTCTGCCGAAAGAAGCCCGGGAGCGGCGCTTAGCTCCGGAGAGCATCGTACCTTCGTCTTTAGCGTCTTTTGTGGTCTACATCCTAGCAGAAAGCTTTTCCACTCAGTCTGGCAAGGAAAACATGCGCCAGCACAGAAAACATCTCCCATCGTGTTCTGGACGTTGTACGGATGTCTGCCAAGTGTTTGACAAGAAGAGAGGAAAAGTTGTCCAAAACAGCTTCCAATCGAATATTCATGAGATTGGAAACGTCAGGAAAGTGGTAAGGTACTGTTTTCTATCAGTTGGCAAGCTGCGCACACAATCCCAGTGTTGTACAGCTTCCTTCTTCACCTTTCCGATGCTGCCGCTCTCTCCGGCTCCCGGAGCCGAAGAAGCAGCTTCTTCGCGCAAAGACGATTGTACCGCTCACAGTGCTCTCTTAGCGCCGCTTCTGCCGAATGAGGCCCGGGAGCGGCGCTTAACTCCGGAGAGCCTCTTACATTCGCCTTTAGCGTCTTTTGTGGTCTAAATCCTAGCAGAAAGCTTTTCCACTCTGTCTGGCAAGGAAACCTGCGCCAGCGCAGAAAACATCTCCCATCGTGTTGTGGACGTTGCACGGAGGTCTGCCAAGTGTTTGAAAGAAACAAAGAAAAGTTGTCCAAAACAGCTTCCAATCGAATATTCATGTGATTGGAAACGTCAGGAAAGTGTAAGGTACTGTTTTCTATCAGTTGGCAAGCTGCGCACACAATCCCAGTGTTGTACAGCTTCCTTCTTCACCTTTCCGATGCTGCCGCTCTCTCCGGCTCCCGGAGCCGAAGAAGCGGCTTCTTCGCGCAAAGACGATTGTACCGCTCACAGTGCTCTCTTAGCGCGGCTTCTGCCGAAAGAAGCCCGGGAGCGGCGCTTAGCTCCGGAGAGCATCGTACCTTCGTCTTTAGCGTCTTTTGTGGTCTACATCCTAGCAGAAAGCTTTTCCACTCTGTCTGGCAAGGAAAACATGCGCCAGCACAGAAAACATCTCCCATCGTGTTCTGGACGTTGCACGGAGGTCTGCCAAGTGTTTGCATAAAGAAATGAAAAGTTGTCCAAAATAACTTCCTATCGAATGTTCATGTGATTGGAAAAGTCAGGAAAGTGGTAAGGTACTGTTTTCTATCAGTTGGCAAGCTGCGCACACAAGCCCAGTGTTGTACAGCTTCCTTCTTCACCTTTGCGATGCTGCCGCTCTCTCCGGCTCCCGGAGCCGAAGAAGCGGCTTCTTCGCGCAAAGACGATTGTACCGCTCACAGTGCTCTCTTAGCGCGGCTTCTGCCGAAAGAAGCCCGGGAGCGGCGCTTAGCTCCGGAGAGCATCGTACCTTCGTCTTTAGCGTCTTTTGTGGTCTACATCCTAGCAGAAAGCTTTTCCACTCTGTCTGGCAAGGAAAACATGCGCCAGCGCAGAAAACATCTCCCATCGTTTTCTGGACGTTGTACGGAGGTCTGCCAAGTGTTTGACAAGAAGAAATGAAAAGTTGTCCAAAACAGCTTCCAATCGAATATTCATGTGATTGGAAAAGTCAGGAAAGTGGTAAGGTACTGTTTTCTATCAGTTGGCAAGCTGCGCACACAATCCCAGTGTTGTACAGCTTCCTTCTTCACCTTTCCGATGCTGCCGCTCTCTCCGGCTCCCGGAGCCGAAGAAGCGGCTTCTTCGCGCAAAGACGATTGTACCGCTCACAGTGCTCTCTTAGCGCGGCTTCTGCCGAAAGAAGCCCGGGAGCGGCGCTTAGCTCCGGAGAGCATCGTACCTTCGTCTTTAGCGTCTTTTGTGGTCTAAATCCTAGCAGAAAGCTTTTCCACTCTGTCTGGCAAGGAAAACATGCGCCAGCACAGAAAACATCTCCCATCGTGTTCTGGACGTTGCACGGAGGTCTGCCAAGTGTTTGCATAAAGAAAAAAAAGGTTGTCCAAAATAACTTCCTATCGAATGTTCATGTGATTGGAAAAGTCAGGAAAGTGGTAAGGTACTGTTTTCTATCAGTTGGCAAGCTGCGCACACAATCCCAGTGTTGTACAGCTTCCTTCTTCACCTTTCCGATGCTGCCGCTCTCTCCGGCTCCCGGAGCCGAAGAAGCGGCTTCTTCGCGCAAAGACGATTGTACCGCTCACAGTGCTCTCTTAGCGCGGCTTCTGCCGAAAGAAGCCCGGGAGCGGCGCTTAGCTCCGGAGAGCATCGTACCTTCGTCTTTAGCGTCTTTTGTGGTCTACATCCTAGCAGAAAGCTTTTCCACTCTGTCTGGCAAGGAAAACATGCGCCAGCACAGAAAACATCTCCCATCGTGTTCTGGACGTTGCACGGAGGTCTGCCAAGTG
This sequence comes from Ammospiza caudacuta, assembly GCF_027887145.1. NCBI lineage: Eukaryota > Metazoa > Chordata > Aves > Passeriformes > Passerellidae > Ammospiza > Ammospiza caudacuta. The sequence goes on from NC_080607.1 coordinate 3,013,133, forward strand.
TTTGACAAGAAGAAATGAAAAGTTGTCCAAAACAGCTTCCAATCGAATATTCATGTGATTGGAAACGTCAGGAAAGTGGTAAGGTACTGTTTTCTATCAGTTGGCAAGCTGCGCACACAATCCCAGTGTTGTACAGCTTCCTTCTTCACCTTTCCGATGCTGCCGCTCTCTCCGGCTCCCGGAGCCGAAGAAGCGGCTTCTTCGCGCAAAGACGATTGTACCGCTCACAGTGCTCTCTTAGCGCCGCTTCTGCCGAAGGAAGCCCGGGAGCGGCGCTTAACTCCGGAGAGCCTCGTCCCTTCGTCTTTAGCGTCTTTTGTGGTCTACATCCTAGCAGAAAGCTTTTCCACTCTGTCTGGCAAGGAAAACATGCGCCAGCACAGAAAACATCTCCCATCGTGTTCTGGACGTTGTACGGAGGTCTGCCAAGTGTTTGCATAAAGAAATGAAAAGTTGTCCAAAATAATTTCCTATCGAATGTTCATGTGATTGGAAAAGTCAGGAAAGTGTAAGGTACTGTTTTCTATCAGTTGGCAAGCTGCGCACACAATCCCAGTGTTGTACAGCTTCCTTCTTCACCTTTCCGATGCTGCCGCTCTCTCCGGCTCCCGGAGCCGAAGAAGCGGCTTCTTCGCGCAAACACGATTGTACCGCTCACAGTGCTCTCTTAGCGCCGCTTCTGCCGAAAGAAGCCCGGGAGCGGCGCTTAGCTCCGGAGAGCATCGTACCTTCGTCTTTAGCGTCTTTTGTGGTCTACATCCTAGCAGAAATCTTTTCCACTCTGTCTGGCAAGGAAAACATGCGCCAGCACAGAAAACATCTCCCATCGTGTTCTGGACGTTGCACGGAGGTCTGCCAAGTGTTTGCATAAAGAAATGAAAAGTTGTCCAAAATAACTTCCTATCGAATGTTCATGTGATTGGAAAAGTCAGGAAAGTGGTAAGGTACTGTTTTCTATCAGTTGGCAAGCTGCGCACACAAGCCCAGTGTTGTACAGCTTCCTTCTTCACCTTTGCGATGCTGCCGCTCTCTCCGGCTCCCGGAGCCGAAGAAGCGGCTTCTTCGCGCAAAGACGATTGTACCGCTCACAGTGCTCTCTTAGCGCGGCTTCTGCCGAAAGAAGCCCGGGAGCGGCGCTTAGCTCCGGAGAGCATCGTACCTTCGTCTTTAGCGTCTTTTGTGGTCTACATCCTAGCAGAAAGCTTTTCCACTCTGTCTGGCAAGGAAAACATGCGCCAGCGCAGAAAACATCTCCCATCGTTTTCTGGACGTTGTACGGAGGTCTGCCAAGTGTTTGACAAGAAGAAATGAAAAGTTGTCCAAAACAGCTTCCAATCGAATATTCATGTGATTGGAAAAGTCAGGAAAGTGGTAAGGTACTGTTTTCTATCAGTTGGCAAGCTGCGCACACAATCCCAGTGTTGTACAGCTTCCTTCTTCACCTTTCCGATGCTGCCGCTCTCTCCGGCTCCCGGAGCCGAAGAAGCGGCTTCTTCGCGCAAAGACGATTGTACCGCTCACAGTGCTCTCTTAGCGCGGCTTCTGCCGAAAGAAGCCCGGGAGCGGCGCTTAGCTCCGGAGAGCCTCGTCCCTTCGTCTTTAGCGTCTTTTGTGGTCTAAATCCTAGCAGAAAGCTTTTCCACTCTGTCTGGCAAGGAAAACATGCGCCAGCACAGAAAACATCTCCCATCGTGTTCTGGACGTTGCACGGAGGTCTGCCAAGTGTTTGCATAAAGAAAAAAAAAGTTGTCCAAAATAACTTCCTATCGAATGTTCATGTGATTGGAAAAGTCAGGAAAGTGGTAAGGTACTGTTTTCTATCAGTTGGCAAGCTGCGCACACAATCCCAGTGTTGTACAGCTTCCTTCTTCACCTTTCCGATGCTGCCGCTCTCTCCAGCTCCCGGAGCCGAAGAAGCGGCTTCTTCGCGCAAAGACGATTGTACCGCTCACAGTGCTCTCTTAGCGCCGCTTCTGCCGAAAGAAGCCCGGGAGCGGCGCTTAGCTCCGGAGAGCATCGTACCTTCGTCTTTAGCGTCTTTTGTGGTCTACATCCTAGCAGAAAGCTTTTCCACTCTGTCTGGCAAGGAAAACATGCGCCAGCACAGAAAACATCTCCCATCGTGTTCTGGACGTTGCACGGAGATCTGCCAAGTGTTTGACAAGAAGAAATGAAAAGTTGTCCAAAACAGCTTCCAATCGAATATTCATGTGATTGGAAACGTCAGGAAAGTGGTAAGGTACTGTTTTCTATCAGTTGGCAAGCTGCGCACACAATCCCAGTGTTGTACAGCTTCCTTCTTCACCTTTCCGATGCTGCCGCTCTCTCCGGCTCCCGGAGCCGAAGAAGCGGCTTCTTCGCGCAAAGACGATTGTACCGCTCACAGTGCTCTCTTAGCGCCGCTTCTGCCGAATGAGGCCCGGGAGCGGCGCTTAACTCCGGAGAGCCTCTTACCTTCTTCTTTAGCGTCTTTTGTGGTCTACATCCTAGCAGAAAGCTTTTCCACTCTGTCTGGCAAGGAAAACCTGCGCCAGCGCAGAAAACGTCTCCCATCGTGTTCTGGACGTTGCACGGAGGTCTGCCAAGTGTTTGCATAAAGAAATGAAAAGTTGTCCAAAATAACTTCCTATCGAATGTTCATGTGATTGGAAAAGTCAGGAAAGTGGTAAGGTACTGTTTTCTATCAGTTGGCAAGCTGTGCACACAAGCCCAGTGTTGTACAGCTTCCTTCTTCACCTTTCCGATGCTGCCGCTCTCTCCGGCTCCCGGAGCCGAAGAAGCGGCTTCTTCGCGCAAAGGCGATTGTACCGCTCACAGTGCTCTCTTAGCGCCGCTTCTGCCGAAAGAAGCCCGGGAGCGGCGCTTAGCTCCGGAGAGCATCGTACCTTCGTCTTTAGCGTCTTTTGTGGTCTACATCCTAGCAGAAAGCTTTTCCACTCTGTCTGGCAAGGAAAACATGCGCCAGCGCAGAAAACATCTCCCATCGTTTTCTGGACGTTGTACGGAGGTCTGCCAAGTGTTTGACAAGAAGAGAGGAAAAGTTGTCCAAAACAGCTTCCAATCGAATATTCATGTGATTGGAAAAGTCAGGAAAGTGGTAAGGTACTGTTTTCTATCAGTTGGCAAGCTGCGCACACAATCCCAGTGTTGTACAGCTTCCTTCTTCACCTTTCCGATGCTGCCGCTCTCTCCGGCTCCCGGAGCCGAAGAAGCGGCTTCTTCGCGCAAAGACGATTGTACCGCTCACAGTGCTCTCTTAGCGCCGCTTCTGCCGAAAGAAGCCCGGGAGCGGCGCTTAGCTCCGGAGAGCATCGTACCTTCGTCTTTAGCGTCTTTTGTGGTCTAAATCCTAGCAGAAAGCTTTTCCACTCAGTCTGGCAAGGAAAACATGCGCCAGCACAGAAAACATCTCCCATCGTGTTCTGGACGTTGCACGGAGGTCTGCCAAGTGTTTGCATAAAGAAATGAAAAGTTGTCCAAAATAACTTCCTATCGAATGTTCATGTGATTGGAAAAGTCAGGAAAGTGGTAAGGTACTGTTTTCTATCAGTTGGCAAGCTGCGCACACAATCCCAGTGTTGTACAGCTTCCTTCTTCACCTTTGCGATGCTGCCGCTCTCTCCGGCTCCCGGAGCCGAAGAAGCGGCTTCTTCGCGCAAAGACGATTGTACCGCTCACAGTGCTCTCTTAGCGCGGCTTCTGCCGAAAGAAGCCCGGGAGCGGCGCTTAGCTCCGGAGAGCATCGTACCTTCGTCTTTAGCGTCTTTTGTGGTCTACATCCTAGCAGAAAGCTTTTCCACTCTGTCTGACAAGGAAAACCTGCGCCAGCACAGAAAACATCTCCCATCGTGTTCTGGACGTTGCACGGAGGTCTGCCAAGTGTTTGACAAGAAGAGAGGAAAAGATGTCCAAAACAGCATCCAATCGAATATTCATGTGATTGGAAATGTCAGTAAAGTGTAAGGTACTGTTTTCTATCAGTTGGCAAGCTGCGCACACACTCCCAGTGTTGTACAGCTTCCTTCTTCACCTTTTCGATGCTGCCGCTCTCTCCGGCTCCCGGAGCCGAAGAAGCGGCTTCTTCGCGCAAAGACGATTGTACCGCTCACAGTGCTCTCTTAGCGCCGCTTCTGCCGAATGAAGCCCGGGAGCGGCGCTTAACTCCGGAGAGCCTCGTACCATCTTCTTTAGCGTCTTTTGTGGTCTACATCCTAGCAGAAAGCTTTTCCACTCAGTCTGGCACGGAAAACCTGCGCCAGCGCAGAAAACATCTCCCATCGTGTTCTGGACGTTGCACGGAGGTCTGCCAAGTGTTTGCATAAAGAAATGAAAAGTTGTCCAAAATAACTTCCTATCGAATGTTCATGTGATTGGAAAGGTCAGGAAAGTGTTAGGTACTGTTTTCTATCAGTTGGCAAGCTGCGCACACAATCCCAGTGTTGTACAGCTTCCTTCTTCACCTTTCCGATGCTGCCGCTCTCTCCGGCTCCCGGAGCCGAAGAAGCGGCTTCTTCGCGCAAAGACGATTGTACCGCTCACAGTGCTCTCTTAGCGCCGCTTCTGCCGAAAGAAGCCCGGGAGCGGCGCTTAGCTCCGGAGAGCCTCTTACCTTCTTCTTTAGCGTCTTTTGTGGTCTACATCCTAGCAGAAAGCTTTTCCACTCTGTCTGGCAAGGAAAACCTGCGCCAGCGCAGAAAACATCTCCCATCGTGTTCTGGACGTTGCACGGAGGTCTGCCAAGTGTTTGAAAGAAACAAAGAAAAGTTGTCCAAAACAGCTTCCAATCGAATATTCATGTGATTGGAAACGTCAGGAAAGTGTAAGGTACTGTTTTCTATCAGTTGGCAAGCTGCGCACACAATCCCAGTGTTGTACAGCTTCCTTCTTCACCTTTCCGATGCTGCCGCTCTCTCCGGCTCCCGGAGCCGAAGAAGCGGCTTCTTCGCGCAAAGACGATTGTACCGCTCACAGTGCTCTCTTAGGGCCGCTTCTGCCGAAAGAAGCCCGGGAGCGGCGCTTAGCTCCGGAGAGCATCGTACCTTCGTCTTTAGCGTCTTTTGTGGTCTACATCCTAGCAGAAAGCTTTTCCACTCTGTCTGGCAAGGAAAACATGCGCCAGCACAGAAAACATCTCCCATCGTGTTCTGGACGTTGCACGGAGGTCTGCCAAGTGTTTGCATAAAGAAATGAAAAGTTGTCCAAAATAATTTCCTATCGAATGTTCATGTGATTGGAAAAGTCAGGAAAGTGGTAAGGTACTGTTTTCTATCAGTTGGCAAGCTGCGCACACAAGCCCAGTGTTGTACAGCTTCCTTCTTCACCTTTGCGATGCTGCCGCTCTCTCCGGCTCCCGGAGCCGAAGAAGCGGCTTCTTCGCGCAAAGACGATTGTACCGCTCACAGTGCTCTCTTAGCGCGGCTTCTGCCGAAAGAAGCCCGGGAGCGGCGCTTAGCTCCGGAGAGCATCATACCTTCGTCTTTAGCGTCTTTTGTGGTCTACATCCTAGCAGAAAGCTTTTCCACTCTGTCTGGCAAGGAAAACATGCGCCAGCGCAGAAAACATCTCCCATCGTTTTCTGGACGTTGTACGGAGGTCTGCCAAGTGTTTGACAAGAAGAAATGAAAAGTTGTCCAAAACAGCTTCCAATCGAATATTCATGTGATTGGAAAAGTCAGGAAAGTGGTAAGGTACTGTTTTCTATCAGTTGGCAAGCTGCGCACACAATCCCAGTGTTGTACAGCTTCCTTCTTCACCTTTCCGATGCTGCCGCTCTCTCCGGCTCCCGGAGCCGAAGAAGCGGCTTCTTCGCGCAAAGACGATTGTACCGCTCACAGTGCTCTCTTAGCGCGGCTTCTGCTGAAAGAAGCCCGGGAGCGGCGCTTAGCTCCGGAGAGCATCGTACCTTCGTCTTTAGCGTCTTTTGTGGTCTAAATCCTAGCAGAAAGCTTTTCCACTCTGTCTGGCAAGGAAAACATGCGCCAGCACAGAAAACATCTCCCATCGTGTTCTGGACGTTGCACGGAGGTCTGCCAAGTGTTTGCATAAAGAAAAAAAAAGTTGTCCAAAATAACTTCCTATCGAATGTTCATGTGATTGGAAAAGTCAGGAAAGTGGTAAGGTACTGTTTTCTATCAGTTGGCAAGCTGCGCACACAATCCCAGTGTTGTACAGCTTCCTTCTTCACCTTTCCGATGCTGCCGCTCTCTCCGGCTCCCGGAGCCGAAGAAGCGGCTTCTTCGCGCAAAGACGATTGTACCGCTCACAGTGCTCTCTTAGCGCGGCTTCTGCCGAAAGAAGCCCGGGAGCGGCGCTTAGCTCCGGAGAGCATCGTACCTTCGTCTTTAGCGTCTTTTGTGGTCTACATCCTAGCAGAAAGCTTTTCCACTCTGTCTGGCAAGGAAAACATGCGCCAGCACAGAAAACATCTCCCATCGTGTTCTGGACGTTGCACGGAGGTCTGCCAAGTGTTTGACAAGAAGAAATGAAAAGTTGTCCAAAACAGCATCCAATCGAATATTCATGTGATTGGAAACGTCAGGAAAGTGGTAAGGTACTGTTTTCTATCAGTTGGCAAGCTGCGCACACAATCCCAGTGTTGTACAGCTTCCTTCTTCACCTTTCCGATGCTGCCGCTCTCTCCGGCTCCCGGAGCCGAAGAAGCGGCTTCTTCGCGCAAAGACGATTGTACCGCTCACAGTGCTCTCTTAGCGCCGCTTCTGCCGAATGAGGCCCGGGAGCGGCGCTTAACTCCGGAGAGCCTCTTACCTTCTTCTTTAGCGTCTTTTGTGGTCTACATCCTAGCAGAAAGCTTTTCCACTCTGTCTGGCAAGGAAAACCTGCGCCAGCGCAGAAAACGTCTCCCATCGTGTTCTGGACGTTGCACGGAGGTCTGCCAAGTGTTTGAAAGAAACAAAGAAAAGTTGTCCAAAACAGCTTCCAATCGAATATTCATGTGATTGGAAACGTCAGGAAAGTGTAAGGTACTGTTTTCTATCAGTTGGCAAGCTGCGCACACAATCCCAGTGTTGTACAGCTTCCTTCTTCACCTTTCCGATGCTGCCGCTCTCTCCGGCTCCCGGAGCCGAAGAAGCGGCTTCTTCGCGCAAAGACGATTGTACCGCTCACAGTGCTCTCTTAGCGCCGCTTCTGCCGAAAGAAGCCCGGGAGCGGCGCTTAACTCCGGAGAGCCTCGTACCTTCGTCTTTAGCGTCTTTTGTGGTCTACATCCTAGCAGAAAGCTTTTCCACTCTGTCTGGCAAGGAAAACCTGCGCCAGCACAGAAAACATCTCCCATCGTGTTCTGGACGTTGTACGGAGGTCTGCCAAGTGTTTGCATAAAGAAATGAAAAGTTGTCCAAAATAATTTCCTATCGAATGTTCATGTGATTGGAAAAGTCAGGAAAGTGTAAGGTACTGTTTTCTATCAGTTGGCAAGCTGCGCACACAATCCCAGTGTTGTACAGCTTCCTTCTTCACCTTTCCGATGCTGCCGCTCTCTCCGGCTCCCGGAGCCGAAGAAGCGGCTTCTTCGCGCAAACACGATTGTACCGCTCACAGTGCTCTCTTAGCGCCGCTTCTGCCGAAAGAAGCCCGGGAGCGGCGCTTAGCTCCGGAGAGCATCGTACCTTCGTCTTTAGCGTCTTTTGTGGTCTACATCCTAGCAGAAAGCTTTTCCACTCTGTCTGGCAAGGAAAACATGCGCCAGCACAGAAAACATCTCCCATCGTGTTCTGGACGTTGCACGGAGGTCTGCCAAGTGTTTGCATAAAGAAATGAAAAGTTGTCCAAAATAACTTCCTATCGAATGTTCATGTGATTGGAAAAGTCAGGAAAGTGGTAAGGTACTGTTTTCTATCAGTTGGCAAGCTGCGCACACAAGCCCAGTGTTGTACAGCTTCCTTCTTCACCTTTGCGATGCTGCCGCTCTCTCCGGCTCCCGGAGCCGAAGAAGCGGCTTCTTCGCGCAAAGGCGATTGTACCGCTCACAGTGCTCTCTTAGCGCGGCTTCTTCCGAAAGAAGCCCGGGAGAGGCGCTTAGCTCCGGAGAGCATCGTACCTTCGTCTTTAGCGTCTTTTGTGGTCTACATCCTAGCAGAAAGCTTTTCCACTCTGTCTGGCAAGGAAAACATGCGCCAGCGCAGAAAACATCTCCCATCGTTTTCTGGACGTTGTACGGAGGTCTGCCAAGTGTTTGACAAGAAGAAATTAAAAGTTGTCCAAAACAGCTTCCAATCGAATATTCATGTGATTGGAAAAGTCAGGAAAGTGGTAAGGTACTGTTTTCTATCAGTTGGCAAGCTGCGCACACAATCCCAGTGTTGTACAGCTTCCTTCTTCACCTTTCCGATGCTGCCGCTCTCTCCGGCTCCCGGAGCCGAAGAAGCGGCTTCTTCGCGCAAAGACGATTGTACCGCTCACAGTGCTCTCTTAGCGCGGCTTCTGCCGAAAGAAGCCCGGGAGCGGTGCTTAGCTCCGGAGAGCCTCGTCCCTTCGTCTTTAGCGTCTTTTGTGGTCTAAATCCTAGCAGAAAGGTTTTCCACTCTGTCTGGCAAGGAAAACATGCGCCAGCACAGAAAACATCTCCCATCGTGTTCTGGACGTTGCACGGAGGTCTGCCAAGTGTTTGCATAAAGAAATGAAAAGTTGTCCAAAATAACTTCCTATCGAATGTTCATGTGATTGGAAAAGTCAGGAAAGTGGTAAGGTACTGTTTTCTATCAGTTGGCAAGCTGCGCACACAATCCCAGTGTTGTACAGCTTCCTTCTTCACCTTTCCGATGCTGCCGCTCTCTCCGGCTCCCGGAGCCGAAGAAGCGGCTTCTTCGCGCAAAGACGATTGTACCGCTCACAGTGCTCTCTTAGCGCGGCTTCTGCCGAAAGAAGCCCGGGAGCGGCGCTTAGCTCCGGAGAGCATCGTACCTTCGTCTTTAGCGTCTTTTGTGGTCTACATCCTAGCAGAAAGCTTTTCCACTCTGTCTGGAAAGGAAAACATGCGCCAGCACAGAAAACATCTCCCATCGTGTTCTGGACGTTGCACGGAGGTCTGCCAAGTGTTTGACAAGAAGAAATGAAAAGTTGTCCAAAACAGCTTCCAATCGAATATTCATGTGATTGGAAACGTCAGGAAAGTGGTAAGGTACTGTTTTCTATCAGTTGGCAAGCTGCGCACACAAGCCCAGTGTTGTACAGCTTCCTTCTTCACCTTTCCGATGCTGCCGCTCTCTCCGGCTCCCGGAGCCGAAGAAGCGGCTTCTTCGCGCAAAGACGATTGTACCGCTCACAGTGCTCTCTTAGCGCGGCTTCTGCCGAAAGAAGCCCGGGAGCGGCGCTTAGCTCCGGAGAGCATCGTCCCTTCGTCTTTAGCGTCTTTTGTGGTCTACATCCTAGCAGAAAGCTTTTCCACTCTGTCTGGCAAGGAAAACATGCGCCAGCACAGAAAACATCTCCCATCGTGTTCTGGACGTTGCACGGAGGTCTGCCAAGTGTTTGAAAGAAACAAAGAAAAGTTGTCCAAAACAGCTTCCAATCGAATATTCATGTGATTGGAAACGTCAGGAAAGTGTAAGGTACTGTTTTCTATCAGTTGGCAAGCTGCGCACACAATGCCAGTGTTGTACAGCTTCCTTCTTCACCTTTCCGATGCTGCCGCTCTCTCCGGCTCCCGGAGCCGAAGAAGCGGCTTCTTCGCGCAAAGGCGATTGTACCGCTCACAGTGCTCTCTTAGCGCGGCTTCTGCCGAAAGAAGCCCGGGAGCGGCGCTTAACTCCGGAGAGCATCGTCCCTTCGTCTTTAGCGTCTTTTGTGGTCGACATCCTAGCAGAAAGCTTTTCCACTCTGTCTGGCAAGGAAAACCTGCGCCAGCACAGAAAACATCTCCCATCGTGTTCTGGACGTTGCACGGAGGTCTGCCAAGTGTTTGCATAAAGAAATGAAAAGTTGTCCAAAATAACTTCCTATCGAATGTTCATGTGATTGGAAAAGTCAGGAAAGTGGTAAGGTACTGTTTTCTATCAGTTGGCAAGCTGCGCACACAATCCCAGTGTTGTACAGCTTCCTTCTTCACCTTTCCGATGCTGCCGCTCTCTCCGGCTCCCGGAGCCGAAGAAGCGGCTTCTTCGCGCAAAGACGATTGTACCGCTCACAGTGCTCTCTTAGCGCCGCTTCTGCCGAAAGAAGCCCGGGAGCGGCGCTTAGCTCCGGAGAGCCTCTTACCTTCTTCTTTAGCGTCTTTTGTGGTCTACATCCTAGCAGAAAGCTTTTCCACTCTGTCTGGCAAGGAAAACATGCGCCAGCGCAGAAAACATCTCCCATCGTGTTCTGGACGTTGCACGGAGGTCTGCCAAGTGTTTGAAAGAAACAAAGAAAAGTTGTCCAAAACAGCTTCCAATCGAATATTCATGTGATTGGAAACGTCAGGAAAGTGTAAGGTACTGTTTTCTATCAGTTGGCAAGCTGCGCACACAATCCCAGTGTTGTACAGCTTCCTTCTTCACCTTTGCGATGCTGCCGCTCTCTCCGGCTCCCGGAGCCGAAGAAGCGGCTTCTTCGCGCAAAGACGATTGTACCGCTCACAGTGCTCTCTTAGCGCCGCTTCTGCCGAAAGAAGCCCGGGAGCGGCGCTTAGCTCCGGAGAGCATCGTACCTTCGTCTTTAGCGTCTTTTGTGGTCTACATCCTAGCAGAAAGCTTTTCCACTCTGTCTGGCAAGGAAAACATGCGCCAGCACAGAAAACATCTCCCATCGTGTTCTGGACGTTGCACGGAGGTCTGCCAAGTGTTTGCATAAAGAAATGAAAAGTTGTCCAAAATAACTTCCTATCGAATGTTCATGTGATTGGAAAAGTCAGGAAAGTGGTAAGGTACTGTTTTCTATCAGTTGGCAAGCTGCGCACACAAGCCCAGTGTTGTACAGCTTCCTTCTTCACCTTTGCGATGCTGCCGCTCTCTCCGGCTCCCGGAGCCGAAGAAGCGGCTTCTTCGCGCAAAGGCGATTGTACCGCTCACAGTGCTCTCTTAGCGCGGCTTCTGCCGAAAGAAGCCCGGGAGCGGCGCTTAGCTCCGGAGAGCATCGTACCTTCGTCTTTAGCGTCTTTTGTGGTCTACATCCTAGCAGAAAGCTTTTCCACTCTGTCTGGCAAGGAAAACATGCGCCAGCGCTGAAAACATCTCCCATCGTTTTCTGGACGTTGTACGGAGGTCTGCCAAGTGTTTGACAAGAAGAAATGAAAAGTTGTCCAAAACAGCTTCCAATCGAATATTCATGTGATTGGAAAAGTCAGGAAAGTGGTAAGGTACTGTTTTCTATCAGTTGGCAAGCTGCGCACACAATCCCAGTGTTGTACAGCTTCCTTCTTCACCTTTCCGATGCTGCCGCTCTCTCCGGCTCCCGGAGCCGAAGAAGCGGCTTCTTCGCGCAAAGACGATTGTACCGCTCACAGTGCTCTCTTAGCGCGGCTTCTGCCGAAAGAAGCCCGGGAGCGGCGCTTAGCTCCGGAGAGCATCGTACCTTCGTCTTTAGCGTCTTTTGTGGTCTAAATCCTAGCAGAAAGCTTTTCCACTCTGTCTGGCAAGGAAAACATGCGCCAGCACAGAAAACATCTCCCATCGTGTTCTGGACGTTGCACGGAGGTCTGCCAAGTGTTTGCATAAAGAAAAAAAAAGTTGTCCAAAATAACTTCCTATCGAATGTTCATGTGATTGGAAAAGTCAGGAAAGTGGTAAGGTACTGTTTTCTATCAGTTGGCAAGCTGCGCACACAATCCCAGTGTTGTACAGCTTCCTTCTTCACCTTTCCGATGCTGCCGCTCTCTCCGGCTCCCGGAGCCGAAGAAGCGGCTTCTTCGCGCAAAGACGATTGTACCGCTCACAGTGCTCTCTTAGCGCGGCTTCTGCCGAAAGAAGCCCGGGAGCGGCGCTTAGCTCCGGAGAGCATCGTACCTTCGTCTTTAGCGTCTTTTGTGGTCTACATCCTAGCAGAAAGCTTTTCCACTCTGTCTGGCAAGGAAAACATGCGCCAGCACAGAAAACATCTCCCATCGTGTTCTGGACGTTGCACGGAGGTCTGCCAAGTGTTTGACAAGAAGAAATGAAAAGTTGTCCAAAACAGCTTCCAATCGAATATTCATGTGATTGGAAACGTCAGGAAAGTGGTAAGGTACTGTTTTCTATCAGTTGGCAAGCTGCGCACACAATCCCAGTGTTGTACAGCTTCCTTCTTCACCTTTCCGATGCTGCCGCTCTCTCCGGCTCCCGGAGCCGAAGAAGCGGCTTCTTCGCGCAAAGACGATTGTACCGCTCACAGTGCTCTCTTAGCGCCGCTTCTGCCGAATGAGGCCCGGGAGCGGCGCTTAACTCCGGAGAGCCTCTTACCTTCTTCTTTAGCGTCTTTTGTGGTCTACATCCTAGCAGAAAGCTTTTCCACTCTGTCTGGCAAGGAAAACCTGCGCCAGCGCAGAAAACGTCTCCCATCGTGTTCTGGACGTTGCACGGAGGTCTGCCAAGTGTTTGAAAGAAACAAAGAAAAGTTGTCCAAAACAGCTTCCAATCGAATATTCATGTGATTGGAAACGTCAGGAAAGTGTAAGGTACTGTTTTCTATCAGTTGGCAAGCTGCGCACACAATCCCAGTGTTGCACAGCTTCCTTCTTCACCTTTCCGATGCTGCCGCTCTCTCCGGCTCCCGTAGCCGAAGAAGCGGCTTCTTCGCGCAAAGACGATTGTACCGCTCACAGTGCTCTCTTAGCGCCGCTTCTGCCGAAAGAAGCCCGGGAGCGGCGCTTAACTCCGGAGAGCCTCGTACCTTCGTCTTTAGCGTCTTTTGTGGTCTACATCCTAGCAGAAAGCTTTTCCACTCTGTCTGGCAAGGAAAACATGCGCCAGCACAGAAAACATCTCCCATCGTGTTCTGGACGTTGTACGGAGGTCTGCCAAGTGTTTGCATAAAGAAATGAAAAGTTGTCCAAAATAATTTCCTATCGAATGTTCATGTGATTGGAAAAGTCAGGAAAGTGTAAGGTACTGTTTTCTATCAGTTGGCAAGCTGCGCACACAATCCCAGTGTTGTACAGCTTCCTTCTTCACCTTTCCGATGCTGCCGCTCTCTCCGGCTCCCGGAGCCGAAGAAGCGGCTTCTTCGCGCAAACACGATTGTACCGCTCACAGTGCTCTCTTAGCGCCGCTTCTGCCGAAAGAAGCCCGGGAGCGGCGCTTAGCTCCGGAGAGCATCGTACCTTCGTCTTTAGCGTCTTTTGTGGTCTACATCCTAGCAGAAAGCTTTTCCACTCTGTCTGGCAAGGAAAACATGCGCCAGCACAGAAAACATCTCCCATCGTGTTCTGGACGTTGCACGGAGGTCTGCCAAGTGTTTGCATAAAGAAATGAAAAGTTGTCCAAAATAACTTCCTATCGAATGTTCATGTGATTGGAAAAGTCAGGAAAGTGGTAAGGTACTGTTTTCTATCAGTTGGCAAGCTGCGCACACAAGCCCAGTGTTGTACAGCTTCCTTCTTCACCTTTGCGATGCTGCCGCTCTCTCCGGCTCCCGGAGCCGAAGAAGCGGCTTCTTCGCGCAAAGGCGATTGTACCGCTCACAGTGCTCTCTTAGCGCGGCTTCTTCCGAAAGAAGCCCGGGAGAGGCGCTTAGCTCCGGAGAGCATCGTACCTTCGTCTTTAGCGTCTTTTGTGGTCTACATCCTAGCAGAAAGCTTTTCCACTCTGTCTGGCAAGGAAAACATGCGCCAGCGCAGAAAACATCTCCCATCGTTTTCTGGACGTTGTACGGAGGTCTGCCAAGTGTTTGACAAGAAGAAATTAAAAGTTGTCCAAAACAGCTTCCAATCGAATATTCATGTGATTGGAAAAGTCAGGAAAGTGGTAAGGTACTGTTTTCTATCAGTTGGCAAGCTGCGCACACAATCCCAGTGTTGTACAGCTTCCTTCTTCACCTTTCCGATGCTGCCGCTCTCTCCGGCTCCCGGAGCCGAAGAAGCGGCTTCTTCGCGCAAAGACGATTGTACCGCTCACAGTGCTCTCTTAGCGCGGCTTCTGCCGAAAGAAGCCCGGGAGCGGCGCTTAGCTCCGGAGAGCCTCGTCCCTTCGTCTTTAGCGTCTTTTGTGGTCTAAATCCTAGCAGAAAGGTTTTCCACTCTGTCTGGCAAGGAAAACATGCGCCAGCACAGAAAACATCTCCCATCGTGTTCTGGACGTTGCACGGAGGTCTGCCAAGTGTTTGCATAAAGAAAAAAAAAGTTGTCCAAAATAACTTCCTATCGAATGTTCATGTGATTGGAAAAGTCAGGAAAGTGGTAAGGTACTGTTTTCTATCAGTTGGCAAGCTGCGCACACAATCCCAGTGTTGTACAGCTTCCTTCTTCACCTTTCCGATGCTGCCGCTCTCTCCGGCTCCCGGAGCCGAAGAAGCGGCTTCTTCGCGCAAAGACGATTGTACCGCTCACAGTGCTCTCTTAGCGCGGCTTCTGCCGAAAGAAGCCCGGGAGCGGCGCTTAGCTCCGGAGAGCATCGTACCTTCGTCTTTAGCGTCTTTTGTGGTCTACATCCTAGCAGAAAGCTTTTCCACTCTGTCTGGAAAGGAAAACCTGCGCCAGCACAGAAAACATCTCCCATCGTGTTCTGGACGTTGCACGGAGGTCTGCCAAGTGTTTGACAAGAAGAAATGAAAAGTTGTCCAAAACAGCTTCCAATCGAATATTCATGTGATTGGAAACGTCAGGAAAGTGGTAAGGTACTGTTTTCTATCAGTTGGCAAGCTGCGCACACAATCCCAGTGTTGTACAGCTTCCTTCTTCACCTTTCCGATGCTGCCGCTCTCTCCGGCTCCCGGAGCCGAAGAAGCGGCTTCTTCGCGCAAAGACGATTGTACCGCTCACAGTGCTCTCTTAGCGCCGCTTCTGCCGAAAGAAGCCCGGGAGCGGCGCTTAGCTCCGGAGAGCATCGTCCCTTCGTCTTTAGCGTCTTTTGTGGTCTACATCCTAGCAGAAAGCTTTTCCACTCTGTCTGGCAAGGAAAACATGCGCCAGCACAGAAAACATCTCCCATCGTGTTCTGGACGTTGCACGGAGGTCTGCCAAGTGTTTGAAAGAAACAAAGAAAAGTTGTCCAAAACAGCTTCCAATCGAATATTCATGTGATTGGAAACGTCAGGAAAGTGTAAGGTACTGTTTTCTATCAGTTGGCAAGCTGCGCACACAATGCCAGTGTTGTACAGCTTCCTTCTTCACCTTTCCGATGCTGCCGCTCTCTCCGGCTCCCGGAGCCGAAGAAGCGGCTTCTTCGCGCAAAGGCGATTGTACCGCTCACAGTGCTCTCTTAGCGCGGCTTCTGCCGAAAGAAGCCCGGGAGCGGCGCTTAACTCCGGAGAGCATCGTCCCTTCGTCTTTAGCGTCTTTTGTGGTCGACATCCTAGCAGAAAGCTTTTCCACTCTGTCTGGCAAGGAAAACCTGCGCCAGCACAGAAAACATCTCCCATCGTGTTCTGGACGTTGCACGGAGGTCTGCCAAGTGTTTGCATAAAGAAATGAAAAGTTGTCCAAAATAACTTCCTATCGAATGTTCATGTGATTGGAAAAGTCAGGAAAGTGGTAAGGTACTGTTTTCTATCAGTTGGCAAGCTGCGCACACAATCCCAGTGTTGTACAGCTTCCTTCTTCACCTTTCCGATGCTGCCGCTCTCTCCGGCTCCCGGAGCCGAAGAAGCGGCTTCTTCGCGCAAAGACGATTGTACCGCTCACAGTGCTCTCTTAGCGCCGCTTCTGCCGAAAGAAGCCCGGGAGCGGCGCTTAGCTCCGGAGAGCCTCTTACCTTCTTCTTTAGCGTCTTTTGTGGTCTACATCCTAGCAGAAAGCTTTTCCACTCTGTCTGGCAAGGAAAACATGCGCCAGCGCAGAAAACATCTCCCATCGTGTTCTGGACGTTGCACGGAGGTCTGCCAAGTGTTTGAAAGAAACAAAGAAAAGTTGTCCAAAACAGCTTCCAATCGAATATTCATGTGATTGGAAACGTCAGGAAAGTGTAAGGTACTGTTTTCTATCAGTTGGCAAGCTGCGCACACAATCCCAGTGTTGTACAGCTTCCTTCTTCACCTTTGCGATGCTGCCGCTCTCTCCGGCTCCCGGAGCCGAAGAAGCGGCTTCTTCGCGCAAAGACGATTGTACCGCTCACAGTGCTCTCTTAGCGCCGCTTCTGCCGAAAGAAGCCCGGGAGCGGCGCTTAGCTCCGGAGAGCATCGTACCTTCGTCTTTAGCGTCTTTTGTGGTCTACATCCTAGCAGAAAGCTTTTCCACTCTGTCTGGCAAGGAAAACATGCGCCAGCACAGAAAACATCTCCCATCGTGTTCTGGACGTTGCACGGAGGTCTGCCAAGTGTTTGCATAAAGAAATGAAAAGTTGTCCAAAATAACTTCCTATCGAATGTTCATGTGATTGGAAAAGTCAGGAAAGTGGTAAGGTACTGTTTTCTATCAGTTGGCAAGCTGCGCACACAAGCCCAGTGTTGTACAGCTTCCTTCTTCACCTTTGCGATGCTGCCGCTCTCTCCGGCTCCCGGAGCCGAAGAAGCGGCTTCTTCGCGCAAAGGCGATTGTACCGCTCACAGTGCTCTCTTAGCGCGGCTTCTGCCGAAAGAAGCCCGGGAGCGGCGCTTAGCTCCGGAGAGCATCGTACCTTCGTCTTTAGCGTCTTTTGTGGTCTACATCCTAGCAGAAAGCTTTTCCACTCTGTCTGGCAAGGAAAACATGCGCCAGCGCTGAAAACATCTCCCATCGTTTTCTGGACGTTGTACGGAGGTCTGCCAAGTGTTTGACAAGAAGAAATGAAAAGTTGTCCAAAACAGCTTCCAATCGAATATTCATGTGATTGGAAAAGTCAGGAAAGTGGTAAGGTACTGTTTTCTATCAGTTGGCAAGCTGCGCACACAATCCCAGTGTTGTACAGCTTCCTTCTTCACCTTTCCGATGCTGCCGCTCTCTCCGGCTCCCGGAGCCGAAGAAGCGGCTTCTTCGCGCAAAGACGATTGTACCGCTCACAGTGCTCTCTTAGCGCGGCTTCTGCCGAAAGAAGCCCGGGAGCGGCGCTTAGCTCCGGAGAGCATCGTACCTTCGTCTTTAGCGTCTTTTGTGGTCTAAATCCTAGCAGAAAGCTTTTCCACTCTGTCTGGCAAGGAAAACATGCGCCAGCACAGAAAACATCTCCCATCGTGTTCTGGACGTTGCACGGAGGTCTGCCAAGTGTTTGCATAAAGAAAAAAAAAGTTGTCCAAAATAACTTCCTATCGAATGTTCATGTGATTGGAAAAGTCAGGAAAGTGGTAAGGTACTGTTTTCTATCAGTTGGCAAGCTGCGCACACAATCCCAGTGTTGTACAGCTTCCTTCTTCACCTTTCCGATGCTGCCGCTCTCTCCGGCTCCCGGAGCCGAAGAAGCGGCTTCTTCGCGCAAAGACGATTGTACCGCTCACAGTGCTCTCTTAGCGCGGCTTCTGCCGAAAGAAGCCCGGGAGCGGCGCTTAGCTCCGGAGAGCATCGTACCTTCGTCTTTAGCGTCTTTTGTTGTCTACATCCTAGCAGAAAGCTTTTCCACTCTGTCTGGCAAGGAAAACATGCGCCAGCACAGAAAACATCTCCCATCGTGTTCTGGACGTTGCACGGAGGTCTGCCAAGTGTTTGACAAGAAGAAATGAAAAGTTGTCCAAAACAGCTTCCAATCGAATATTCATGTGATTGGAAACGTCAGGAAAGTGGTAAGGTACTGTTTTCTATCAGTTGGCAAGCTGCGCACACAATCCCAGTGTTGTACAGCTTCCTTCTTCACCTTTCCGATGCTGCCGCTCTCTCCGGCTCCCGGAGCCGAAGAAGCGGCTTCTTCGCGCAAAGACGATTGTACCGCTCACAGTGCTCTCTTAGCGCCGCTTCTGCCGAATGAGGCCCGGGAGCGGCGCTTAACTCCGGAGAGCCTCTTACCTTCTTCTTTAGCGTCTTTTGTGGTCTACATCCTAGCAGAAAGCTTTTCCACTCTGTCTGGCAAGGAAAACCTGCGCCAGCGCAGAAAACGTCTCCCATCGTGTTCTGGACGTTGCACGGAGGTCTGCCAAGTGTTTGAAAGAAACAAAGAAAAGTTGTCCAAAACAGCTTCCAATCGAATATTCATGTGATTGGAAACGTCAGGAAAGTGTAAGGTACTGTTTTCTATCAGTTGGCAAGCTGCGCACACAATCCCAGTGTTGCACAGCTTCCTTCTTCACCTTTCCGATGCTGCCGCTCTCTCCGGCTCCCGGAGCCGAAGAAGCGGCTTCTTCGCGCAAAGACGATTGTACCGCTCACAGTGCTCTCTTAGCGCCGCTTCTGCCGAAAGAAGCCCGGGAGCGGCGCTTAACTCCGGAGAGCCTCGTACCTTCGTCTTTAGCGTCTTTTGTGGTCTACATCCTAGCAGAAAGCTTTTCCACTCTGTCTGGCAAGGAAAACATGCGCCAGCACAGAAAACATCTCCCATCGTGTTCTGGACGTTGTACGGAGGTCTGCCAAGTGTTTGCATAAAGAAATGAAAAGTTGTCCAAAATAATTTCCTATCGAATGTTCATGTGATTGGAAAAGTCAGGAAAGTGTAAGGTACTGTTTTCTATCAGTTGGCAAGCTGCGCACACAATCCCAGTGTTGTACAGCTTCCTTCTTCACCTTTGCGATGCTGCCGCTCTCTCCGGCTCCCGGAGCCGAAGAAGCGGCTTCTTCGCGCAAACACGATTGTACCGCTCACAGTGCTCTCTTAGCGCCGCTTCTGCCGAAAGAAGCCCGGGAGCGGCGCTTAGCTCCGGAGAGCATCGTACCTTCGTCTTTAGCGTCTTTTGTGGTCTACATCCTAGCAGAAAGCTTTTCCACTCTGTCTGGCAAGGAAAACATGCGCCAGCACAGAAAACATCTCCCATCGTGTTCTGGACGTTGCACGGAGGTCTGCCAAGTGTTTGCATAAAGAAATGAAAAGTTGTCCAAAATAACTTCCTATCGAATGTTCATGTGATTGGAAAAGTCAGGAAAGTGGTAAGGTACTGTTTTCTATCAGTTGGCAATCTGCGCACACAAGCCCAGTGTTGTACAGCTTCCTTCTTCACCTTTCCGATGCTGCCGCTCTCTCCGGCTCCCGGAGCCGAAGAAGCGGCTTCTTCGCGCAAAGACGATTGTACCGCTCACAGTGCTCTCTTAGCGCGGCTTCTGCCGAAAGAAGCCCGGGAGAGGCGCTTAGCTCCGGAGAGCATCGTACCTTCGTCTTTAGCGTCTTTTGTGGTCTACATCCTAGCAGAAAGCTTTTCCACTCTGTCTGGCAAGGAAAACATGCGCCAGCACAGAAAACATCTCCCATCGTGTTCTGGACGTTGCACGGAGGTCTGCCAAGTGTTTGCATAAAGAAATGACAAGTTGTCCAAAATAACTTCCTATCGAATGTTCATGTGATTGGAAAAGTCAGGAAAGTGGTAAGGTACTGTTTTCTATCAGTTGGCAAGCTGCGCACACAAGCCCAGTGTTGTACAGCTTCCTTCTTCACCTTTGCGATGCTGCCGCTCTCTCCGGCTCCCGGAGCCGAAGAAGCGGCTTCTTCGCGCAAAGGCGATTGTACCGCTCACAGTGCTCTCTTAGCGCGGCTTCTGCCGAAAGAAGCCCGGGAGCGGCGCTTAGCTCCGGAGAGCATCGTCCCTTCGTCTTTAGCGTCTTTTGTGGTCTACATCCTAGCAGAAAGCTTTTCCACTCTGTCTGGCAAGGAAAACATGCGCCAGCGCAGAAAACATCTCCCATCGTTTTCTGGACGTTGTACGGAGGTCTGCCAAGTGTTTGACAAGAAGAAATGAAAAGTTGTCCAAAACAGCTTCCAATCGAATATTCATGTGATTGGAAAAGTCAGGAAAGTGGTAAGGTACTGTTTTCTATCAGTTGGCAAGCTGCGCACACAATCCCAGTGTTGTACAGCTTCCTTCTTCACCTTTCCGATGCTGCCGCTCTCTCCGGCTCCCGGAGCCGAAGAAGCGGCTTCTTCGCGCAAAGACGATTGTACCGCTCACAGTGCTCTCTTAGCGCGGCTTCTGCCGAAAGAAGCCCGGGAGCGGCGCTTAGCTCCGGAGAGCATCGTACCTTCGTCTTTAGCGTCTTTTGTGGTCTAAATCCTAGCAGAAAGCTTTTCCACTCTGTCTGGCAAGGAAAACATGCGCCAGCACAGAAAACATCTCCCATCGTGTTCTGGACGTTGCACGGAGGTCTGCCAAGTGTTTGCATAAAGAAAAAAAAAGTTGTCCAAAATAACTTCCTATCGAATGTTCATGTGATTGGAAAAGTCAGGAAAGTGGTAAGGTACTGTTTTCTATCAGTTGGCAAGCTGCGCACACAATCCCAGTGTTGTACAGCTTCCTTCTTCACCTTTCCGATGCTGCCGCTCTCTCCGGCTCCCGGAGCCGAAGAAGCGGCTTCTTCGCGCAAAGACGATTGTACCGCTCACAGTGCTCTCTTAGCGCGGCTTCTGCCGAAAGAAGCCCGGGAGCGGCGCTTAGCTCCGGAGAGCATCGTACCTTCGTCTTTAGCGTCTTTTGTGGTCTACATCCTAGCAGAAAGCTTTTCCACTCTGTCTGGCAAGGAAAACATGCGCCAGCACAGAAAACATCTCCCATCGTGTTCTGGACGTTGCACGGAGGTCTGCCAAGTGTTTGACAAGAAGAAATGAAAAGTTGTCCAAAACAGCTTCCAATCGAATATTCATGTGATTGGAAACGTCAGGAAAGTGTAAGGTACTGTTTTCTATCAGTTGGCAAGCTGCGCACACAATCCCAGTGTTGCACAGCTTCCTTCTTCACCTTTCCGATGCTGCCGCTCTCTCCGGCTCCCGGAGCCGAAGAAGCGGCTTCTTCGCGCAAAGACGATTGTACCGCTCACAGTGCTCTCTTAGCGCCGCTTCTGCCGAAAGAAGCCCGGGAGCGGCGCTTAACTCCGGAGAGCCTCGTCCCTTCGTCTTTAGCGTCTTTTGTGGTCTACATCCTAGCAGAAAGCTTTTCCACTCTGTCTGGCAAGGAAAACATGCGCCAGCACAGAAAACATCTCCCATCGTGTTCTGGACGTTGTACGGAGGTCTGCCAAGTGTTTGCATAAAGAAATAAAAAGTTGTCCAAAATAATTTCCTATCGAATGTTCATGTGATTGGAAAAGTCAGGAAAGTGTAAGGTACTGTTTTCTATCAGTTGGCAAGCTGCGCACACAATCCCAGTGTTGTACAGCTTCCTTCTTCACCTTTCCGATGCTGCCGCTCTCTCCGGCTCCCGGAGCCGAAGAAGCGGCTTCTTCGCGCAAAGACGATTGTACCGCTCACAGTGCTCTCTTAGCGCGGCTTCTGCCGAAAGAAGCCCGGGAGCGGCGCTTAGCTCCGGAGAGCATCGTACCTTCGTCTTTAGCGTCTTTTGTGGTCTACATCCTAGCAGAAAGCTTTTCCACTCTGTCTGGCAAGGAAAACATGCGCCAGCACAGAAAACATCTCCCATCGTGTTCTGGACGTTGCACGGAGGTCTGCCAAGTGTTTGCATAAAGAAATGAAAAGTTGTCCAAAATAACTTCCTATCGAATGTTCATGTGATTGGAAAAGTCAGGAAAGTGGTAAGGTACTGTTTTCTATCAGTTGGCAATCTGCGCACACAAGCCCAGTGTTGTACAGCTTCCTTCTTCACCTTTGCGATGCTGCCGCTCTCTCCGGCTCCCGGAGCCGAAGAAGCGGCTTCTTCGCGCAAAGACGATTGTACCGCTCACAGTGCTCTCTTAGCGCCGCTTCTGCCGAAAGAAGCCCGGGAGAGGCGCTTAGCTCCGGAGAGCATCGTACCTTCGTCTTTAGCGTCTTTTGTGGTCTACATCCTAGCAGAAAGCTTTTCCACTCTGTCTGGCAAGGAAAACATGCGCCAGCGCAGAAAACATCTCCCATCGTTTTCTGGACGTTGTACGGAGATCTGCCAAGTGTTTGACAAGAAGAAATGAAAAGTTGTCCAAAACAGCTTCCAATCGAATATTCATGTGATTGGAAAAGTCAGGAAAGTGGTAAGGTACTGTTTTCTATCAGTTGGCAAGCTGCGCACACAATCCCAGTGTTGTACAGCTTCCTTCTTCACCTTTCCGATGCTGCCGCTCTCTCCGGCTCCCGGAGCCGAAGAAGCGGCTTCTTCGCGCAAAGACGATTGTACCGCTCACAGTGCTCTCTTAGCGCGGCTTCTGCCGAAAGAAGCCCGGGAGCGGCGCTTAGCTCCGGAGAGCCTCGTCCCTTCGTCTTTAGCGTCTTTTGTGGTCTAAATCCTAGCAGAAAGCTTTTCCACTCTGTCTGGCAAGGAAAACATGCGCCAGCACAGAAAACATCTCCCATCGTGTTCTGGACGTTGCACGGAGGTCTGCCAAGTGTTTGCATAAAGAAAAAAAAAGTTGTCCAAAATAACTTCCTATCGAATGTTCATGTGATTGGAAAAGTCAGGAAAGTGGTAAGGTACTGTTTTCTATCAGTTGGCAAGCTGCGCACACAATCCCAGTGTTGTACAGCTTCCTTCTTCACCTTTCCGATGCTGCCGCTCTCTCCGGCTCCCGGAGCCGAAGAAGCGGCTTCTTCGCGCAAAGACGATTGTACCGCTCACAGTGCTCTCTTAGCGCGGCTTCTGCCGAAAGAAGCCCGGGAGCGGCGCTTAGCTCCGGAGAGCATCGTACCTTCGTCTTTAGCGTCTTTTGTGGTCTACATCCTAGCAGAAAGCTTTTCCACTCTGTCTGGCAAGGAAAACATGCGCCAGCACAGAAAACATCTCCCATCGTGTTCTGGACGTTGCACGGAGGTCTGCCAAGTGTTTGACAAGAAGAAATGAAAAGTTGTCCAAAACAGCTTCCAATCGAATATTCATGTGATTGGAAACGTCAGGAAAGTGGTAAGGTACTGTTTTCTATCAGTTGGCAAGCTGCGCACACAATCCCAGTGTTGTACAGCTTCCTTCTTCACCTTTCCGATGCTGCCGCTCTCTCCGGCTCCCGGAGCCGAAGAAGCGGCTTCTTCGCGCAAAGACGATTGTACCGCTCACAGTGCTCTCTTAGCGCCGCTTCTGCCGAATGAGGCCCGGGAGCGGCGCTTAACTCCGGAGAGCCTCTTACCTTCTTCTTTAGCGTCTTTTGTGGTCTACATCCTAGCAGAAAGCTTTTCCACTCTGTCTGGCAAGGAAAACCTGCGCCAGCGCAGAAAACGTCTCCCATCGTGTTCTGGACGTTGCACGGAGGTCTGCCAAGTGTTTGAAAGAAACAAAGAAAAGTTGTCCAAAACAGCTTCCAATCGAACATTCATGTGATTGGAAAAGTCAGGAAAGTGTAAGGTACTGTTTTCTATCAGTTGGCAAGCTGCGCACACAATCCCAGTGTTGCACAGCTTCCTTCTTCACCTTTCCGATGCTGCCGCTCTCTCCGGCTCCCGGAGCCGAAGAAGCGGCTTCTTCGCGCAAAGACGATTGTACCGCTCACAGTGCTCTCTTAGCGCCGCTTCTGCCGAAAGAAGCCCGGGAGCGGCGCTTAACTCCGGAGAGCCTCGTACCTTCGTCTTTAGCGTCTTTTGTGGTCTACATCCTAGCAGAAAGCTTTTCCACTCTGTCTGGCAAGGAAAACATGCGCCAGCACAGAAAACATCTCCCATCGTGTTCTGGACGTTGTACGGAGGTCTGCCAAGTGTTTGCATAAAGAAATGAAAAGTTGTCCAAAATAACTTCCTATCGAATGTTCATGTGATTGGAAAAGTCAGGAAAGTGGTAAGGTACTGTTTTCTATCAGTTGGCAAGCTGCGCACACAATCCCAGTGTTGTACAGCTTCCTTCTTCACCTTTCCGATGCTGCCGCTCTCTCCGGCTCCCGGAGCCGAAGAAGCGGCTTCTTCGCGCAAACACGATTGTACCGCTCACAGTGCTCTCTTAGCGCCGCTTCTGCCGAAAGAAGCCCGGGAGCGGCGCTTAGCTCCGGAGAGCATCGTCCCTTCGTCTTTAGCGTCTTTTGTGGTCTACATCCTAGCAGAAAGCTTTTCCACTCTGTCTGGCAAGGAAAACATGCGCCAGCACAGAAAACATCTCCCATCGTGTTCTGGACGTTGCACGGAGGTCTGCCAAGTGTTTGCATAAAGAAATGAAAAGTTGTCCAAAATAACTTCCTATCGAATGTTCATGTGATTGGAAAAGTCAGGAAAGTGGTAAGGTACTGTTTTCTATCAGTTGGCAAGCTGCGCACACAAGCCCAGTGTTGTACAGCTTCCTTCTTCACCTTTGCGATGCTGCCGCTCTCTCCGGCTCCCGGAGCCGAAGAAGCGGCTTCTTCGCGCAAAGACGATTGTACCGCTCACAGTGCTCTCTTAGCGCCGCTTCTGCCGAAAGAAGCCCGGGAGAGGCGCTTAGCTCCGGAGAGCATCGTACCTTCGTCTTTAGCGTCTTTTGTGGTCTACATCCTAGCAGAAAGCTTTTCCACTCTGTCTGGCAAGGAAAACATGCGCCAGCGCAGAAAACATCTCCCATCGTTTTCTGGACGTTGTACGGAGGTCTGCCAAGTGTTTGACAAGAAGAAATTAAAAGTTGTCCAAAACAGCTTCCAATCGAATATTCATGTGATTGGAAAAGTCAGGAAAGTGGTAAGGTACTGTTTTCTATCAGTTGGCAAGCAGCGCACACAATCCCAGTGTTGTACAGCTTCCTTCTTCACCTTTCCGATGCTGCCGCTCTCTCCGGCTCCCGGAGCCGAAGAAGCGGCTTCTTCGCGCAAAGACGATTGTACCGCTCACAGTGCTCTCTTAGCGCGGCTTCTGCCGAAAGAAGCCCGGGAGCGGCGCTTAGCTCCGGAGAGCATCGTACCTTCGTCTTTAGCGTCTTTTGTGGTCTACATCCTAGCAGAAAGCTTTTCCACTCTGTCTGGCAAGGAAAACATGCGCCAGCACAGAAAACATCTCCCATCGTGTTCTGGACGTTGCACGGAGGTCTGCCAAGTGTTTGACAAGAAGAAATGAAAAGTTGTCCAAAACAGCTTCCAATCGAATATTCATGTGATTGGAAACGTCAGGAAAGTGGTAAGGTACTGTTTTCTATCAGTTGGCAAGCTGCGCACACAATCCCAGTGTTGTACAGCTTCCTTCTTCACCTTTCCGATGCTGCCGCTCTCTCCGGCTCCCGGAGCCGAAGAAGCGGCTTCTTCGCGCAAAGACGATTGTACCGCTCACAGTGCTCTCTTAGCGCCGCTTCTGCCGAATGAGGCCCGGGAGCGGCGCTTAACTCCGGAGAGCCTCTTACCTTCTTCTTTAGCGTCTTTTGTGGTCTACATCCTAGCAGAAAGCTTTTCCACTCTGTCTGGCAAGGAAAACCTGCGCCAGCGCAGAAAACGTCTCCCATCGTGTTCTGGACGTTGCACGGAGGTCTGCCAAGTGTTTGAAAGAAACAAAGAAAAGTTGTCCAAAACAGCTTCCAATCGAATATTCATGTGATTGGAAACGTCAGGAAAGTGTAAGGTACTGTTTTCTATCAGTTGGCAAGCTGCGCACACAATCCCAGTGTTGTACAGCTTCCTTCTTCACCTTTCCGATGCTGCCGCTCTCTCCGGCTCCCGGAGCCGAAGAAGCGGCTTCTTCGCGCAAAGACGATTGTACCGCTCACAGTGCTCTCTTAGCGCCGCTTCTGCCGAAAGAAGCCCGGGAGCGGCGCTTAACTCCGGAGAGCCTCGTACCTTCGTCTTTAGCGTCTTTTGTGGTCTACATCCTAGCAGAAAGCTTTTCCACTCTGTCTGGCAAGGAAAACATGCGCCAGCACAGAAAACATCTCCCATCGTGTTCTGGACGTTGCACGGAGGTCTGCCAAGTGTTTGCATAAAGAAATGAAAAGTTGTCCAAAATAACTTCCTATCGAATGTTCATGTGATTGGAAAAGTCAGGAAAGTGGTAAGGTACTGTTTTCTATCAGTTGGCAAGCTGCGCACACAAGCCCAGTGTTGTACAGCTTCCTTCTTCACCTTTCCGATGCTGCCGCTCTCTCCGGCTCCCGGAGCCGAAGAAGCGGCTTCTTCGCGCAAAGACGATTGTACCGCTCACAGTGCTCTCTTAGCGCGGCTTCTGCCGAAAGAAGCCCGGGAGCGGCGCTTAGCTCCGGAGAGCCTCGTACCTTCGTCTTTAGCGTCTTTTGTGGTCTACATCCTAGCAGAAATCTTTTCCACTCTGTCTGGCAAGGAAAACATGCGCCAGCGCAGAAAACATCTCCCATCGTGTTCTGGACGTTGCACGGAGGTCTGCCAAGTGTTTGCATAAAGAAAAAAAAAGTTGTCCAAAATAACTTCCTATCGAATGTTCATGTGATTGGAAAAGTCAGGAAAGTGGTAAGGTACTGTTTTCTATCAGTTGGCAAGCTGCGCACACAATCCCAGTGTTGTACAGCTTCCTTCTTCACCTTTCCGATGCTGCCGCTCTCTCCGGCTCCCGGAGCCGAAGAAGCGGCTTCTTCGCGCAAAGACGATTGTACCGCTCACAGTGCTCTCTCAGGGCCGCTTCTGCCGAAAGAAGCCCGGGAGCGGCGCTTAGCTCCGGAGAGCATCGTCCCTTCGTCTTTAGCGTCTTTTGTGGTCTACATCCTAGCAGAAAGCTTTTCCACTCTGTCTGGCAAGGAAAACATGCGCCAGCACAGAAAACATCTCCCATCGTGTTCTGGACGTTGCACGGAGGTCTGCCAAGTGTTTGACAAGAAGAGAGGAAAAGTTGTCCAAAACAGCTTCCAATCGAATATTCATGTGATTGGAAACGTCAGGAAAGTGTAAGGTACTGTTTTCTATAAGTTGGCAATCTGCGCACACAATCCCAGTGTTGTACAGCTTCCTTCTTCACCTTTCCGATGCTGCCGCTCTCTCCGGCTCCCGGAGCCGAAGAAGCGGCTTCTTCGCGCAAAGACGATTGTACCGCTCACAGTGCTCTCTTAGCGCCGCTTCTGCCGAAAGAAGCCCGGGAGCGGTGCTTAGCTCCGGAGAGCCTCGTACCTTCGTCTTTAGCGTCTTATGTGGTCTACATCCTAGCAGAAAGCTTTTCCACTCTGTCTGGCAAGGATAACCTGCGCCAGCACAGAAAACATCTCCCATCGTGTTCTGGACGTTGTACGGAGGTCTGCCAAGTGTTGCATAAAGAAATGAAAAGTTGTCCAAAATAACTTCCTATCGAATGTTCATGTGATTGGAAAAGTCAGGAAAGTGGTAAGGTACTGTTTTCTATCAGTTGGCAAGCTGCGCACACAATCCCAGTGTTGTACAGCTTCCTTCTTCACCTTTCCGATGCTGCCGCTCTCTCCGGCTCCCGGAGCCGAAGAAGCGGCTTCTTCGCGCAAAGACGATTGTACCGCTCACAGTGCTCTCTTAGCGCCGCTTCTGCCGAAAGAAGCCCGGGAGCGGCGCTTAGCTCCGGAGAGCATCGTACCTTCGTCTTTAGCGTCTTTTGTGGTCTACATCCTAGCAGAAAGCTTTTCCACTCTGTCTGGCAAGGAAAACATGCGCCAGCGCAGAAAACATCTCCCATCGTTTTCTGGACGTTGTACGGAGGTCTGCCAAGTGTTTGACAAGAAGAAATTAAAAGTTGTCCAAAACAGCTTCCAATCGAATATTCATGTGATTGGAAAAGTCAGGAAAGTGGTAAGGTACTGTTTTCTATCAGTTGGCAAGCTGCGCACACAATCCCAGTGTTGTACAGCTTCCTTCTTCACCTTTCCGATGCTGCCGCTCTCTCCGGCTCCCGGAGCGGAAGAAGCGGCTTCTTCGCGCAAAGACGATTGTACCGCTCACAGTGCTCTCTTAGCGCCGCTTCTGCCGAAAGAAGCCCGGGAGCGGCGCTTAGCTCCGGAGAGCCTCGTCCCTTCGTCTTTAGCGTCTTTTGTGGTCTAAATCCTAGCAGAAAGGTTTTCCACTCTGTCTGGCAAGGAAAACATGCGCCAGCACAGAAAACATCTCCCATCGTGTTCTGGACGTTGCACGGAGGTCTGCCAAGTGTTTGAAAGAAACAAAGAAAAGTTGTCCAAAACAGCTTCCTATCGAATGTTCATGTGATTGGAAAAGTCAGGAAAGTGGTAAGGTACTGTTTTCTATCAGTTGGCAAGCAGCGCACACAATCCCAGTGTTGTACAGCTTCCTTCTTCACCTTTCCGATGCTGCCGCTCTCTCCGGCTCCCGGAGCCGAAGAAGCGGCTTCTTCGCGCAAAGACGATTGTACCGCTCACAGTGCTCTCTTAGCGCGGCTTCTGCCGAAAGAAGCCCGGGAGCGGCGCTTAGCTCCGGAGAGCATCGTACCTTCGTCTTTAGCGTCTTTTGTGGTCTACATCCTAGCAGAAAGCTTTTCCACTCTGTCTGGCAAGGAAAACATGCGCCAGCACAGAAAACATCTCCCATCGTGTTCTGGACGTTGCACGGAGGTCTGCCAAGTGTTTGACAAGAAGAAATGAAAAGTTGTCCAAAACAGCTTCCAATCGAATATTCATGTGATTGGAAACGTCAGGAAAGTGGTAAGGTACTGTTTTCTATCAGTTGGCAAGCTGCGCACACAATCCCAGTGTTGTACAGCTTCCTTCTTCACCTTTCCGATGCTGCCGCTCTCTCCGGCTCCCGGAGCCGAAGAAGCGGCTTCTTCGCGCAAAGACGATTGTACCGCTCACAGTGCTCTCTTAGCGCCGCTTCTGCCGAATGAGGCCCGGGAGCGGCGCTTAACTCCGGAGAGCCTCTTACCTTCTTCTTTAGCGTCTTTTGTGGTCTACATCCTAGCAGAAAGCTTTTCCACTCTGTCTGGCAAGGAAAACCTGCGCCAGCGCAGAAAACGTCTCCCATCGTGTTCTGGACGTTGCACGGAGGTCTGCCAAGTGTTTGAAAGAAACAAAGAAAAGTTGTCCAAAACAGCTTCCAATCGAATATTCATGTGATTGGAAACGTCAGGAAAGTGTAAGGTACTGTTTTCTATCAGTTGGCAAGCTGCGCACACAATCCCAGTGTTGTACAGCTTCCTTCTTCACCTTTCCGATGCTGCCGCTCTCTCCGGCTCCCGGAGCCGAAGAAGCGGCTTCTTCGCGCAAAGACGATTGTACCGCTCACAGTGCTCTCTTAGCGCCGCTTCTGCCGAAAGAAGCCCGGGAGCGGCGCTTAACTCCGGAGAGCCTCGTACCTTCGTCTTTAGCGTCTTTTGTGGTCTACATCCTAGCAGAAAGCTTTTCCACTCTGTCTGGCAAGGAAAACATGCGCCAGCACAGAAAACATCTCCCATCGTGTTCTGGACGTTGCACGGAGGTCTGCCAAGTGTTTGCATAAAGAAATGAAAAGTTGTCCAAAATAACTTCCTATCGAATGTTCATGTGATTGGAAAAGTCAGGAAAGTGGTAAGGTACTGTTTTCTATCAGTTGGCAAGCTGCGCACACAAGCCCAGTGTTGTACAGCTTCCTTCTTCACCTTTCCGATGCTGCCGCTCTCTCCGGCTCCCGGAGCCGAAGAAGCGGCTTCTTCGCGCAAAGACGATTGTACCGCTCACAGTGCTCTCTTAGCGCGGCTTCTGCCGAAAGAAGCCCGGGAGCGGCGCTTAGCTCCGGAGAGCCTCGTACCTTCGTCTTTAGCGTCTTTTGTGGTCTACATCCTAGCAGAAATCTTTTCCACTCTGTCTGGCAAGGAAAACATGCGCCAGCGCAGAAAACATCTCCCATCGTGTTCTGGACGTTGCACGGAGGTCTGCCAAGTGTTTGCATAAAGAAAAAAAAAGTTGTCCAAAATAACTTCCTATCGAATGTTCATGTGATTGGAAAAGTCAGGAAAGTGGTAAGGTACTGTTTTCTATCAGTTGGCAAGCTGCGCACACAATCCCAGTGTTGTACAGCTTCCTTCTTCACCTTTCCGATGCTGCCGCTCTCTCCGGCTCCCGGAGCCGAAGAAGCGGCTTCTTCGCGCAAAGACGATTGTACCGCTCACAGTGCTCTCTTAGGGCCGCTTCTGCCGAAAGAAGCCCGGGAGCGGCGCTTAGCTCCGGAGAGCATCGTCCCTTCGTCTTTAGCGTCTTTTGTGGTCTACATCCTAGCAGAAAGCTTTTCCACTCTGTCTGGCAAGGAAAACATGCGCCAGCACAGAAAACATCTCCCATCGTGTTCTGGACGTTGTACGGAGGTCTGCCAAGTGTTTGACAAGAAGAGAGGAAAAGTTGTCCAAAACAGCTTCCAATCGAATATTCATGTGATTGGAAACGTCAGGAAAGTGTAAGGTACTGTTTTCTATAAGTTGGCAATCTGCGCACACAATCCCAGTGTTGTACAGCTTCCTTCTTCACCTTTCCGATGCTGCCGCTCTCTCCGGCTCCCGGAGCCGAAGAAGCGGCTTCTTCGCGCAAAGACGATTGTACCGCTCACAGTGCTCTCTTAGCGCCGCTTCTGCCGAAAGAAGCCCGGGAGCGGTGCTTAGCTCCGGAGAGCCTCGTACCTTCGTCTTTAGCGTCTTATGTGGTCTACATCCTAGCAGAAAGCTTTTCCACTCTGTCTGGCAAGGATAACCTGCGCCAGCACAGAAAACATCTCCCATCGTGTTCTGGACGTTGTACGGAGGTCTGCCAAGTGTTGCATAAAGAAATGAAAAGTTGTCCAAAATAACTTCCTATCGAATGTTCATGTGATTGGAAAAGTCAGGAAAGTGGTAAGGTACTGTTTTCTATCAGTTGGCAAGCTGCGCACACAATCCCAGTGTTGTACAGCTTCCTTCTTCACCTTTCCGATGCTGCCGCTCTCTCCGGCTCCCGGAGCCGAAGAAGCGGCTTCTTCGCGCAAAGACGATTGTACCGCTCACAGTGCTCTCTTAGCGCCGCTTCTGCCGAAAGAAGCCCGGGAGCGGCGCTTAGCTCCGGAGAGCATCGTACCTTCGTCTTTAGCGTCTTTTGTGGTCTAAATCCTAGCAGAAAGCTTTTCCACTCTGTCTGGCAAGGAAAACCTGCGCCAGCACAGAAAACATCTCCCATCGTGTTCTGGACGTTGCACGGATGTCTGCCAAGTGTTTGAAAAAAACAAAGAAAAGTTGTACAAAACAGCTTCCAATCGAATATTCATGTGATTGGAAAAGTCCGGAAAGTGGTAAGGTACTGTTTTCTATCAGTTGGCAAGCTGCGCACACAATCCCAGTGTTGTACAGCTTCCTTCTTCACCTTTCCGATGCTGCCGCTCTCTCCGGCTCCCGGAGCCGAAGAAGCGGCTTCTTCGCGCAAAGGCGATTGTACCGCTCACAGTGCTCTCTTAGCGCCGCTTCTGCCGAAAGAAGCCCGGGAGCGGTGCTTAGCTCCGGAGAGCCTCGTACCTTCGTCTTTAGCGTCTTTTGTGGTCTACATCCTAGCAGAAAGCTTTTCCACTCTGTCTGGCAAGGAAAACATGCGGAACACAGAAAACATCTCCCATCGTGTTCTGGATGTTGCACGGAGGTCTGCCAAGTGTTTGCATAAAGAAATGAAAAGTTGTCCAAAATAACTTCCTATCGAATGTTCATGTGATTGGAAAAGTCAGGAAAGTGGTAAGGTACTGTTTTCTATCAGTTGGCAAGCTGCGCACACAAGCCCAGTGTTGTACAGCTTCCTTCTTCACCTTTCCGATGCTGCCGCTCTCTCCGGCTCCCGGAGCCGAAGAAGCGGCTTCTTCGCGCAAAGACGATTGTACCGCTCACAGTGCTCTCTTAGCGCGGCTTCTGCCGAAAGAACCCCGGGAGCGGCGCTTAGCTCCGGAGAGCATCGTACCTTCGTCTTTAGCGTCTTTTGTGGTCTACATCCTAGCAGAAAGCTTTTCCACTCTGTCTGGCAAGGAAAACATGCGCCAGCGCAGAAAACATCTCCCATCGTGTTCTGGACGTTGTACGGAGGTCTGCCAAGTGTTTGACAAGAAGAGAGGAAAAGTTGTCCAAAACAGCTTCCAATCGAATATTCATGTGATTGGAAAAGTCAGGAAAGTGGTAAGGTACTGTTTTCTATCAGTTGGCAAGCTGCGCACACAATCCCAGTGTTGTACAGCTTCCTTCTTCACCTTTCCGATGCTGCCGCTCTCTCCGGCTCCCGGAGCCGAAGAAGCGGCTTCTTCGCGCAAAGACGATTGTACCGCTCACAGTGCTCTCTTAGCGCCGCTTCTGCCGAAAGAAGCCCGGGAGCGGCGCTTAACTCCGGAGAGCATCGTACCTTCGTCTTTAGCGTCTTTTGTGGTCTACATCCTAGCAGAAAGCTTTTCCACTCTGTCTGGCAAGGAAAACATGCGCCAGCGCAGAAAACATCTCCCATCGTGTTCTGGAC
This sequence comes from Ammospiza caudacuta, assembly GCF_027887145.1. Taxonomy (NCBI): domain Eukaryota; kingdom Metazoa; phylum Chordata; class Aves; order Passeriformes; family Passerellidae; genus Ammospiza; species Ammospiza caudacuta. The sequence goes on from NC_080607.1 coordinate 3,045,437, forward strand.
GTTGTACGGAGGTCTGCCAAGTGTTTGACAAGAAGAGAGGAAAAGTTGTCCAAAACAGCTTCCAATCGAATATTCATGTGATTGGAAACGTCAGGAAAGTGGTAAGGTACTGTTTTCTATCAGTTGGCAAGCTGGCGCACACAATCCCAGTGTTGTACAGCTTCCTTCTTCACCTTTCCGATGCTGCCGCTCTCTCCGGCTCCCGGAGCCGAAGAAGCGGCTTCTTCGCGCAAAGACGATTGTACCGCTCACAGAGCTCTCTTAGCGCCGCTTCTGCCGAATGAAGCCCGGGAGCGGCGCTTAACTCCGGAGAGCCTCGTACCATCTTCTTTAGCGTCTTTTGTGGTCTACATCCTAGCAGAAAGCTTTTCCACTCTGTCTGGCAAGGAAAACATGCGCCAGCACAGAAAACATCTCCCATCGTGTTCTGGACGTTGCACGGAGGTCTGCCAAGTGTTTGCATAAAGAAATGAAAAGTTGTCCAAAATAACTTCCTATCGAATGTTCATGTGATTGGAAAAGTCAGGAAAGTGGTAAGGTACTGTTTTCTATCAGTTGGCAAGCTGCGCACACAATCCCAGTGTTGTACAGCTTCCTTCTTCACCTTTCCGATGCTGCCGCTCTCTCCGGCTCCCGGAGCCGAAGAAGCGGCTTCTTCGCGCAAAGACGATTGTACCGCTCACAGTGCTCTCTTAGCGCGGCTTCTGCCGAAAGAAGCCCGGGAGCGGCGCTTAACTCCGGAGAGCATCGTACCTTCGTCTTTAGCGTCTTTTGTGGTCTACATCCTAGCAGAAAGCTTTTCCACTCTGTCTGGAAAGGAAAACCTGCGCCAGCACAGAAAACATCTCCCATCGTGTTCTGGACGTTGCACGGAGGTCTGCCAAGTGTTTGAAAGAAACAAAGAAAAGTTGTCCAAAACAGCTTCCAATCGAATATTCATGTGATTGGAAACGTCAGGAAAGTGTAAGGTACTGTTTTCTATCAGTTGGCAAGCTGCGCACACAATCCCAGTGTTGTACAGCTTCCTTCTTCACCTTTCCGATGCTGCCGCTCTCTCCGGCTCCCGGAGCCGAAGAAGCGGCTTCTTCGCGCAAAGACGATTGTACCGCTCACAGTGCTCTCTTAGCGCCGCTTCTGCCGAAAGAAGCCCGGGAGCGGCTCTTAGCTCCGGAGAGCCTCGTACCTTCGTATTTAGCGTCTTTTGTGGTCTACATCCTAGCAGAAAGCTTTTCCACTCTGTCTGGCAAGGAAAACCTGCGCCAGCACAGAAAACATCTCCCATCGTGTTCTGGACGTTGCACGGAGGTCTGCCAAGTGTTTGCATAAAGAAATGAAAAGTTGTCCAAAATAACTTCCTATCGAATGTTCATGTGATTGGAAAAGTCAGGAAAGTGGTAAGGTACTGTTTTCTATCAGTTGGCAAGCTGCGCACACAATCCCAGTGTTGTACAGCTTCCTTCTTCACCTTTCCGATGCTGCCGCTCTCTCCGGCTCCCGGAGCCGAAGAAGCGGCTTCTTCGCGCAAAGACGATTGTACCGCTCACAGTGCTCTATTAGCGCGGCTTCTGCCGAAAGAAGCCCGGGAGCGGCGCTTAGCTCCGGAGAGCATCGTACCTTCGTCTTTAGCGTCTTTTGTGGTCTACATCCTAGCAGAAAGCTTTTCCACTCTGTCTGGCAAGGAAAACCTGCGCCAGCACAGAAAACGTCTCCCATCGTGTTCTGGACGTTGCATGGAGGTCTGCCAAGTGTTTGAAAGAAACAAAGAAAAGTTGTCCAAAACAGCTTCCAATTGAATATTCATGTGATTGGAAAAGTCAGGAAAGTGGTAAGGTACTGTTTTCTATCAGTTGGCAAGCTGCGCACACAATCCCAGTGTTGTACAGCTTCCTTCTTCACCTTTCCGATGCTGCCGCTTTCTCCGGCTCCCGGAGCCGAAGAAGCGGCTTCTTCGCGCAAAGGCGATTGTACCGCTCACAGTGCTCTCTTAGCGCCGCTTCTGCCGAAAGAAGCCCGGGAGCGGTGCTTAGCTCCGGAGAGCCTTGTACCTTCGTCTTTAGCGTCTTTTGTGGTCTACATCCTAGCAGAAAGCTTTTCCACTCTGTCTGGCAAGGAAAACCTGCGCCAGCACAGAAAACATCTCCCATCGTGTTCTGGACGTTGCACGGAGGTCTGCCAAGTGTTTGCATAAAGAAATGAAAAGTTGTCCAAAATAACTTCCTATCGAATGTTCATGTGATTGGAAAAGTCAGGAAAGTGGTAAGGTACTCTTTTCTATCAGTTGGCAAGCTGCGCACACAATCCCAGTGTTGTACAGCTTCCTTCTTCACCTTTCCGATGCTGCCGCTCTCTCCGGCTCCCGGAGCCGAAGAAGCGGCTTCTTCGCGCAAAGACGATTGTACCGCTCACAGTGCTCTCTTAGCGCGGCTTCTGCCGAAAGAAGCCCGGGAGCGGCGCTTAGCTCTGGAGAGCATCGTACCTTCGTCTTTAGCGTCTTTTGTGGTCTACATCCTAGCAGAAAGCTTTTCCACTCTGTCTGGCAAGGAAAACATGCGCCAGCACAGAAAACATCTCCCATCGTGTTCTGGACGTTGCACGGAGGTCTGCCAAGTGTTTGACAAGAAGAAATGAAAAGTTGTCCAAAACAGCTTCCAATCAAATATTCATTTGATTGGAAACGTCAGGAAAGTGGTAAGGTACTGTTTTCTATCAGTTGGCAAGCTGCGCACACAATCCCAGTGTTGTACAGCTTCCTTCTTCACCTTTCCGATGCTGCCGCTCTCTCCGGCTCCCGGAGCCGAAGAAGCGGCTTCTTCGCGCAAAGACGATTGTACCGCTCACAGTGCTCTCTTAGCGCCGCTTCTGCCGAATGAGGCCCGGGAGCGGCGCTTAACTCCGGAGAGCCTCTTACCTTCTTCTTTAGCGTCTTTTGTGGTCTACATCCTAGCAGAAAGCTTTTCCACTCTGTCTGGCAAGGAAAACCTGCGCCAGCGCAGAAAACGTCTCCCATCGTGTTCTGGACGTTGCACGGAGGTCTGCCAAGTGTTTGAAAGAAACAAAGAAAAGTTGTCCAAAAAAGCTTCCAATCGAATATTCATGTGATTGGAAACGTCAGGAAAGTGTAAGGTACTGTTTTCTATCAGTTGGCAAGCTGCGCACACAATCCCAGTGTTGTACAGCTTCCTTCTTCACCTTTCCGATGCTGCCGCTCTCTCCGGCTCCCGTAGCCGAAGAAGCGGCTTCTTCGCGCAAAGACGATTGTACCGCTCACAGTGCTCTCTTAGCGCCGCTTCTGCCGAAAGAAGCCCGGGAGCGGCGCTTAACTCCGGAGAGCCTCGTACCTTCGTCTTTAGCGTCTTTTGTGGTCTACATCCTAGCAGAAAGCTTTTCCACTCTGTCTGGCAAGGAAAACATGCGCCAGCACAGAAAACATCTCCCATCGTGTTCTGGACGTTGTATGGAGGTCTGCCAAGTGTTTGCATAAAGAAATGAAAAGTTGTCCAAAATAACTTCCTATCGAATGTTCATGTGATTGGAAAAGTCAGGAAAGTGTAAGGTACTGTTTTCTATCAGTTGGCAAGCTGCGCACACAATCCCAGTGTTGTACAGCTTCCTTCTTCACCTTTCCGATGCTGCCGCTCTCTCCGGCTCCCGGAGCCGAAGAAGCGGCTTCTTCGCGCAAAGACGATTGTACCGCTCACAGTGCTCTCTTAGCGCCGCTTCTGCCGAAAGAAGCCCGGGAGCGGCGCTTAGCTCCGGAGAGCATCGTACCTTCGTCTTTAGCGTCTTTTGTGGTCTACATCCTAGCAGAAAGCTTTTCCACTCTGTCTGGCAAGGAAAACATGCGCCAGCGCAGAAAACATCTCCCATCGTTTTCTGGACGTTGTACGGAGGTCTGCCAAGTGTTTGACAAGAAGAGAGGAAAAGTTGTCCAAAACAGCTTCCAATCGAATATTCATGTGATTGGAAAAGTCAGGAAAGTGGTAAGGTACTGTTTTCTATCAGTTGGCAAGCTGCGCACACAATCCCAGTGTTGTACAGCTTCCTTCTTCACCTTTCCGATGCTGCCGCTCTCTCCGGCTCCCGGAGCCGAAGAAGCGGCTTCTTCGCGCAAAGACGATTGTACCGCTCACAGTGCTCTCTTAGCGCGGCTTCTGCCGAAAGAAGCCCGGGAGCGGCGCTTAGCTCCGGAGAGCATCGTACCTTCGTCTTTAGCGTCTTTTGTGGTCTAAATCCTAGCAGAAAGCTTTTCCACTCTGTCTGGCAAGGAAAACATGCGCCAGCGCAGAAAACATCTCCCATCGTGTTCTGGACGCTGCACGGAGGTCTGCCAAGTGTTTGCATAAAGAAAAAAAAAGTTGTCAAAAATAACTTCCTATCGAATGTTCATGTGATTGGAAAAGTCAGGAAAGTGGTAAGGTACTGTTTTCTATCAGTTGGCAAGCTGCGCACACAATCCCAGTGTTGTACAGCTTCCTTCTTCACCTTTCCGATGCTGCCGCTCTCTCCGGCTCCCGGAGCCGAAGAAGCGGCTTCTTCGCGCAAAGACGATTGTACCGCTCACAGTGCTCTCTTAGCGCCGCTTCTGCCGAAAGAAGCCCGGGAGCGGCGCTTAGCTCCGGAGAGCATCGTCCCTTCGTCTTTAGCGTCTTTTGTGGTCTACATCCTAGCAGAAAGCTTTTCCACTCTGTCTGGCAAGGAAAACATGCGCCAGCACAGAAAATATCTCCCATCGTGTTCTGGACGTTGCACGGAGGTCTGCCAAGTGTTTGACAAGAAGAGAGGAAAAGTTTTCCAAAACAGCTTCCAATCGAATATTCATGTGATTGGAAACGTCAGGAAAGTGTAAGGTACTGTTTTCTATCAGTTGGCAAGCTGCGCACACAATCCCAGTGTTGTACAGCTTCCTTCTTCACCTTTCCGATGCTGCCGCTCTCTCCGGCTCCCGGAGCCGAAGAAGCGGCTTCTTCGCGCAAAGACGATTGTACCGCTCACAGTGCTCTCTTAGCGCGGCTTCTGCCGAAAGAAGCCCGGGAGCGGCGCTTAGCTCCGGAGAGCATCGTACCTTCGTCTTTAGCGTCTTTTGTGGTCTACATCCTAGCAGAAAGCTTTTCCACTCTGTCTGGCAAGGAAAACCTGCGCCAGCACAGAAAACATCTCCCATCGTGTTCTGGACGTTGCACGGAGGTCTGCCAAGTGTTTGAAAGAAACAAAGAAAAGTTGTCCAAAACAGCTTCCAATCGAATGTTCATGTGATTGGAAAAGTCAGGAAAGTGGTAAGGTACTGTTTTCTATCAGTTGGCAAGCTGCGCACACAAGCCCAGTGTTGTACAGCTTCCTTCTTCACCTTTCCGATGCTGCCGCTCTCTCCGGCTCCCGGAGCCGAAGAAGCGGCTTCTTCGCGCAAAGACGATTGTACCGCTCACAGTGCTCTCTTAGCGCGGCTTCTGCCGAAAGAAGCCCGGGAGCGGCGCTTAGCTCCGGAGAGCATCGTACCTTTGTCTTTAGCGTCTTTTGTGGTCTACATCCTAGCAGAAAGCTTTTCCACTCTGTCTGGCAAGGAAAACATGCGCCAGCGCAGAAAACATCTCCCATCGTTTTCTGGACGTTGTACGGAGGTCTGCCAAGTGTTTGACAAGAAGAGAGGAAAAGTTGTCCAAAACAGCTTCCAATCGAATATTCATGTGATTGGAAAAGTCAGGAAAGTGGTAAGGTACTGTTTTCTATCAGTTGGCAAGCTGCGCACACAATCCCAGTGTTGTACAGCTTCCTTCTTCACCTTTCCGATGCTGCCGCTCTCTCCGGCTCCCGGAGCCGAAGAAGCGGCTTCTTTGCGCAAAGATGATTGTACCGCTCACAGTGCTCTCTTAGCGCCGCTTCTGCCGAAAGAAGCCCGGGAGCGGCGCTTAGCTCCGGAGAGCATCGTACCTTCGTCTTTAGCGTCTTTTGTGGTCTAAATCCTAGCAGAAAGCTTTTCCACTCTGTCTGGCAAGGAAAACATGCGCCAGCACAGAAAACATCTCCCATCGTGTTCTGGACGTTGCACGGAGGTCTGCCAAGTGTTTGCATAAAGAAAAAAAAAGTTGTCCAAAATAACTTCCTATCGAATGTTCATGTGATTGGAAAAGTCAGGAAAGTGGTAAGGTACTGTTTTCTATCAGTTGGCAAGCTGCGCACACAATCCCAGTGTTGTACAGCTTCCTTCTTCACCTTTCCGATGCTGCCGCTCTCTCCGGCTCCCGGAGCCGAAGAAGCGGCTTCTTCGCGCAAAGACGATTGTACCGCTCACAGTGCTCTATTAGCGCCGCTTCTGCCGAAAGAAGCCCGGGAGCGGCGCTTAGCTCCGGAGAGCATCGTACCTTCGTCTTTAGCGTCTTTTGTGGTCTACATCCTAGCAGAAAGCTTTTCCACTCTGTCTGGCAAGGAAAACATGCGCCAGCGCAGAAAACGTCTCCCATCGTGTTCTGGACGTTGCACGGAGGTCTGCCAAGTGTTTGCATAAAGAAAAAAAAAGTTGTCCAAAATAACTTCCTATCGAATGTTCATGTGATTGGAAAAGTCAGGAAAGTGGTAAGGTACTGTTTTCTATCAGTTGGCAAGCTGCGCACACAATCCCAGTGTTGTACAGCTTCCTTCTTCACCTTTCCGATGCTGCCGCTCTCTCCGGCTCCCGGAGCCGAAGAAGCGGCTTCTTCGCGCAAAGACGATTGTACCGCTCACAGTGCTCTCTTAGGGCCGCTTCTGCCGAAAGAAGCCCGGGAGCGGCGCTTAGCTCCGGAGAGCATCGTCCCTTCGTCTTTAGCGTCTTTTGTGGTCTACATCCTAGCAGAAAGCTTTTCCACTCTGTCTGGCAAGGAAAACATGCGCCAGCACAGAAAACATCTCCCATCGTGTTCTGGACGTTGTACGGAGGTCTGCCAAGTGTTTGACAAGAAGAGAGGAAAAGTTGTCCAAAACAGCTTCCAATCGAATATTCATGTGATTGGAAACGTCAGGAAAGTGTAAGGTACTGTTTTCTATAAGTTGGCAATCTGCGCACACAATCCCAGTGTTGTACAGCTTCCTTCTTCACCTTTCCGATGCTGCCGCTCTCTCCGGCTCCCGGAGCCGAAGAAGCGGCTTCTTCGCGCAAAGACGATTGTACCGCTCACAGTGCTCTCTTAGCGCCGCTTCTGCCGAAAGAAGCCCGGGAGCGGTGCTTAGCTCCGGAGAGCCTCGTACCTTCGTCTTTAGCGTCTTATGTGGTCTACATCCTAGCAGAAAGCTTTTCCACTCTGTCTGGCAAGGATAACCTGCGCCAGCACAGAAAACATCTCCCATCGTGTTCTGGACGTTGTACGGAGGTCTGCCAAGTGTTGCATAAAGAAATGAAAAGTTGTCCAAAATAACTTCCTATCGAATGTTCATGTGATTGGAAAAGTCAGGAAAGTGGTAAGGTACTGTTTTCTATCAGTTGGCAAGCTGCGCACACAATCCCAGTGTTGTACAGCTTCCTTCTTCACCTTTCCGATGCTGCCGCTCTCTCCGGCTCCCGGAGCCGAAGAAGCGGCTTCTTCGCGCAAAGACGATTGTACCGCTCACAGTGCTCTCTTAGCGCCGCTTCTGCCGAAAGAAGCCCGGGAGCGGCGCTTAGCTCCGGAGAGCATCGTACCTTCGTCTTTAGCGTCTTTTGTGGTCTAAATCCTAGCAGAAAGCTTTTCCACTCTGTCTGGCAAGGAAAACCTGCGCCAGCACAGAAAACATCTCCCATCGTGTTCTGGACGTTGCACGGATGTCTGCCAAGTGTTTGAAAAAAACAAAGAAAAGTTGTACAAAACAGCTTCCAATCGAATATTCATGTGATTGGAAAAGTCCGGAAAGTGGTAAGGTACTGTTTTCTATCAGTTGGCAAGCTGCGCACACAATCCCAGTGTTGTACAGCTTCCTTCTTCACCTTTCCGATGCTGCCGCTCTCTCCGGCTCCCGGAGCCGAAGAAGCGGCTTCTTCGCGCAAAGGCGATTGTACCGCTCACAGTGCTCTCTTAGCGCCGCTTCTGCCGAAAGAAGCCCGGGAGCGGTGCTTAGCTCCGGAGAGCCTCGTACCTTCGTCTTTAGCGTCTTTTGTGGTCTACATCCTAGCAGAAAGCTTTTCCACTCTGTCTGGCAAGGAAAACATGCGGAACACAGAAAACATCTCCCATCGTGTTCTGGATGTTGCACGGAGGTCTGCCAAGTGTTTGCATAAAGAAATGAAAAGTTGTCCAAAATAACTTCCTATCGAATGTTCATGTGATTGGAAAAGTCAGGAAAGTGGTAAGGTACTGTTTTCTATCAGTTGGCAAGCTGCGCACACAAGCCCAGTGTTGTACAGCTTCCTTCTTCACCTTTCCGATGCTGCCGCTCTCTCCGGCTCCCGGAGCCGAAGAAGCGGCTTCTTCGCGCAAAGACGATTGTACCGCTCACAGTGCTCTCTTAGCGCGGCTTCTGCCGAAAGAAGCCCGGGAGCGGCGCTTAGCTCCGGAGAGCATCGTACCTTCGTCTTTAGCGTCTTTTGTGGTCTACATCCTAGCAGAAAGCTTTTCCACTCTGTCTGGCAAGGAAAACATGCGCCAGCGCAGAAAACATCTCCCATCGTGTTCTGGACGTTGTACGGAGGTCTGCCAAGTGTTTGACAAGAAGAGAGGAAAAGTTGTCCAAAACAGCTTCCAATCGAATATTCATGTGATTGGAAAAGTCAGGAAAGTGGTAAGGTACTGTTTTCTATCAGTTGGCAAGCTGCGCACACAATCCCAGTGTTGTACAGCTTCCTTCTTCACCTTTGCGATGCTGCCGCTCTCTCCGGCTCCCGGAGCCGAAGAAGCGGCTTCTTCGCGCAAAGACGATTGTACCGCTCACAGTGCTCTCTTAGCGCCGCTTCTGCCGAAAGAAGCCCGGGAGCGGCGCTTAACTCCGGAGAGCATCGTACCTTCGTCTTTAGCGTCTTTTGTGGTCTACATCCTAGCAGAAAGCTTTTCCACTCTGTCTGGCAAGGAAAACATGCGCCAGCGCAGAAAACATCTCCCATCGTGTTCTGGACGTTGTACGGAGGTCTGCCAAGTGTTTGACAAGAAGAGAGGAAAAGTTGTCCAAAACAGCTTCCAATCGAATATTCATGTGATTGGAAACGTCAGGAAAGTGGTAAGGTACTGTTTTCTATCAGTTGGCAAGCTGGCGCACACAATCCCAGTGTTGTACAGCTTCCTTCTTCACCTTTCCGATGCTGCCGCTCTCTCCGGCTCCCGGAGCCGAAGAAGCGGCTTCTTCGCGCAAAGACGATTGTACCGCTCACAGAGCTCTCTTAGCGCCGCTTCTGCCGAATGAAGCCCGGGAGCGGCGCTTAACTCCGGAGAGCCTCGTACCATCTTCTTTAGCGTCTTTTGTGGTCTACATCCTAGCAGAAAGCTTTTCCACTCTGTCTGGCAAGGAAAACATGCGCCAGCACAGAAAACATCTCCCATCGTGTTCTGGACGTTGCACGGAGGTCTGCCAAGTGTTTGCATAAAGAAATGAAAAGTTGTCCAAAATAACTTCCTATCGAATGTTCATGTGATTGGAAAAGTCAGGAAAGTGGTAAGGTACTGTTTTCTATCAGTTGGCAAGCTGCGCACACAATCCCAGTGTTGTACAGCTTCCTTCTTCACCTTTCCGATGCTGCCGCTCTCTCCGGCTCCCGGAGCCGAAGAAGCGGCTTCTTCGCGCAAAGACGATTGTACCGCTCACAGTGCTCTCTTAGCGCGGCTTCTGCCGAAAGAAGCCCGGGAGCGGCGCTTAACTCCGGAGAGCATCGTACCTTCGTCTTTAGCGTCTTTTGTGGTCTACATCCTAGCAGAAAGCTTTTCCACTCTGTCTGGAAAGGAAAACCTGCGCCAGCACAGAAAACATCTCCCATCGTGTTCTGGACGTTGCACGGAGGTCTGCCAAGTGTTTGAAAGAAACAAAGAAAAGTTGTCCAAAACAGCTTCCAATCGAATATTCATGTGATTGGAAACGTCAGGAAAGTGTAAGGTACTGTTTTCTATCAGTTGGCAAGCTGCGCACACAATCCCAGTGTTGTACAGCTTCCTTCTTCACCTTTCCGATGCTGCCGCTCTCTCCGGCTCCCGGAGCCGAAGAAGCGGCTTCTTCGCGCAAAGACGATTGTACCGCTCACAGTGCTCTCTTAGCGCCGCTTCTGCCGAAAGAAGCCCGGGAGCGGCTCTTAGCTCCGGAGAGCCTCGTACCTTCGTATTTAGCGTCTTTTGTGGTCTACATCCTAGCAGAAAGCTTTTCCACTCTGTCTGGCAAGGAAAACCTGCGCCAGCACAGAAAACATCTCCCATCGTGTTCTGGACGTTGCACGGAGGTCTGCCAAGTGTTTGCATAAAGAAATGAAAAGTTGTCCAAAATAACTTCCTATCGAATGTTCATGTGATTGGAAAAGTCAGGAAAGTGGTAAGGTACTGTTTTCTATCAGTTGGCAAGCTGCGCACACAATCCCAGTGTTGTACAGCTTCCTTCTTCACCTTTCCGATGCTGCCGCTCTCTCCGGCTCCCGGAGCCGAAGAAGCGGCTTCTTCGCGCAAAGACGATTGTACCGCTCACAGTGCTCTATTAGCGCGGCTTCTGCCGAAAGAAGCCCGGGAGCGGCGCTTAGCTCCGGAGAGCATCGTACCTTCGTCTTTAGCGTCTTTTGTGGTCTACATCCTAGCAGAAAGCTTTTCCACTCTGTCTGGCAAGGAAAACCTGCGCCAGCACAGAAAACGTCTCCCATCGTGTTCTGGACGTTGCATGGAGGTCTGCCAAGTGTTTGAAAGAAACAAAGAAAAGTTGTCCAAAACAGCTTCCAATTGAATATTCATGTGATTGGAAAAGTCAGGAAAGTGGTAAGGTACTGTTTTCTATCAGTTGGCAAGCTGCGCACACAATCCCAGTGTTGTACAGCTTCCTTCTTCACCTTTCCGATGCTGCCGCTTTCTCCGGCTCCCGGAGCCGAAGAAGCGGCTTCTTCGCGCAAAGGCGATTGTACCGCTCACAGTGCTCTCTTAGCGCCGCTTCTGCCGAAAGAAGCCCGGGAGCGGTGCTTAGCTCCGGAGAGCCTTGTACCTTCGTCTTTAGCGTCTTTTGTGGTCTACATCCTAGCAGAAAGCTTTTCCACTCTGTCTGGCAAGGAAAACCTGCGCCAGCACAGAAAACATCTCCCATCGTGTTCTGGACGTTGCACGGAGGTCTGCCAAGTGTTTGCATAAAGAAATGAAAAGTTGTCCAAAATAACTTCCTATCGAATGTTCATGTGATTGGAAAAGTCAGGAAAGTGGTAAGGTACTCTTTTCTATCAGTTGGCAAGCTGCGCACACAATCCCAGTGTTGTACAGCTTCCTTCTTCACCTTTCCGATGCTGCCGCTCTCTCCGGCTCCCGGAGCCGAAGAAGCGGCTTCTTCGCGCAAAGACGATTGTACCGCTCACAGTGCTCTCTTAGCGCGGCTTCTGCCGAAAGAAGCCCGGGAGCGGCGCTTAGCTCTGGAGAGCATCGTACCTTCGTCTTTAGCGTCTTTTGTGGTCTACATCCTAGCAGAAAGCTTTTCCACTCTGTCTGGCAAGGAAAACATGCGCCAGCACAGAAAACATCTCCCATCGTGTTCTGGACGTTGCACGGAGGTCTGCCAAGTGTTTGACAAGAAGAAATGAAAAGTTGTCCAAAACAGCTTCCAATCGAATATTCATGTGATTGGAAACGTCAGGAAAGTGGTAAGGTACTGTTTTCTATCAGTTGGCAAGCTGCGCACACAATCCCAGTGTTGTACAGCTTCCTTCTTCACCTTTCCGATGCTGCCGCTCTCTCCGGCTCCCGGAGCCGAAGAAGCGGCTTCTTCGCGCAAAGACGATTGTACCGCTCACAGTGCTCTCTTAGCGCCGCTTCTGCCGAATGAGGCCCGGGAGCGGCGCTTAACTCCGGAGAGCCTCTTACCTTCTTCTTTAGCGTCTTTTGTGGTCTACATCCTAGCAGAAAGCTTTTCCACTCTGTCTGGCAAGGAAAACCTGCGCCAGCGCAGAAAACGTCTCCCATCGTGTTCTGGACGTTGCACGGAGGTCTGCCAAGTGTTTGAAAGAAACAAAGAAAAGTTGTCCAAAAAAGCTTCCAATCGAATATTCATGTGATTGGAAACGTCAGGAAAGTGTAAGGTACTGTTTTCTATCAGTTGGCAAGCTGCGCACACAATCCCAGTGTTGTACAGCTTCCTTCTTCACCTTTCCGATGCTGCCGCTCTCTCCGGCTCCCGTAGCCGAAGAAGCGGCTTCTTCGCGCAAAGACGATTGTACCGCTCACAGTGCTCTCTTAGCGCCGCTTCTGCCGAAAGAAGCCCGGGAGCGGCGCTTAACTCCGGAGAGCCTCGTACCTTCGTCTTTAGCGTCTTTTGTGGTCTACATCCTAGCAGAAAGCTTTTCCACTCTGTCTGGCAAGGAAAACATGCGCCAGCACAGAAAACATCTCCCATCGTGTTCTGGACGTTGTATGGAGGTCTGCCAAGTGTTTGCATAAAGAAATGAAAAGTTGTCCAAAATAACTTCCTATCGAATGTTCATGTGATTGGAAAAGTCAGGAAAGTGTAAGGTACTGTTTTCTATCAGTTGGCAAGCTGCGCACACAATCCCAGTGTTGTACAGCTTCCTTCTTCACCTTTCCGATGCTGCCGCTCTCTCCGGCTCCCGGAGCCGAAGAAGCGGCTTCTTCGCGCAAAGACGATTGTACCGCTCACAGTGCTCTCTTAGCGCGGCTTCTGCCGAAAGAAGCCCGGGAGCGGCGCTTAGCTCCGGAGAGCATCGTACCTTCGTCTTTAGCGTCTTTTGTGGTCTACATCCTAGCAGAAAGCTTTTCCACTCTGTCTGGCAAGGAAAACATGCGCCAGCGCAGAAAACATCTCCCATCGTTTTCTGGACGTTGTACGGAGGTCTGCCAAGTGTTTGACAAGAAGAGAGGAAAAGTTGTCCAAAACAGCTTCCAATCGAATATTCATGTGATTGGAAAAGTCAGGAAAGTGGTAAGGTACTGTTTTCTATCAGTTGGCAAGCTGCGCACACAATCCCAGTGTTGTACAGCTTCCTTCTTCACCTTTCCGATGCTGCCGCTCTCTCCGGCTCCCGGAGCCGAAGAAGCGGCTTCTTCGCGCAAAGACGATTGTACCGCTCACAGTGCTCTCTTAGCGCGGCTTCTGCCGAAAGAAGCCCGGGAGCGGCGCTTAGCTCCGGAGAGCATCGTACCTTCGTCTTTAGCGTCTTTTGTGGTCTAAATCCTAGCAGAAAGCTTTTCCACTCTGTCTGGCAAGGAAAACATGCGCCAGCGCAGAAAACATCTCCCATCGTGTTCTGGACGTTGCACGGAGGTCTGCCAAGTGTTTGCATAAAGAAAAAAAAAGTTGTCCAAAATAACTTCCTATCGAATGTTCATGTGATTGGAAAAGTCAGGAAAGTGGTAAGGTACTGTTTTCTATCAGTTGGCAAGCTGCGCACACAATCCCAGTGTTGTACAGCTTCCTTCTTCACCTTTGCGATGCTGCCGCTCTCTCCGGCTCCCGGAGCCGAAGAAGCGGCTTCTTCGCGCAAAGGCGATTGTACCGCTCACAGTGCTCTCTTAGCGCCGCTTCTGCCGAAAGAAGCCCGGGAGCGGCGCTTAGCTCCGGAGAGCATCGTCCCTTCGTCTTTAGCGTCTTTTGTGGTCTACATCCTAGCAGAAAGCTTTTCCACTCTGTCTGGCAAGGAAAACATGCGCCAGCACAGAAAATATCTCCCATCGTGTTCTGGACGTTGCACGGAGGTCTGCCAAGTGTTTGACAAGAAGAGAGGAAAAGTTTTCCAAAACAGCTTCCAATCGAATATTCATGTGATTGGAAACGTCAGGAAAGTGTAAGGTACTGTTTTCTATCAGTTGGCAAGCTGCGCACACAATCCCAGTGTTGTACAGCTTCCTTCTTCACCTTTCCGATGCTGCCGCTCTCTCCGGCTCCCGGAGCCGAAGAAGCGGCTTCTTCGCGCAAAGACGATTGTACCGCTCACAGTGCTCTCTTAGCGCGGCTTCTGCCGAAAGAAGCCCGGGAGCGGCGCTTAGCTCCGGAGAGCATCGTACCTTCGTCTTTAGCGTCTTTTGTGGTCTACATCCTAGCAGAAAGCTTTTCCACTCTGTCTGGCAAGGAAAACCTGCGCCAGCACAGAAAACATCTCCCATCGTGTTCTGGACGTTGCACGGAGGTCTGCCAAGTGTTTGCATAAAGAAATGAAAAGTTGTCCAAAATAACTTCCTATCGAATGTTCATGTGATTGGAAAAGTCAGGAAAGTGGTAAGGTACTGTTTTCTATCAGTTGGCAAGCTGCGCACACAATCCCAGTGTTGTACAGCTTCCTTCTTCACCTTTCCGATGCTGCCGCTCTCTCCGGCTCCCGGAGCCGAAGAAGCGGCTTCTTCGCGCAAAGACGATTGTACCGCTCACAGTGCTCTCTTAGCGCGGCTTCTGCCGAAAGAAGCCCGGGAGCGGCGCTTAGCTCCGGAGAGCATCGTACCTTCGTCTTTAGCGTCTTTTGTGGTCTACATCCTAGCAGAAAGCTTTTCCACTATGTCTGGCAAGGAAAACATGCGCCAGCACAGAAAACATCTCCCATCGTGTTCTGGACGTTGTACGGAGGTCTGCAAAGTGTTTGACAAGAAGAGAGGAAAAGTTGTCCAAAACAGCTTCCAATCGAATATTCATGTGATTGGAAACGTCAGGAAAGTGTAAGGTACTGTTTTCTATCAGTTGGCAAGCTGCGCACACAATGCCAGTGTTGTACAGCTTCCTTCTTCACCTTTCCGATGCTGCCGCTCTCTCCGGCTCCCGGAGCCGAAGAAGCGGCTTCTTCGCGCAAAGACGATTGTACCGCTCACAGTGCTCTCTTAGCGCCGCTTCTGCCGAAAGAAGCCCGGGAGCGGCGCTTAGCTCCGGAGAGCATCGTACCTTCGTCTTTAGCGTCTTTTGTGGTCTAAATCCTAGCAGAAAGCTTTTCCACTCTGTCTGGCAAGGAAAACATGCGCCAGCACAGAAAACATCTCCCATCGTGTTCTGGACGTTGCACGGAGGTCTGCCAAGTGTTTGCATAAAGAAATGAAAAGTTGTCCAAAATAACTTCCTATCGAATGTTCATGTGATTGGAAAAGTCAGGAAAGTGGTAAGGTACTGTTTTCTATCAGTTGGCAAGCTGCGCACACAATCCCAGTGTTGTACAGCTTCCTTCTTCACCTTTCCGATGCTGCCGCTCTCTCCGGCTCCCGGAGCCGAAGAAGCGGCTTCTTCGCGCAAAGACGATTGTACCGCTCACAGTGCTCTCTTAGCGCGGCTTCTGCCGAAAGAAGCCCGGGAGCGGCGCTTAGCTCCGGAGAGCATCGTACCTTCGTCTTTAGCGTCTTTTGTGGTCTACATCCTAGCAGAAAGCTTTTCCACTCTGTCTGGCAAGGAAAACATGCGCCAGCACAGAAAACATCTCCCATCGTGTTCTGGACGTTGCACGGAGGTCTGCCAAGTGTTTGACAAGAAGAAATGAAAAGTTGTCCAAAACAGCTTCCAATCGAATATTCATGTGATTGGAAACGTCAGGAAAGTGGTAAGGTACTGTTTTCTATCAGTTGGCAAGCTGCGCACACAATCCCAGTGTTGTACAGCTTCCTTCTTCACCTTTCCGATGCTGCCGCTCTCTCCGGCTCCCGGAGCCGAAGAAGCGTCTTCTTCGCGCAAAGACGATTGTACCGCTCACAGTGCTCTCTTAGCGCCGCTTCTGCCGAATGAGGCCCGGGAGCGGCGCTTAGCTCCGGAGAGCCTCTTACCTTCTTCTTTAGCGTCTTTTGTGGTCTACATCCTAGCAGAAAGCTTTTCCACTCTGTCTGGCAAGGAAAACCTGCGCCAGCGCAGAAAACGTCTCCCATCGTGTTCTGGACGTTGCACGGAGGTCTGCCAAGTGTTTGAAAGAAACAAAGAAAAGTTGTCCAAAACAGCTTCCAATCGAATATTCATGTGATTGGAAACGTCAGGAAAGTGTAAGGTACTGTTTTCTATCAGTTGGCAAGCTGCGCACACAATCCCAGTGTTGTACAGCTTCCTTCTTCACCTTTCCGATGCTGCCGCTCTCTCCGGCTCCCAGAGCCGAAGAAGCGGCTTCTTCGCGCAAAGACGATTGTACCGCTCACAGTGCTCTCTTAGCGCCGCTTCTGCCGAAAGAAGCCCGGGAGCGGCGCTTAACTCCGGAGAGCCTCGTACCTTCGTCTTTAGCGTCTTTTGTGGTCTACATCCTAGCAGAAAGCTTTTCCACTCTGTCTGGCAAGGAAAACATGCGCCAGCACAGAAAACATCTCCCATCGTGTTCTGGACGTTGTACGGAGGTCTGCCAAGTGTTTGCATAAAGAAATGAAAAGTTGTCCAAAATAACTTCCTATCGAATGTTCATGTGATTGGAAAAGTCAGGAAAGTGTAAGGTACTGTTTTCTATCAGTTGGCAAGCTGCGCACACAATCCCAGTGTTGTACAGCTTCCTTCTTCACCTTTGCGATGCTGCCGCTCTCTCCGGCTCCCGGAGCCGAAGAAGCGGCTTCTTCGCGCAAACACGATTGTACCGCTCACAGTGCTCTCTTAGCGCGGCTTCTGCCGAAAGAAGCCCGGGAGCGGCGCTTAGCTCCGGAGAGCATCGTACCTTCGTCTTTAGCGTCTTTTGTGGTCTACATCCTAGCAGAAAGCTTTTCCACTCTGTCTGGCAAGGAAAACCTGCGCCAGCACAGAAAACATCTCCCATCATGTTCTGGACGTTGCACGGAGGTCTGCCAAGTGTTTGCATAAAGAAATGAAAAGTTGTCCAAAATAACTTCCTATCGAATGTTCATGTGATTGGAAAAGTCAGGAAAGTGGTAAGGTACTGTTTTCTATCAGTTGGCAAGCTGCGCACACAAGCCCAGTGTTGTACAGCTTCCTTCTTCACCTTTCCGATGCTGCCGCTCTCTCCGGCTCCCGGAGCCGAAGAAGCGGCTTCTTCGCGCAAAGACGATTGTACCGCTCACAGTGCTCTCTTAGCGCGGCTTCTGCCGAAAGAAGCCCGGGAGCGGCGCTTAGCTCCGGAGAGCATCGTACCTTTGTCTTTAGCGTCTTTTGTGGTCTACATCCTAGCAGAAAGCTTTTCCACTCTGTCTGGCAAGGAAAACATGCGCCAGCGCAGAAAACATCTCCCATCGTTTTCTGGACGTTGTACGGAGGTCTGCCAAGTGTTTGACAAGAAGAGAGGAAAAGTTGTCCAAAACAGCTTCCAATCGAATATTCATGTGATTGGAAAAGTCAGGAAAGTGGTAAGGTACTGTTTTCTATCAGTTGGCAAGCTGCGCACACAATCCCAGTGTTGTACAGCTTCCTTCTTCACCTTTCCGATGCTGCCGCTCTCTCCGGCTCCCGGAGCCGAAGAAGCGGCTTCTTTGCGCAAAGATGATTGTACCGCTCACAGTGCTCTCTTAGCGCCGCTTCTGCCGAAAGAAGCCCGGGAGCGGCGCTTAGCTCCGGAGAGCATCGTACCTTCGTCTTTAGCGTCTTTTGTGGTCTAAATCCTAGCAGAAAGCTTTTCCACTCTGTCTGGCAAGGAAAACATGCGCCAGCACAGAAAACATCTCCCATCGTGTTCTGGACGTTGCACGGAGGTCTGCCAAGTGTTTGCATAAAGAAAAAAAAAGTTGTCCAAAATAACTTCCTATCGAATGTTCATGTGATTGGAAAAGTCAGGAAAGTGGTAAGGTACTGTTTTCTATCAGTTGGCAAGCTGCGCACACAATCCCAGTGTTGTACAGCTTCCTTCTTCACCTTTCCGATTCTGCCGCTCTCTCCGGCTCCCGGAGCCGAAGAAGCGGCTTCTTCGCGCAAAGACGATTGTACCGCTCACAGTGCTCTCTTAGCGCCGCTTCTGCCGAAAGAAGCCCGGGAGCGGCGCTTAGCTCCGGAGAGCATCGTCCCTTCGTCTTTAGCGTCTTTTGTGGTCTACATCCTAGCAGAAAGCTTTTCCACTCTGTCTGGCAAGGAAAACATGCGCCAGCACAGAAAACATCTCCCATCGTGTTCTGGACGTTGCACGGAGGTCTGCCAAGTGTTTGACAAGAAGAGAGGAAAAGTTGTCCAAAACAGCTTCCAATCGAATATTCATGTGATTGGAAACGTCAGGAAAGTGTAAGGTACTGTTTTCTATCAGTTGGCAAGCTGCGCACACAATCCCAGTGTTGTACAGCTTCCTTCTTCACCTTTCCGATGCTGCCGCTCTCTCCGGCTCCCGGAGCCGAAGAAGCGGCTTCTTCGCGCAAAGACGATTGTACCGCTCACAGTGCTCTCTTAGCGCCGCTTCTGCCGAAAGAAGCCCGGGAGCGGCGCTTAGCTCCGGAGAGCATCGTACCTTCGTCTTTAGCGTCTTTTGTGGTCTAAATCCTAGCAGAAAGCTTTTCCACTCTGTCTGGCAAGGAAAACATGCGCCAGCACAGAAAACATCTCCCATCGTGTTCTGGACGTTGCACGGAGGTCTGCCAAGTGTTTGCATAAAGAAATGAAAAGTTGTCCAAAATAACTTCCTATCGAATGTTCATGAGATTGGAAAAGTCAGGAAAGTGGTAAGGTACTGTTTTCTATCAGTTGGCAAGCTGCGCACACAATCCCAGTGTTGTACAGCTTCCTTCTTCACCTTTCCGATGCTGCCGCTCTCTCCGGCTCCCGGAGCCGAAGAAGCGGCTTCTTCGCGCAAAGACGATTGTACCGCTCACAGTGCTCTCTTAGCGCGGCTTCTGCCGAAAGAAGCCCGGGAGCGGCGCTTAGCTCCGGAGAGCCTCGTACCTTCGTCTTTAGCGTCTTTTGTGGTCTACATCCTAGCAGAAAGCTTTTCCACTCTGTCTGGCAAGGAAAACATACGCCAGCACAGAAAACATCTCCCATCGTGTTCTGGACGTTGCACGGAGGTCTGCCAAGTGTTTGACAAGAAGAAATGAAAAGTTGTCCAAAACAGCTTCCAATCGAATATTCATGTGATTGGAAACGTCAGGAAAGTGGTAAGGTACTGTTTTCTATCAGTTGGCAAGCTGCGCACACAATCCCAGTGTTGTACAGCTTCCTTCTTCACCTTTCCGATGCTGCCGCTCTCTCCGGCTCCCGGAGCCGAAGAAGCGGCTTCTTCGCGCAAAGACGATTGTACCGCTCACAGTGCTCTCTTAGCGCCGCTTCTGCCGAATGAGCCCCGGGAGCGGCGCTTAACTCCGGAGAGCCTCTTACCTTCTTCTTTAGCGTCTTTTGTGGTCTACATCCTAGCAGAAAGCTTTTCCACTCTGTCTGGCAAGGAAAACCTGCGCCAGCGCAGAAAACGTCTCCCATCGTGTTCTGGACGTTGCACGGAGGTCTGCCAAGTGTTTGAAAGAAACAAAGAAAAGTTGTCCAAAACAGCTTCCAATCGAATATTCATGTGATTGGAAACGTCAGGAAAGTGTAAGGTACTGTTTTCTATCAGTTGGCAAGCTGCGCACACAATCCCAGTGTTGTACAGCTTCCTTCTTCACCTTTCCGATGCTGCCGCTCTCTCCGGCTCCCGGAGCCGAAGAAGCGGCTTCTTCGCGCAAAGACGATTGTACCGCTCACAGTGCTCTCTTAGCGCCGCTTCTGCCGAAAGAAGCCCGGGAGCGGCGCTTAGCTCCGGAGAGCCTCGTACCTTCGTCTTTAGCGTCTTTTGTGGTCTACATCCTAGCAGAAAGCTTTTCCACTCTGTCTGGCAAGGAAAACATGCGCCAGCACAGAAAACATCTCCCATCGTGTTCTGGACGTTGTACGGAGGTCTGCCAAGTGTTTGCATAAAGAAATGAAAAGTTGTCCAAAATAACTTCCTATCGAATGTTCATGTGATTGGAAAAGTCAGGAAAGTGTAAGGTACTGTTTTCTATCAGTTGGCAAGCTGCGCACACAATCCCAGTGTTGTACAGCTTCCTTCTTCACCTTTCCGATGCTGCCGCTCTCTCCGGCTCCCGGAGCCGAAGAAGCGGCTTCTTCGCGCAAACACGATTGTACCGCTCACAGTGCTCTCTTAGCGCCGCTTCTGCCGAAAGAAGCCCGGGAGCGGCGCTTAGCTCCGGAGAGCATCGTACCTTCGTCTTTAGCGTCTTTTGTGGTCTACATCCTAGCAGAAAGCTTTTCCACTCTGTCTGGCAAGGAAAACCTGCGCCAGCACAGAAAACATCTCCCATCGTGTTCTGGACGTTGCACGGAGGTCTGCCAAGTGTTTGCATAAAGAAATGAAAAGTTGTCCAAAATAACTTCCTATCGAATGTTCATGTGATTGGAAAAGTCAGGAAAGTGGTAAGGTACTGTTTTCTATCAGTTGGCAAGCTGCGCACACAATCCCAGTGTTGTACAGCTTCCTTCTTCACCTTTCCGATGCTGCCGCTCTCTCCGGCTCCCGGAGCCGAAGAAGCGGCTTCTTCGCGCAAAGACGATTGTACCGCTCACAGTGCTCTCTTAGCGCGGCTTCTGCCGAAAGAAGCCCGGGAGCGGCGCTTAGCTCCGGAGAGCATCGTACCTTCGTCTTTAGCGTCTTTTGTGGTCTACATCCTAGCAGAAAGCTTTTCCACTCTGTCTGGCAAGGAAAACATGCGCCAGCGCAGAAAACATCTCCCATCGTTTTCTGGACGTTGTACGGAGGTCTGCCAAGTGTTTGACAAGAAGAGAGGAAAAGTTGTCCAAAACAGCTTCCAATCGAATATTCATGTGATTGGAAATGTCAGGAAAGTGGTAAGGTACTGTTTTCTATCAGTTGGCAAGCTGCGCACACAATCCCAGTGTTGTACAGCTTCCTTCTTCACCTTTCCGATGCTGCCGCTCTCTCCGGCTCCCGGAGCCGAAGAAGCGGCTTCTTCGCGCAAAGACGATTGTACCGCTCACAGTGCTCTCTTAGCGCGGCTTCTGCCGAAAGAAGCCCGGGAGCGGCGCTTAGCTCCGGAGAGCATCGTACCTTCGTCTTTAGCGTCTTTTGTGGTCTAAATCCTAGCAGAAAGCTTTTCCACTCTGTCTGGCAAGGAAAACATGCGCCAGCACAGAAAACATCTCCCATCGTGTTCTGGACGTTGCACGGAGGTCTGCCAAGTGTTTGCATAAAGAAAAAAAAAGTTGTCCAAAATAACTTCCTATCGAATGTTCATGTGATTGGAAAAGTCAGGAAAGTGGTAAGGTACTGTTTTCTATCAGTTAACAAGCTGCGCACACAAGCCCAGTGTTGTACAGCTTCCTTCTTCACCTTTCCGATGCTGCCGCTCTCTCCGGCTCCCGGAGCCGAAGAAGCGGCTTCTTCGCGCAAAGACGATTGTACCGCTCACAGTGCTCTCTTAGCGCGGCTTCTGCCGAAAGAAGCCCGGGAGCGGCGCTTAGCTCCGGAGAGCATCGTCCCTTCGTCTTTAGCGTCTTTTGTGGTCTACATGCTAGCAGAAAGCTTTTCCACTCTGTCTGGCAAGGAAAACATGCGCCAGCACAGAAAACATCTCCCATCGTGTTCTGGACGTTGCACGGAGGTCTGCCAAGTGTTTGACAAGAAGAGAGGAAAAGTTGTCCAAAACAGCTTCCAATCGAATATTCATGTGATTGGAAAAGTCAGGAAAGTGTAAGGTACTGTTTTCTATCAGTTGGCAAGCTGCGCACACAATCCCAGTGTTGTACAGCTTCCTTCTTCACCTTTCCGATGCTGCCGCTCTCTCCGGCTCCCGGAGCCGAAGAAGCGGCTTCTTCGCGCAAAGACGATTGTACCGCTCACAGTGCTCTCTTAGCGCGGCTTCTGCGGAAAGAAGCCCGGGAGCGGCGCTTAGCTCCGGAGAGCATCGTACCTTCGTCTTTAGCGTCTTTTGTGGTCTACATCCTAGCAGAAAGCTTTTCCACTCTGTCTGGCAAGGAAAACCTGCGCCAGCACAGAAAACATCTCCCATCGTGTTCTGGACGTTGCACGGAGGTCTGCCAAGTGTTTGAAAGAAACAAAGAAAAGTTGTCCAAAACAGCTTCCAATCGAATATTCATGTGATTGGAAAAGTCAGGAAAGTGGTAAGGTACTGTTTTCTATCAGTTGGCAAGCTGCGCACACAATCCCAGTGTTGTACAGCTTCCTTCTTCACCTTTCCGATGCTGCCGCTCTCTCCGGCTCCCGGAGCCGAAGAAGCGGCTTCTTCGCGCAAAGACGATTGTACCGCTCACAGTGCTCTCTTAGCGCGGCTTCTGCCGAAAGAAGCCCGGGAGCGGCGCTTAGCTCCGGAGAGCATCGAACCTTCGTCTTTAGCGTCTTTTGTGGTCTACATCCTAGCAGAAAGCTTTTCCATTATGTCTGGCAAGGAAAACATGCGCCAGCACAGAAAACATCTCCCATCGTGTTCTGGACGTTGTACGGAGGTCTGCAAAGTGTTTGACAAGAAGAGAGGAAAAGTTGTCCAAAACAGCTTCCAATCGAATATTCATGTGATTGGAAACGTCAGGAAAGTGTAAGGTACTGTTTTCTATCAGTTGGCAAGCTGCGCACACAATCCCAGTGTTGTACAGCTTCCTTCTTCACCTTTCCGATGCTGCCGCTCTCTCCGGCTCCCAGAGCCGAAGAAGCGGCTTCTTCGCGCAAAGACGATTGTACCGCTCACAGTGCTCTCTTAGCGCGGCTTCTGCCGAAAGAAGCCCGGGAGAGGCGCTTAGCTCCGGAGAGCCTCGTACCTTCGTCTTTAGCGTCTTTTGTGGTCTACATCCTAGCAGAAAGCTTTTCCACTCTGTCTGGCAAGGAAAACATGCGCCAGCACAGAAAACATCTCCCATCGTGTTCTGGACGTTGTACGGAGGTCTGCCAAGTGTTTGCATAAAGAAATGAAAAGTTGTCCAAAATAACTTCCTATCGAATGTTCATGTGATTGGAAAAGTCAGGAAAGTGTAAGGTACTGTTTTCTATCAGTTGGCAAGCTGCGCACACAATCCCAGCGTTGTACAGCTTCCTTCTTCACCTTTCCGATGCTGCCGCTCTCTCCGGCTCCCGGAGCCGAAGAAGCGGCTTCTTCGCGCAAACACGATTGTACCGCTCACAGTGCTCTCTTAGCGCGGCTTCTGCCGAAAGAAGCCCGGGAGCGGCGCTTAACTCCGGAGAGCATCGTACCTTCGTCTTTAGCGTCTTTTGTGGTCTACATCCTAGCAGAAAGCTTTTCCACTCTGTCTGGCAAGGAAAACCTGCGCCAGCACAGAAAACATCTCCCATCGTGTTCTGGACGTTGCACGGAGGTCTGCCAAGTGTTTGCATAAAGAAATGAAAAGTTGTCCAAAATAACTTCCTATCGAATGTTCATGTGATTGGAAAAGTCAGGAAAGTGGTAAGGTACTGTTTTCTATCAGTTGGCAAGCTGCGCACACAAGCCCAGTGTTGTACAGCTTCCTTCTTCACCTTTCCGATGCTGCCGCTCTCTCCGGCTCCCGGAGCCGAAGAAGCGGCTTCTTCGCGCAAAGACGATTGTACCGCTCACAGTGCTCTCTTAGCGCGGCTTCTGCCGAAAGAAGCCCGGGAGCGGCGCTTAGCTCCGGAGAGCATCGTACCTTCGTCTTTAGCGTCTTTTGTGGTCTACATCCTAGCAGAAAGCTTTTCCACTCTGTCTGGCAAGGAAAACATGCGCCAGCGCAGAAAACATCTCCCATCGTTTTCTGGACGTTGTACGGAGGTCTGCCAAGTGTTTGACAAGAAGAGAGGAAAAGTTGTCCAAAACAGCTTCCAATCGAATATTCATGTGATTGGAAAAGTCAGGAAAGTGGTAAGGTACTGTTTTCTATCAGTTGGCAAGCTGCGCACACAATCCCAGTGTTGTACAGCTTCCTTCTTCACCTTTCCGATGCTGCCGCTCTCTCCGGCTCCCGGAGCCGAAGAAGCGGCTTCTTCGCGCAAAGACGATTGTACCGCTCACAGTGCTCTCTTAGCGCCGCTTCTGCCGAAAGAAGCCCGGGAGCGGCGCTTAGCTCCGGAGAGCATCGTACCTTCGTCTTTAGCGTCTTTTGTGGTCTAAATGCTAGCAGAAAGCTTTTCCACTCTGTCTGGCAAGGAAAACATGCGCCAGCACAGAAAACATCTCCCATCGTGTTCTGGACGTTGCACGGAGGTCTGCCAAGTGTTTGCATAAAGAAATGAAAAGTTGTCCAAAATAACTTCCTATCGAATGTTCATGTGATTGGAAAAGTCAGGAAAGTGGTAAGGTACTGTTTTCTATCAGTTGGCAAGCTGCGCACACAAGCCCAGTGTTGTACAGCTTCCTTCTTCACCTTTCCGATGCTGCCGCTCTCTCCGGCTCCCGGAGCCGAAGAAGCGGCTTCTTCGCGCAAAGACGATTGTACCGCTCACAGTGCTCTCTTAGCGCCGCTTCTGCCGAAAGAAGCCCGGGAGCGGCGCTTAGCTCCGGAGAGCATCGTACCTTCGTCTTTAGCGTCTTTTGTGGTCTACATCCTAGCAGAAAGCTTTTCCACTCTGTCTGGCAAGGAAAACATGCGCCAGCGCAGAAAACATCTCCCATCGTGTTCTGGACGTTGTACGGAGGTCTGCCAAGTGTTTGACAAGAAGAGAGGAAAAGTTGTCCAAAACAGCTTCCAATCGAATATTCATGTGATTGGAAAAGTCAGGAAAGTGGTAAGGTACTGTTTTCTATCAGTTGGCAAGCTGCGCACACAATCCCAGTGTTGTACAGCTTCCTTCTTCACCTTTCCGATGCTGCCGCTCTCTCCGGCTCCCGGAGCCGAAGAAGCGGCTTCTTCGCGCAAAGACGATTGTACCGCTCACAGTGCTCTCTTAGCGCGGCTTCTGCCGAAAGAAGCCCGGGAGCGGCGCTTAGCTCCGGAGAGCATCGTACCTTCGTCTTTAGCGTCTTTTGTGGTCTACATCCTAGCAGAAAGCTTTTCCACTCTGTCTGGCAAGGAAAACATGCGC
This sequence comes from Ammospiza caudacuta, assembly GCF_027887145.1. NCBI lineage: Eukaryota > Metazoa > Chordata > Aves > Passeriformes > Passerellidae > Ammospiza > Ammospiza caudacuta. The sequence goes on from NC_080607.1 coordinate 3,070,404, forward strand.
CAGCAAAGAAAACATCTCCCATCGTGTTTTGGACGTTGTACGTATGTCTGCCAAGTGTTTGACAAGAAGAGAGGAAAAGTTGTCCAAAACAGCTTCCAATCGAATATTCATGTGATTGGAAACGTCAGGAAAGTGGTAAGGTACTGTTTTCTATCAGTTGGCAAGCTGGCGCACACAATCCCAGTGTTGTACAGCTTCCTTCTTCACCTTTCCGATGCTGCCGCTCTCTCCGGCTCCCGGAGCCGAAGAAGCGGCTTCTTCGCGCAAAGACGATTGTACCGCTCACAGAGCTCTCTTAGCGCCGCTTCTGCCGAATGAAGCCCGGGAGCGGCGCTTAACTCCGGAGAGCCTCGTACCATCTTCTTTAGCGTCTTTTGTGGTCTACATCCTAGCAGAAAGCTTTTCCACTCTGTCTGGCAAGGAAAACCTGCGCCAGCGCAGAAAACATCTCCCATCGTGTTCTGGACGTTGCACGGAGGTCTGCCAAGTGTTTGCATAAAGAAATGAAAAGTTGTCCAATACAGCTTCCAATCGAATATTCATGTGATTGGAAACGTCAGGAAAGTGTAAGGTACTGTTTTCTATCAGTTGGCAAGCTGCGCACACAATCCCAGTGTTGTACAGCTTCCTTCTTCACCTTTCCGATGCTGCCGCTCTCTCCGGCTCCCGGAGCCGAAGAAGCGGCTTCTTCGCGCAAAGACGATTGTACCGCTCACAGTGCTCTCTTAGCGCCGCTTCTGCCGAAAGAAGCCCGGGAGCGGCGCTTAGCTCCGGAGAGCATCGTCCCTTCGTCTTTAGCGTCTTTTGTGGTCTACATCCTAGCAGAAAGCTTTTCCACTCTGTCTGGCAAGGAAAACATGCGCCAGCACAGAAAACATCTCCCATCGTGTTCTGGACGTTGCACGGAGGTCTGCCAAGTGTTTGAAAGAAACAAAGAAAAGTTGTCCAAAACAGCTTCCAATCGAATATTCATGTGATTGGAAACGTCAGGAAAGTGGTAAGGTACTGTTTTCTATCAGTTGGAAAGCTGCGCACACAATCCCAGTGTTGTACAGCTTCCTTCTTCACCTTTCCGATGCTGCCGCTCTCTCCGGCTCCCGGAGCCGAAGAAGCGGCTTCTTCGCGCAAAGGCGATTGTACCGCTCACAGTGCTCTCTTAGCGCCGCTTCTGCCGAAAGAAGCCCGGGAGCGGCGCTTAACTCCGGAGAGCATCGTCCCTTCGTCTTTAGCGTCTTTTGTGGTCGACATCCTAGCAGAAAGCTTTTCCACTCTGTCTGGCAAGGAAAACATGCGCCAGCACAGAAAACGTCTCCCATCGTGTTCTGGACGTTGCACGGAGGTCTGCCAAGTGTTTGCATAAAGAAATGAAAAGTTGTCCAAAATAACTTCCTATCGAATGTTCATGTGATTGGAAAAGTCAGGAAAGTGGTAAGGTACTGTTTTCTATCAGTTGGCAAGCTGCGCACACAATCCCAGTGTTGTACAGCTTCCTTCTTCACCTTTCCGATGCTGCCGCTCTCTCCGGCTCCCGGAGCCGAAGAAGCGGCTTCTTCGCGCAAAGACGATTGTACCGCTCACAGTGCTCTCTTAGCGCGGCTTCTGCCGAAAGAAGCCCGGGAGCGGCGCTTAACTCCGGAGAGAATCGTCCCTTCGTCTTTAGCGTCTTTTGTGGTCTACATCCTAGCACAAAGCTTTTCCACTCTGTCTGGAAAGGAAAACCTGCGCCAGCACAGAAAACATCTCCCATCGTGTTCTGGACGTTGCACGGAGGTCTGCCAAGTGTTTGAAAGAAACAAAGAAAAGTTGTCCAAAACAGCTTCCAATCGAATATTCATGTGATTGGAAACGTCAGGAAAGTGTAAGGTACTGTTTTCTATCAGTTGGCAAGCTGCGCACACAATCCCAGTGTTGTACAGCTTCCTTCTTCACCTTTCCGATGCTGCCGCTCTCTCCGGCTCCCGGAGCCGAAGAAGCGGCTTCTTCGCGCAAAGACGATTGTACCGCTCACAGTGCTCTCTTAGCGCCGCTTCTGCCGAAAGAAGCCCGGGAGCGGCTCTTAGCTCCGGAGAGCCTCGTACCTTCGTCTTTAGCGTCTTTTGTGGTCTACATCCTAGCAGAAAGCTTTTCCACTCTGTCTGGCAAGGAAAACATGCGCCAGCACAGAAAACGTCTCCCATCGTGTTCTGGACGTTGCACGGAGGTCTGCCAAGTGTTTGCATAAAGAAATGAAAAGTTGTCCAAAATAACTTCCTATCGAATGTTCATGTGATTGGAAAAGTCAGGAAAGTGGTAAGGTACTGTTTTCTATCAGTTGGCAAGCTGCGCACACAATCCCAGTGTTGTACAGCTTCCTTCTTCACCTTTCCGATGCTGCCGCTCTCTCCGGCTCCCGGAGCCGAAGAAGCGGCTTCTTCGCGCAAAGACGATTGTACCGCTCACAGTGCTCTCTTAGCGCGGCTTCTGCCGAAAGAAGCCCGGGAGCGGCGCTTAGCTCCGGAGAGCATCGTACCTTCGTCTTTAGCGTCTTTTGTGGTCTACATCCTAGCAGAAAGCTTTTCCACTCTGTCTGGCAAGGAAAACCTGCGCCAGCACAGAAAACATCTCCCATCGTGTTCTGGACGTTGCACGGAGGTCTGCCAAGTGTTTGCAAGAAACAAAGAAAAGTTGTCCAAAACAGCTTCCAATCGAATATTCATGTGATTGGAAAAGTCAGGAAAGTGGTAAGGTACTGTTTTCTATCAGTTGGCAAGCTGCGCACACAATCCCAGTGTTGTACAGCTTCCTTCTTCACCTTTCCGATGCTGCCGCTCTCTCCGGCTCCCGGAGCCGAAGAAGCGGCTTCTTCGCGCAAAGACGATTGTACCGCTCACAGTGCTCTCTTAGCGCGGCTTCTGCCGAAAGAAGCCCGGGAGCGGCGCTTAACTCCGGAGAGCATCGTCCCTTCGTCTTTAGCGTCTTTTGTGGTCTACATCCTAGCAGAAAGCTTTTCCACTATGTCTGGCAAGGAAAACATGCGCCAGCACAGAAAACATCTCCCATCGTGTTCTGGACGTTGTGCGGAGGTCTGCAAAGTGTTTGACAAGAAGAGAGGAAAAGTTGTCCAAAACAGCTTCCAATCGAATATTCATGTGATTGGAAAAGTCAGGAAAGTTGTAAGGTACTGTTTTCTATCAGTTGGCAAGCTGCGCACACAATCCCAGTGTTGTACAGCTTCCTTCTTCACCTTTCCGATGCTGCCGCTCTCTCCGGCTCCCGGAGCCGAAGAAGCGGCTTCTTCGCGCAAAGACGATTGTACCGCTCACAGTGCTCTCTTAGCGCGGCTTCTGCCGAAAGAAGCCCGGGAGCGGCGCTTAGCTCCGGAGAGCATCGTACCTTCGTCTTTAGCGTCTTTTGTGGTCTACATCCTAGCAGAAAGCTTTTCCACTCTGTCTGGCAAGGAAAACCTGCGCCAGCACAGAAAACATCTCCCATCGTGTTCTGGACGTTGCACGGAGGTCTGCCAAGTGTTTGCATAAAGAAAAAAAAAGTTGTCCAAAATAACTTCCTATCGAATGTTCATGTGATTGGAAAAGTCAGGAAAGTGGTAAGGTACTGTTTTCTATCAGTTGGCAAGCTGCGCACACAATCCCAGTGTTGTACAGCTTCCTTCTTCACCTTTCCGATGCTGCCGCTCTCTCCGGCTCCCGGAGCCGAAGAAGCGGCTTCTTCGCGCAAAGGCGATTGTACCACTCACAGTGCTCTCTTAGCGCGGCTTCTGCCGAAAGAAGCCCGGGAGCGGTGCTTAGCTCCGGAGAGGCTCGTACCTTCGTCTTTAGCGTCTTTTGTGGTCTACATCCTAGCAGAAAGCTTTTCCACTCTGTCTGGCAAGGAAAACATGCGCCAGCGCTGAAAACATCTCCCATCGTGTTCTGGACGTTGCACGGAGGTCTGCCAAGTGTTTGCATAAAGAAATGAAAAGTTGTCCAAAACAGCTTCCAATCGAATGTTCATGTGATTGGAAAAGTCAGGAAAGTGGTAAGGTACTGTTTTCTATCAGTTGGCAAGCTGCGCACACAATCCCAGTGTTGTACAGCTTCCTTCTTCACCTTTCCGATGCTGCCGCTCTCTCCGGCTCCCGGAGCCGAAGAAGCGGCTTCTTCGCGCAAAGACGATTGTACCGCTCACAGTGCTCTCTTAGCGCCGCTTCTGCCGAAAGAAGCCCGGGAGCGGTGCTTAGCTCCGGAGAGGCTCGTACCTTCGTCTGCAGCGTCTTTTGTGGTCTACATCCTAGCAGAAAGCTTTTCCACTCTGTCTGGCAAGGAAAACATGCGCCAGCGCTGAAAACATCTCCCATCGTGTTCTGGACGTTGTACGGAGGTCTGCCAAGTGTTTGCATAAAGAAATGAAAAGTTGTCCAAAACAGCTTCCAATCGAATGTTCATGTGATTGGAAAAGTCAGGAAAGTGGTAAGGTACTGTTTTCTATCAGTTGGCAAGCTGCGCACACAATCCCAGTGTTGTACAGCTTCCTTCTTCACCTTTCCGATGCTGCCGCTCTCTCCGGCTCCCGGAGCCGAAGAAGCGGCTTCTTCGCGCAAAGACGATTGTACCGCTCACAGTGCTCTCTTAGCGCCGCTTCTGCCGAAAGAAGCCCGGGAGCGGTGCTTAGCTCCGGAGAGCCTCGTCCCTTCGTCTTTAGTGTCTTTTGTGGTCTACATCCTAGCAGAAAGCTTTTCCACTCAGTCTGGCAAGGAAAACCTGCGCCAGCACAGAAAACATCTCCCATCGTGTTCTGGACGTTGCACGGAGGTCTGCCAAGTGTTTGCATAAAGAAATGAAAAGTTGTCCAAAATAACTTCCTATCGAATGTTCATGTGATTGGAAAAGTCAGGAAAGTGGTAAGGTACTGTTTTCTATCAGTTGGCAAGCTGCGCACACAATCCCAGTGTTGTACAGCTTCCTTCTTCACCTTTCCGATGCTGCCGCTCTCTCCGGCTCCCGGAGCCGAAGAAGCGGCTTCTTCGCGCAAAGACGATTGTACCGCTCACAGTGCTCTCTTAGCGCCGCTTCTGCCGAAAGAAGCCCGGGAGCGGCGCTTAGCTCCGGAGAGCATCGTACCTTCGTCTTTAGCGTCTTTTGTGGTCTACATCCTAGCAGAAAGCTTTTCCACTCAGTCTGGCAAGGAAAACATGCGCCAGCACAGAAAACATCTCCCATCGTGTTCTGGACGTTGCACGGAGGTCTGCCAAGTGTTTGACAAGAAGAAATGAAAAGTTGTCCAAAACAGCTTCCAATCGAATATTCATGTGATTGGAAAAGTCAGGAAAGTGGTAAGGTACTGTTTTCTATCAGTTGGCAAGCTGCGCACACAATCCCAGTGTTGTACAGCTTCCTTCTTCACCTTTCCGATGCTGCCGCTCTCTCCGGCTCCCGGAGCCGAAGAAGCGGCTTCTTCGCGCAAAGGCGATTGTACCGCTCACAGTGCTCTCTTAGCGCCGCTTCTGCCGAAAGAAGCCCGGGAGCGGCGCTTAGCTCCGGAGAGCCTCGTCCCTTCGTCTTTAGTGTCTTTTGTGGTCTACATCCTAGCAGAAAGCTTTTCCACTCAGTCTGGCAAGGAAAACCTGCGCCAGCACAGAAAACATCTCCCATCGTGTTCTGGACGTTGCACGGAGGTCTGCCAAGTGTTTGCATAAAGAAATGAAAAGTTGTCCAAAATAACTTCCTATCGAATGTTCATGTGATTGGAAAAGTCAGGAAAGTGGTAAGGTACTGTTTTCTATCAGTTGGCAAGCTGCGCACACAATCCCAGTGTTGTACAGCTTCCTTCTTCACCTTTCCGATGCTGCCGCTCTCTCCGGCTCCCGGAGCCGAAGAAGCGGCTTCTTCGCGCAAAGACGATTGTACCGCTCACAGTGCTCTCTTAGCGCCGCTTCTGCCGAAAGAAGCCCGGGAGCGGCGCTTAGCTCCGGAGAGCATCGTACCTTCGTCTTTAGCGTCTTTTGTGGTCTACATCCTAGCAGAAAGCTTTTCCACTCAGTCTGGCAAGGAAAACATGCGCCAGCACAGAAAACATCTCCCATCGTGTTCTGGACGTTGCACGGAGGTCTGCCAAGTGTTTGACAAGAAGAAATGAAAAGTTGTCCAAAACAGCTTCCAATCGAATATTCATGTGATTGGAAACGTCAGGAAAGTTGTAAGGTACTGTTTTCTATCAGTTGGCAAGCTGCGCACACAATCCCAGTGTTGTACAGCTTCCTTCTTCACCTTTCCGATGCTGCCGCTCTCTCCGGCTCCCGGAGCCGAAGAAGCGGCTTCTTCGCGCAAAGACGATTGTACCGCTCACAGTGCTCTCTTAGCGCCGCTTCTGCCGAAAGAAGCCCGGGAGCGGCTCTTAGCTCCGGAGAGCCTCGTACCTTCGTCTTTAGCGTCTTTTGTGGTCTACATCCTAGCAGAAAGCTTTTCCACTCTGTCTGGCAAGGAAAACATGCGCCAGCACAGAAAACGTCTCCCATCGTGTTCTGGACGTTGCACGGAGGTCTGCCAAGTGTTTGCATAAAGAAATGAAAAGTTGTCCAAAATAACTTCCTATCGAATGTTCATGTGATTGGAAAAGTCAGGAAAGTGGTAAGGTACTGTTTTCTATCAGTTGGCAAGCTGCGCACACAATCCCAGTGTTGTACAGCTTCCTTCTTCACCTTTCCGATGCTGCCGCTCTCTCCGGCTCCCGGAGCCGAAGAAGCGGCTTCTTCGCGCAAAGACGATTGTACCGCTCACAGTGCTCTCTTAGCGCGGCTTCTGCCGAAAGAAGCCCGGGAGCGGCGCTTAGCTCCGGAGAGCATCGTACCTTCGTCTTTAGCGTCTTTTGTGGTCTACATCCTAGCAGAAAGCTTTTCCACTCTGTCTGGCAAGGAAAACCTGCGCCAGCACAGAAAACATCTCCCATCGTGTTCTGGACGTTGCACGGAGGTCTGCCAAGTGTTTGCAAGAAACAAAGAAAAGTTGTCCAAAACAGCTTCCAATCGAATATTCATGTGATTGGAAAAGTCAGGAAAGTGGTAAGGTACTGTTTTCTATCAGTTGGCAAGCTGCGCACACAATCCCAGTGTTGTACAGCTTCCTTCTTCACCTTTCCGATGCTGCCGCTCTCTCCGGCTCCCGGAGCCGAAGAAGCGGCTTCTTCGCGCAAAGACGATTGTACCGCTCACAGTGCTCTCTTAGCGCGGCTTCTGCCGAAAGAAGCCCGGGAGCGGCGCTTAACTCCGGAGAGCATCGTCCCTTCGTCTTTAGCGTCTTTTGTGGTCTACATCCTAGCAGAAAGCTTTTCCACTATGTCTGGCAAGGAAAACATGCGCCAGCACAGAAAACATCTCCCATCGTGTTCTGGACGTTGTGCGGAGGTCTGCAAAGTGTTTGACAAGAAGAGAGGAAAAGTTGTCCAAAACAGCTTCCAATCGAATATTCATGTGATTGGAAAAGTCAGGAAAGTTGTAAGGTACTGTTTTCTATCAGTTGGCAAGCTGCGCACACAATCCCAGTGTTGTACAGCTTCCTTCTTCACCTTTCCGATGCTGCCGCTCTCTCCGGCTCCCGGAGCCGAAGAAGCGGCTTCTTCGCGCAAAGACGATTGTACCGCTCACAGTGCTCTCTTAGCGCGGCTTCTGCCGAAAGAAGCCCGGGAGCGGCGCTTAGCTCCGGAGAGCATCGTACCTTCGTCTTTAGCGTCTTTTGTGGTCTACATCCTAGCAGAAAGCTTTTCCACTCTGTCTGGCAAGGAAAACCTGCGCCAGCACAGAAAACATCTCCCATCGTGTTCTGGACGTTGCACGGAGGTCTGCCAAGTGTTTGCATAAAGAAAAAAAAAGTTGTCCAAAATAACTTCCTATCGAATGTTCATGTGATTGGAAAAGTCAGGAAAGTGGTAAGGTACTGTTTTCTATCAGTTGGCAAGCTGCGCACACAATCCCAGTGTTGTACAGCTTCCTTCTTCACCTTTCCGATGCTGCCGCTCTCTCCGGCTCCCGGAGCCGAAGAAGCGGCTTCTTCGCGCAAAGGCGATTGTACCACTCACAGTGCTCTCTTAGCGCGGCTTCTGCCGAAAGAAGCCCGGGAGCGGTGCTTAGCTCCGGAGAGGCTCGTACCTTCGTCTTTAGCGTCTTTTGTGGTCTACATCCTAGCAGAAAGCTTTTCCACTCTGTCTGGCAAGGAAAACATGCGCCAGCGCTGAAAACATCTCCCATCGTGTTCTGGACGTTGCACGGAGGTCTGCCAAGTGTTTGCATAAAGAAATGAAAAGTTGTCCAAAACAGCTTCCAATCGAATGTTCATGTGATTGGAAAAGTCAGGAAAGTGGTAAGGTACTGTTTTCTATCAGTTGGCAAGCTGCGCACACAATCCCAGTGTTGTACAGCTTCCTTCTTCACCTTTCCGATGCTGCCGCTCTCTCCGGCTCCCGGAGCCGAAGAAGCGGCTTCTTCGCGCAAAGACGATTGTACCGCTCACAGTGCTCTCTTAGCGCCGCTTCTGCCGAAAGAAGCCCGGGAGCGGTGCTTAGCTCCGGAGAGGCTCGTACCTTCGTCTGCAGCGTCTTTTGTGGTCTACATCCTAGCAGAAAGCTTTTCCACTCTGTCTGGCAAGGAAAACATGCGCCAGCGCTGAAAACATCTCCCATCGTGTTCTGGACGTTGTACGGAGGTCTGCCAAGTGTTTGCATAAAGAAATGAAAAGTTGTCCAAAACAGCTTCCAATCGAATGTTCATGTGATTGGAAAAGTCAGGAAAGTGGTAAGGTACTGTTTTCTATCAGTTGGCAAGCTGCGCACACAATCCCAGTGTTGTACAGCTTCCTTCTTCACCTTTCCGATGCTGCCGCTCTCTCCGGCTCCCGGAGCCGAAGAAGCGGCTTCTTCGCGCAAAGACGATTGTACCGCTCACAGTGCTCTCTTAGCGCCGCTTCTGCCGAAAGAAGCCCGGGAGCGGCGCTTAGCTCCGGAGAGCCTCGTCCCTTCGTCTTTAGTGTCTTTTGTGGTCTACATCCTAGCAGAAAGCTTTTCCACTCAGTCTGGCAAGGAAAACCTGCGCCAGCACAGAAAACATCTCCCATCGTGTTCTGGACGTTGCACGGAGGTCTGCCAAGTGTTTGCATAAAGAAATGAAAAGTTGTCCAAAATAACTTCCTATCGAATGTTCATGTGATTGGAAAAGTCAGGAAAGTGGTAAGGTACTGTTTTCTATCAGTTGGCAAGCTGCGCACACAATCCCAGTGTTGTACAGCTTCCTTCTTCACCTTTCCGATGCTGCCGCTCTCTCCGGCTCCCGGAGCCGAAGAAGCGGCTTCTTCGCGCAAAGACGATTGTACCGCTCACAGTGCTCTCTTAGCGCCGCTTCTGCCGAAAGAAGCCCGGGAGCGGCGCTTAGCTCCGGAGAGCATCGTACCTTCGTCTTTAGCGTCTTTTGTGGTCTACATCCTAGCAGAAAGCTTTTCCACTCAGTCTGGCAAGGAAAACATGCGCCAGCACAGAAAACATCTCCCATCGTGTTCTGGACGTTGCACGGAGGTCTGCCAAGTGTTTGACAAGAAGAAATGAAAAGTTGTCCAAAACAGCTTCCAATCGAATATTCATGTGATTGGAAAAGTCAGGAAAGTGGTAAGGTACTGTTTTCTATCAGTTGGCAAGCTGCGCACACAATCCCAGTGTTGTACAGCTTCCTTCTTCACCTTTCCGATGCTGCCGCTCTCTCCGGCTCCCGGAGCCGAAGAAGCGGCTTCTTCGCGCAAAGGCGATTGTACCGCTCACAGTGCTCTCTTAGCGCCGCTTCTGCCGAAAGAAGCCCGGGAGCGGCGCTTAGCTCCGGAGAGCCTCGTCCCTTCGTCTTTAGTGTCTTTTGTGGTCTACATCCTAGCAGAAAGCTTTTCCACTCAGTCTGGCAAGGAAAACCTGCGCCAGCACAGAAAACATCTCCCATCGTGTTCTGGACGTTGCACGGAGGTCTGCCAAGTGTTTGCATAAAGAAATGAAAAGTTGTCCAAAATAACTTCCTATCGAATGTTCATGTGATTGGAAAAGTCAGGAAAGTGGTAAGGTACTGTTTTCTATCAGTTGGCAAGCTGCGCACACAATCCCAGTGTTGTACAGCTTCCTTCTTCACCTTTCCGATGCTGCCGCTCTCTCCGGCTCCCGGAGCCGAAGAAGCGGCTTCTTCGCGCAAAGACGATTGTACCGCTCACAGTGCTCTCTTAGCGCCGCTTCTGCCGAAAGAAGCCCGGGAGCGGCGCTTAGCTCCGGAGAGCATCGTACCTTCGTCTTTAGCGTCTTTTGTGGTCTACATCCTAGCAGAAAGCTTTTCCACTCAGTCTGGCAAGGAAAACATGCGCCAGCACAGAAAACATCTCCCATCGTGTTCTGGACGTTGCACGGAGGTCTGCCAAGTGTTTGACAAGAAGAAATGAAAAGTTGTCCAAAACAGCTTCCAATCGAATATTCATGTGATTGGAAAAGTCAGGAAAGTGGTAAGGTACTGTTTTCTATCAGTTGGCAAGCTGCGCACACAATCCCAGTGTTGTACAGCTTCCTTCTTCACCTTTCCGATGCTGCCGCTCTCTCCGGCTCCCGGAGCCGAAGAAGCGGCTTCTTCGCGCAAAGGCGATTATACCGCTCACAGTGCTCTCTTAGCGCGGCTTCTGCCGAAAGAAGCCCGGGAGCGGTGCTTAGCTCCAGAGAGCCTCGTACCTTCGTCTTTAGCGTCTTTTGTGGTCTACATCCTAGCAGAAAGCTTTTCCACTCTGTCTGGCAAGGAAAACCTGCGCCAGCACAGAAAACATCTCCCATCGTGTTCTGGACGTTGCACGGAGGTCTGCCAAGTGTTTGCATAAAGAAATGAAAAGTTGTCCAAAATAACTTCCTATCGAATGTTCATGTGATTGGAAAAGTCAGGAAAGTGGTAAGGTACTGTTTTCTATCAGTTGGCAAGCTGCGCACACAATCCCAGTGTTGTACAGCTTCCTTCTTCACCTTTCCGATGCTGCCGCTCTCTCCGGCTCCCGGAGCCGAAGAAGCGGCTTCTTCGCGCAAAGACGATTGTACCGCTCACAGTGCTCTCTTAGCGCCGCTTCTGCCGAAAGAAGCCCGGGAGCGGCGCTTAGCTCCGGAGAGCATCGTACCTTCGTCTTTAGCGTCTTTTGTGGTCTACATCCTAGCAGAAAGCTTTTCCACTCTGTCTGGCAAGGAAAACATGCGCCAGCACAGAAAACATCTCCCATCGTGTTCTGGACGTTGTACGGAGGTCTGCCAAGTGTTTGACAAGAAGAGAGGAAAAGTTGTCCAAAACAGCTTCCAATCGAATATTCATGTGATTGGAAAAGTCAGGAAAGTTGTAAGGTACTGTTTTCTATCAGTTGGCAAGCTGCGCACACAATCCCAGTGTTGTACAGCTTCCTTCTTCACCTTTCCGATGCTGCCGCTCTCTCCGGCTCCCGGAGCCGAAGAAGCGGCTTCTTCGCGCAAAGACGATTGTACCGCTCACAGTGCTCTCTTAGCGCGGCTTCTGCCGAAAGAAGCCCGGGAGCGGCGCTTAGCTCCGGAGAGCATCGTACCTTCGTCTTTAGCGTCTTTTGTGGTCTACATCCTAGCAGAAAGCTTTTCCACTCTGTCTGGAAAGGAAAACCTGCGCCAGCACAGAAAACATCTCCCATCGTGTTCTGGACGTTGCACGGAGGTCTGCCAAGTGTTTGCATAAAGAAATGAAAAGTTGTCCAAAATAACTTCCTATCGAATGTTCATGTGATTGGAAAAGTCAGGAAAGTGGTAAGGTACTGTTTTCTATCAGTTGGCAAGCTGCGCACACAATCCCAGTGTTGTACAGCTTCCTTCTTCACCTTTCCGATGCTGCCGCTCTCTCCGGCTCCCGGAGCCGAAGAAGCGGCTTCTTCGCGCAAAGGCGATTGTACCGCTCACAGTGCTCTCTTAGCGCGGCTTCTGCCGAAAGAAGCCCGGGAGCGGTGCTTAGCTCCGGAGAGCCTCGTACCTTCGTCTTTAGCGTCTTTTGTGGTCTACATCCTAGCAGAAAGCTTTTCCACTCTGTCTGGCAAGGAAAACATGCGCCAGCACAGAAAACATCTCCCATCGTGTTCTGGACGTTGCACGGAGGTCTGCCAAGTGTTTGCATAAAGAAATGAAAAGTTGTCCAAAATAACTTCCTATCGAATGTTCATGTGATTGGAAAAGTCAGGAAAGTGGTAAGGTACTGTTTTCTATCAGTTAACAAGCTGCGCACACAATCCCAGTGTTGTACAGCTTCCTTCTTCACCTTTCCGATGCTGCCGCTCTCTCCGGCTCCCGGAGCCGAAGAAGCGGCTTCTTCGCGCAAAGACGATTGTACCGCTCACAGTGCTCTCTTAGCGCGGCTTCTGCCGAAAGAAGCCCGGGAGAGGCGCTTAGCTCCGGAGAGCATCGTCCCTTCGTCTTTAGCGTCTTTTGTGGTCTACATCCTAGCAGAAAGCTTTTCCACTCTGTCTGGCAAGGAAAACATGCGCCAGCACAGAAAACATCTCCCATCGTGTTCTGGACGTTGTACGGAGGTCTGCCAAGTGTTTGCATAAAGAAATGAAAAGTTGTCCAAAATAACTTCCTATCGAATGTTCATGTGATTGGAAAAGTCAGGAAAGTGGTAAGGTACTGTTTTCTATCAGTTGGCAAGCTGCGCACACAATGCCAGTGTTGTACAGCTTCCTTCTTCACCTTTCCGATGCTGCCGCTCTCTCCGGCTCCCGGAGCCGAAGAAGCGGCTTCTTCGCGCAAAGGCGATTGTACCGCTCACAGTGCTCTCTTAGCGCCGCTTCTGCCGAAAGAAGCCCGGGAGTGGTGCTTAGCTCCGGAGAGGCTCGTACCTTCGTCTGCAGCGTCTTTTGTGGTCTACATCCTAGCAGAAAGCTTTTCCACTCTGTCTGGCAAGGAAAACATGCGCCAGCGCTGAAAACATCTCCCATCGTGTTCTGGACGTTGCACGGAGGTCTGCCAAGTGTTTGCATAAAGAAATGAAAAGTTGTCCAAAACAGCTTCCAATCGAATGTTCATGTGATTGGAAAAGTCAGGAAAGTGGTAAGGTACTGTTTTCTATCAGTTGGCAAGCTGGCGCACACAATCCCAGTGTTGTACAGCTTCCTTCTTCACCTTTCCGATGCTGCCGCTCTCTCCGGCTCCCGGAGCCGAAGAAGCGGCTTCTTCGCGCAAAGACGATTGTACCGCTCACAGAGCTCTCTTAGCGCCGCTTCTGCCGAATGAAGCCCGGGAGCGGCGCTTAACTCCGGAGAGCCTCGTACCATCTTCTTTAGCGTCTTTTGTGGTCTACATCCTAGCAGAAAGCTTTTCCACTCTGTCTGGCAAGGAAAACCTGCGCCAGCGCAGAAAACATCTCCCATCGTGTTCTGGACGTTGCACGGAGGTCTGCCAAGTGTTTGCATAAAGAAATGAAAAGTTGTCCAAAACAGCTTCCAATCGAATATTCATGTGATTGGAAACGTCAGGAAAGTGTAAGGTACTGTTTTCTATCAGTTGGCAAGCTGCGCACACAATCCCAGTGTTGTACAGCTTCCTTCTTCACCTTTCCGATGCTGCCGCTCTCTCCGGCTCCCGGAGCCGAAGAAGCGGCTTCTTCGCGCAAAGACGATTGTACCGCTCACAGTGCTCTCTTAGCGCGGCTTCTGCCGAAAGAAGCCCGGGAGCGGCGCTTAGCTCCGGAGAGCATCGTCCCTTCGTCTTTAGCGTCTTTTGTGGTCTACATCCTAGCAGAAAGCTTTTCCACTCTGTCTGGCAAGGAAAACATGCGCCAGCACAGAAAACATCTCCCATCGTGTTCTGGACGTTGCACGGAGGTCTGCCAAGTGTTTGAAAGAAACAAAGAAAAGTTGTCCAAAACAGCTTCCAATCGAATATTCATGTGATTGGAAACGTCAGGAAAGTGTAAGGTACTGTTTTCTATCAGTTGGAAAGCTGCGCACACAATCCCAGTGTTGTACAGCTTCCTTCTTCACCTTTCCGATGCTGCCGCTCTCTCCGGCTCCCGGAGCCGAAGAAGCGGCTTCTTCGCGCAAAGACGATTGTACCGCTCACAGTGCTCTCTTAGCGCCGCTTCTGCCGAAAGAAGCCCGGGAGCGGCGCTTAACTCCGGAGAGCATCGTCCCTTCGTCTTTAGCGTCTTTTGTGGTCGACATCCTAGCAGAAAGCTTTTCCACTCTGTCTGGCAAGGAAAACATGCGCCAGCACAGAAAACATCTCCCATCGTGTTCTGGACGTTGCACGGAGGTCTGCCAAGTGTTTGCATAAAGAAATGAAAAGTTGTCCAAAATAACTTCCTATCGAATGTTCATGTGATTGGAAAAGTCAGGAAAGTGGTAAGGTACTGTTTTCTATCAGTTGGCAAGCTGCGCACACAATCCCAGTGTTGTACAGCTTCCTTCTTCACCTTTCCGATGCTGCCGCTCTCTCCGGCTCCCGGAGCCGAAGAAGCGGCTTCTTCGCGCAAAGACGATTGTACCGCTCACAGTGCTCTCTTAGCGCGGCTTGTGCTGAAAGAAGCCCGGGAGCGGCGCTTAACTCCGGAGAGAATCGTCCCTTCGTCTTTAGCGTCTTTTGTGGTCTACATCCTAGCACAAAGCTTTTCCACTCTGTCTGGAAAGGAAAACCTGCGCCAGCACAGAAAACATCTCCCATCGTGTTCTGGACGTTGCACGGAGGTCTGCCAAGTGTTTGAAAGAAACAAAGAAAAGTTGTCCAAAACAGCTTCCAATCGAATATTCATGTGATTGGAAACGTCAGGAAAGTGTAAGGTACTGTTTTCTATCAGTTGGCAAGCTGCGCACACAATCCCAGTGTTGTACAGCTTCCTTCTTCACCTTTCCGATGCTGCCGCTCTCTCCGGCTCCCGGAGCCGAAGAAGCGGCTTCTTCGCGCAAAGACGATTGTACCGCTCACAGTGCTCTCTTAGCGCCGCTTCTGCCGAAAGAAGCCCGGGAGCGGCTCTTAGCTCCGGAGAGCCTCGTACCTTCGTCTTTAGCGTCTTTTGTGGTCTACATCCTAGCAGAAAGCTTTTCCACTCTGTCTGGCAAGGAAAACATGCGCCAGCACAGAAAACGTCTCCCATCGTGTTCTGGACGTTGCACGGAGGTCTGCCAAGTGTTTGCATAAAGAAATGAAAAGTTGTCCAAAATAACTTCCTATCGAATGTTCATGTGATTGGAAAAGTCAGGAAAGTGGTAAGGTACTGTTTTCTATCAGTTGGCAAGCTGCGCACACAATCCCAGTGTTGTACAGCTTCCTTCTTCACCTTTCCGATGCTGCCGCTCTCTCCGGCTCCCGGAGCCGAAGAAGCGGCTTCTTCGCGCAAACACGATTGTACCGCTCACAGTGCTCTCTTAGCGCGGCTTCTGCCGAAAGAAGCCCGGGAGCGGCGCTTAGCTCCGGAGAGCATCGTACCTTCGTCTTTAGCGTCTTTTGTGGTCTACATCCTAGCAGAAAGCTTTTCCACTCTGTCTGGCAAGGAAAACCTGCGCCAGCACAGAAAACATCTCCCATCGTGTTCTGGACGTTGCACGGAGGTCTGCCAAGTGTTTGCAAGAAACAAAGAAAAGTTGTCCAAAACAGCTTCCAATCGAATATTCATGTGATTGGAAAAGTCAGGAAAGTGGTAAGGTACTGTTTTCTATCAGTTGGCAAGCTGCGCACACAATCCCAGTGTTGTACAGCTTCCTTCTTCACCTTTCCGATGCTGCCGCTCTCTCCGGCTCCCGGAGCCGAAGAAGCGGCTTCTTCGCGCAAAGACGATTGTACCGCTCACAGTGCTCTCTTAGCGCGGCTTCTGCCGAAAGAAGCCCGGGAGCGGCGCTTAACTCCGGAGAGCATCGTCCCTTCGTCTTTAGCGTCTTTTGTGGTCTACATCCTAGCAGAAAGCTTTTCCACTATGTCTGGCAAGGAAAACATGCGCCAGCACAGAAAACATCTCCCATCGTGTTCTGGACGTTGTGCGGAGGTCTGCAAAGTGTTTGACAAGAAGAGAGGAAAAGTTGTCCAAAACAGCTTCCAATCGAATATTCATGTGATTGGAAAAGTCAGGAAAGTTGTAAGGTACTGTTTTCTATCAGTTGGCAAGCTGCGCACACAATCCCAGTGTTGTACAGCTTCCTTCTTCACCTTTCCGATGCTGCCGCTCTCTCCGGCTCCCGGAGCCGAAGAAGCGGCTTCTTCGCGCAAAGACGATTGTACCGCTCACAGTGCTCTCTTAGCGCGGCTTCTGCCGAAAGAAGCCCGGGAGCGGCGCTTAGCTCCGGAGAGCATCGTACCTTCGTCTTTAGCGTCTTTTGTGGTCTACATCCTAGCAGAAAGCTTTTCCACTCTGTCTGGCAAGGAAAACCTGCGCCAGCACAGAAAACATCTCCCATCGTGTTCTGGACGTTGCACGGAGGTCTGCCAAGTGTTTGCATAAAGAAAAAAAAAGTTGTCCAAAATAACTTCCTATCGAATGTTCATGTGATTGGAAAAGTCAGGAAAGTGGTAAGGTACTGTTTTCTATCAGTTGGCAAGCTGCGCACACAATCCCAGTGTTGTACAGCTTCCTTCTTCACCTTTCCGATGCTGCCGCTCTCTCCGGCTCCCGGAGCCGAAGAAGCGGCTTCTTCGCGCAAAGGCGATTGTACCACTCACAGTGCTCTCTTAGCGCGGCTTCTGCCGAAAGAAGCCCGGGAGCGGTGCTTAGCTCCGGAGAGGCTCGTACCTTCGTCTTTAGCGTCTTTTGTGGTCTACATCCTAGCAGAAAGCTTTTCCACTCTGTCTGGCAAGGAAAACATGCGCCAGCGCTGAAAACATCTCCCATCGTGTTCTGGACGTTGCACGGAGGTCTGCCAAGTGTTTGCATAAAGAAATGAAAAGTTGTCCAAAACAGCTTCCAATCGAATGTTCATGTGATTGGAAAAGTCAGGAAAGTGGTAAGGTACTGTTTTCTATCAGTTGGCAAGCTGCGCACACAATCCCAGTGTTGTACAGCTTCCTTCTTCACCTTTCCGATGCTGCCGCTCTCTCCGGCTCCCGGAGCCGAAGAAGCGGCTTCTTCGCGCAAAGACGATTGTACCGCTCACAGTGCTCTCTTAGCGCCGCTTCTGCCGAAAGAAGCCCGGGAGCGGTGCTTAGCTCCGGAGAGGCTCGTACCTTCGTCTGCAGCGTCTTTTGTGGTCTACATCCTAGCAGAAAGCTTTTCCACTCTGTCTGGCAAGGAAAACATGCGCCAGCGCTGAAAACATCTCCCATCGTGTTCTGGACGTTGTACGGAGGTCTGCCAAGTGTTTGCATAAAGAAATGAAAAGTTGTCCAAAACAGCTTCCAATCGAATGTTCATGTGATTGGAAAAGTCAGGAAAGTGGTAAGGTACTGTTTTCTATCAGTTGGCAAGCTGCGCACACAATCCCAGTGTTGTACAGCTTCCTTCTTCACCTTTCCGATGCTGCCGCTCTCTCCGGCTCCCGGAGCCGAAGAAGCGGCTTCTTCGCGCAAAGACGATTGTACCGCTCACAGTGCTCTCTTAGCGCCGCTTCTGCCGAAAGAAGCCCGGGAGCGGTGCTTAGCTCCGGAGAGCCTCGTCCCTTCGTCTTTAGTGTCTTTTGTGGTCTACATCCTAGCAGAAAGCTTTTCCACTCAGTCTGGCAAGGAAAACCTGCGCCAGCACAGAAAACATCTCCCATCGTGTTCTGGACGTTGCACGGAGGTCTGCCAAGTGTTTGCATAAAGAAATGAAAAGTTGTCCAAAATAACTTCCTATCGAATGTTCATGTGATTGGAAAAGTCAGGAAAGTGGTAAGGTACTGTTTTCTATCAGTTGGCAAGCTGCGCACACAATCCCAGTGTTGTACAGCTTCCTTCTTCACCTTTCCGATGCTGCCGCTCTCTCCGGCTCCCGGAGCCGAAGAAGCGGCTTCTTCGCGCAAAGACGATTGTACCGCTCACAGTGCTCTCTTAGCGCCGCTTCTGCCGAAAGAAGCCCGGGAGCGGCGCTTAGCTCCGGAGAGCATCGTACCTTCGTCTTTAGCGTCTTTTGTGGTCTACATCCTAGCAGAAAGCTTTTCCACTCAGTCTGGCAAGGAAAACATGCGCCAGCACAGAAAACATCTCCCATCGTGTTCTGGACGTTGCACGGAGGTCTGCCAAGTGTTTGACAAGAAGAAATGAAAAGTTGTCCAAAACAGCTTCCAATCGAATATTCATGTGATTGGAAAAGTCAGGAAAGTGGTAAGGTACTGTTTTCTATCAGTTGGCAAGCTGCGCACACAATCCCAGTGTTGTACAGCTTCCTTCTTCACCTTTCCGATGCTGCCGCTCTCTCCGGCTCCCGGAGCCGAAGAAGCGGCTTCTTCGCGCAAAGGCGATTGTACCGCTCACAGTGCTCTCTTAGCGCCGCTTCTGCCGAAAGAAGCCCGGGAGCGGCGCTTAGCTCCGGAGAGCCTCGTCCCTTCGTCTTTAGTGTCTTTTGTGGTCTACATCCTAGCAGAAAGCTTTTCCACTCAGTCTGGCAAGGAAAACCTGCGCCAGCACAGAAAACATCTCCCATCGTGTTCTGGACGTTGCACGGAGGTCTGCCAAGTGTTTGCATAAAGAAATGAAAAGTTGTCCAAAATAACTTCCTATCGAATGTTCATGTGATTGGAAAAGTCAGGAAAGTGGTAAGGTACTGTTTTCTATCAGTTGGCAAGCTGCGCACACAATCCCAGTGTTGTACAGCTTCCTTCTTCACCTTTCCGATGCTGCCGCTCTCTCCGGCTCCCGGAGCCGAAGAAGCGGCTTCTTCGCGCAAAGACGATTGTACCGCTCACAGTGCTCTCTTAGCGCCGCTTCTGCCGAAAGAAGCCCGGGAGCGGCGCTTAGCTCCGGAGAGCATCGTACCTTCGTCTTTAGCGTCTTTTGTGGTCTACATCCTAGCAGAAAGCTTTTCCACTCAGTCTGGCAAGGAAAACATGCGCCAGCACAGAAAACATCTCCCATCGTGTTCTGGACGTTGCACGGAGGTCTGCCAAGTGTTTGACAAGAAGAAATGAAAAGTTGTCCAAAACAGCTTCCAATCGAATATTCATGTGATTGGAAAAGTCAGGAAAGTGGTAAGGTACTGTTTTCTATCAGTTGGCAAGCTGCGCACACAATCCCAGTGTTGTACAGCTTCCTTCTTCACCTTTCCGATGCTGCCGCTCTCTCCGGCTCCCGGAGCCGAAGAAGCGGCTTCTTCGCGCAAAGGCGATTATACCGCTCACAGTGCTCTCTTAGCGCGGCTTCTGCCGAAAGAAGCCCGGGAGCGGTGCTTAGCTCCAGAGAGCCTCGTACCTTCGTCTTTAGCGTCTTTTGTGGTCTACATCCTAGCAGAAAGCTTTTCCACTCTGTCTGGCAAGGAAAACCTGCGCCAGCACAGAAAACATCTCCCATCGTGTTCTGGACGTTGCACGGAGGTCTGCCAAGTGTTTGCATAAAGAAATGAAAAGTTGTCCAAAATAACTTCCTATCGAATGTTCATGTGATTGGAAAAGTCAGGAAAGTGGTAAGGTACTGTTTTCTATCAGTTGGCAAGCTGCGCACACAATCCCAGTGTTGTACAGCTTCCTTCTTCACCTTTCCGATGCTGCCGCTCTCTCCGGCTCCCGGAGCCGAAGAAGCGGCTTCTTCGCGCAAAGACGATTGTACCGCTCACAGTGCTCTCTTAGCGCCGCTTCTGCCGAAAGAAGCCCGGGAGCGGCGCTTAGCTCCGGAGAGCATCGTACCTTCGTCTTTAGCGTCTTTTGTGGTCTACATCCTAGCAGAAAGCTTTTCCACTCTGTCTGGCAAGGAAAACATGCGCCAGCACAGAAAACATCTCCCATCGTGTTCTGGACGTTGTACGGAGGTCTGCCAAGTGTTTGACAAGAAGAGAGGAAAAGTTGTCCAAAACAGCTTCCAATCGAATATTCATGTGATTGGAAAAGTCAGGAAAGTTGTAAGGTACTGTTTTCTATCAGTTGGCAAGCTGCGCACACAATCCCAGTGTTGTACAGCTTCCTTCTTCACCTTTCCGATGCTGCCGCTCTCTCCGGCTCCCGGAGCCGAAGAAGCGGCTTCTTCGCGCAAAGACGATTGTACCGCTCACAGTGCTCTCTTAGCGCGGCTTCTGCCGAAAGAAGCCCGGGAGCGGCGCTTAGCTCCGGAGAGCATCGTACCTTCGTCTTTAGCGTCTTTTGTGGTCTACATCCTAGCAGAAAGCTTTTCCACTCTGTCTGGAAAGGAAAACCTGCGCCAGCACAGAAAACATCTCCCATCGTGTTCTGGACGTTGCACGGAGGTCTGCCAAGTGTTTGCATAAAGAAATGAAAAGTTGTCCAAAATAACTTCCTATCGAATGTTCATGTGATTGGAAAAGTCAGGAAAGTGGTAAGGTACTGTTTTCTATCAGTTGGCAAGCTGCGCACACAATCCCAGTGTTGTACAGCTTCCTTCTTCACCTTTCCGATGCTGCCGCTCTCTCCGGCTCCCGGAGCCGAAGAAGCGGCTTCTTCGCGCAAAGGCGATTGTACCGCTCACAGTGCTCTCTTAGCGCGGCTTCTGCCGAAAGAAGCCCGGGAGCGGTGCTTAGCTCCGGAGAGCCTCGTACCTTCGTCTTTAGCGTCTTTTGTGGTCTACATCCTAGCAGAAAGCTTTTCCACTCTGTCTGGCAAGGAAAACATGCGCCAGCACAGAAAACATCTCCCATCGTGTTCTGGACGTTGCACGGAGGTCTGCCAAGTGTTTGCATAAAGAAATGAAAAGTTGTCCAAAATAACTTCCTATCGAATGTTCATGTGATTGGAAAAGTCAGGAAAGTGGTAAGGTACTGTTTTCTATCAGTTAACAAGCTGCGCACACAATCCCAGTGTTGTACAGCTTCCTTCTTCACCTTTCCGATGCTGCCGCTCTCTCCGGCTCCCGGAGCCGAAGAAGCGGCTTCTTCGCGCAAAGACGATTGTACCGCTCACAGTGCTCTCTTAGCGCGGCTTCTGCCGAAAGAAGCCCGGGAGAGGCGCTTAGCTCCGGAGAGCATCGTCCCTTCGTCTTTAGCGTCTTTTGTGGTCTACATCCTAGCAGAAAGCTTTTCCACTCTGTCTGGCAAGGAAAACATGCGCCAGCACAGAAAACATCTCCCATCGTGTTCTGGACGTTGTACGGAGGTCTGCCAAGTGTTTGCATAAAGAAATGAAAAGTTGTCCAAAATAACTTCCTATCGAATGTTCATGTGATTGGAAAAGTCAGGAAAGTGGTAAGGTACTGTTTTCTATCAGTTGGCAAGCTGCGCACACAATCCCAGTGTTGTACAGCTTCCTTCTTCACCTTTCCGATGCTGCCGCTCTCTCCGGCTCCCGGAGCCGAAGAAGCGGCTTCTTCGCGCAAAGGCGATTGTACCGCTCACAGTGCTCTCTTAGCGCCGCTTCTGCCGAAAGAAGCCCGGGAGTGGTGCTTAGCTCCGGAGAGGCTCGTACCTTCGTCTGCAGCGTCTTTTGTGGTCTACATCCTAGCAGAAAGCTTTTCCACTCTGTCTGGCAAGGAAAACATGCGCCAGCGCTGAAAACATCTCCCATCGTGTTCTGGACGTTGCACGGAGGTCTGCCAAGTGTTTGCATAAAGAAATGAAAAGTTGTCCAAAACAGCTTCCAATCGAATGTTCATGTGATTGGAAAAGTCAGGAAAGTGGTAAGGTACTGTTTTCTATCAGTTGGCAAGCTGCGCACACAATCCCAGTGTTGTACAGCTTCCTTCTTCACCTTTCCGATGCTGCCGCTCTCTCCGGCTCCCGGAGCCGAAGAAGCGGCTTCTTCGCGCAAAGGCGATTGTACCGCTCACAGTGCTCTCTTAGCGCCGCTTCTGCCGAAAGAAGCCCGGGAGCGGCGCTTAGCTCCGGAGAGCCTCGTCCCTTCGTCTTTAGTGTCTTTTGTGGTCTACATCCTAGCAGAAAGCTTTTCCACTCAGTCTGGCAAGGAAAACATGCGCCAGCACAGAAAACATCTCCCATCGTGTTCTGGACGTTGCACGGAGGTCTGCCAAGTGTTTGCATAAAGAAATGAAAAGTTGTCCAAAATAACTTCCTATCGAATGTTCATGTGATTGGAAAAGTCAGGAAAGTGGTAAGGTACTGTTTTCTATCAGTTGGCAAGCTGCGCACACAATCCCAGTGTTGTACAGCTTCCTTCTTCACCTTTCCGATGCTGCCGCTCTCTCCGGCTCCCGGAGCCGAAGAAGCGGCTTCTTCGCGCAAAGACGATTGTACCGCTCACAGTGCTCTCTTAGCGCGGCTTCTGCCGAAAGAAGCCCGGGAGCGGTGCTTAGCTCCGGAGAGCCTCGTCCCTTCGTCTTTAGCGTCTTTTGTGGTCTACATCCTAGCAGAAAGCTTTTCCACTCTGTCTGGCAAGGAAAACCTGCGCCAGCGCAGAAAACATCTCCCATCGTGTTCTGGACGTTGCACGGAGGTCTGCCAAGTGTTTGCATAAAGAAATGAAAAGTTGTCCAAAATAACTTCCTATCGAATATTCATGTGATTGGAAAGGTCAGGAAAGTGTAAGGTACTGTTTTCTATCAGTTGGCAAGCTGCGCACACAATCCCAGTGTTGTACAGCTTCCTTCTTCACCTTTCCGATGCTGCCGCTCTCTCCGGCTCCCGGAGCCGAAGAAGCGGCTTCTTCGCGCAAAGACGATTGTACCGCTCACAGTGCTCTCTTAGCGCGGCTTCTGCCGAAAGAAGCCCTGGAGCGGCGCTTAGCTCCGGAGAGGTTCGTCCCTTCGTCTTTAGCGTCTTTTGTGGTCTACATCCTAGCAGAAAGCTTTTCCACTCTGTCTGGCAAGGAAAACATGCGCCAGCACAGAAAACATCTCCCATCGTGTTCTGGACGTTGCACGGAGGTCTGCCAAGTGTTTGAAAGAAACAAAGAAAAGTTGTCCAAAACACCTTCCAATCGAATATTCATGTGATTGGAAACGTCAGGAAAGTGTAAGGTACTGTTTTCTATCAGTTGGCAAGCTGCGCACACAATCCCAGTGTTGTACAGCTTCCTTCTTCACCTTTCCGATGCTGCCGCTCTCTCCGGCTCCCGGAGCCGAAGAAGCGGCTTCTTCGCGCAAAGGCGATTGTACCGCTCACAGTGCTCTCTTAGCGCCGCTTCTGCCGAAAGAAGCCCGGGAGCGGCGCTTAACTCCGGAGAGCATCGTCCCTTCGTCTTTAGCGTCTTTTGTGGTCGACATCCTAGCAGAAAGCTTTTCCACTCTGTCTGGCAAGGAAAACATGCGCCAGCACAGAAAACATCTCCCATCGTGTTCTGGACGTTGCACGGAGGTCTGCCAAGTGTTTGCATAAAGAAATGAAAAGTTGTTAAAAATAACTTCCTATCGAATGTTCATGTGATTGGAAAAGTCAGGAAAGTGGTAAGGTACTGTTTTCTATCAGTTGGCAAGCTGCGCACACAATCCCAGTGTTGTACAGCTTCCTTCTTCACCTTTCCGATGCTGCCGCTCTCTCCGGCTCCCGGAGCCGAAGAAGCGGCTTCTTCGCGCAAAGACGATTGTACCGCTCACAGTGCTCTCTTAGCGCGGCTTCTGCCGAAAGAAGCCCGGGAGCGGCGCTTAACTCCGGAGAGCATCGTCCCTTCGTCTTTAGCGTCTTTTGTGGTCTACATCCTAGCAGAAAGCTTTTCCACTCTGTCTGGAAAGGAAAACCTGCGCCAGCACAGAAAACATCTCCCATCGTGTTCTGGACGTTGCACGGAGGTCTGCCAAGTGTTTGCATAAAGAAATGAAAAGTTGTCCAAAATAACTTCCTATCGAATGTTCATGTGATTGGAAAAGTCAGGAAAGTGGTAAGGTACTGTTTTCTATCAGTTGGCAAGCTGCGCACACAATCCCAGTGTTGTACAGCTTCCTTCTTCACCTTTCCGATGCTGCCGCTCTCTCCGGCTCCCGGAGCCGAAGAAGCGGCTTCTTCGCGCAAAGACGATTGTACCGCTCACAGTGCTCTCTTAGCGCGGCTTGTGCTGAAAGAAGCCCGGGAGCGGCGCTTAACTCCGGAGAGCATCGTCCCTTCGTCTTTAGCGTCTTTTGTGGTCTACATCCTAGCAGAAAGCTTTTCCACTCTGTCTGGAAAGGAAAACCTGCGCCAGCACAGAAAACATCTCCCATCGTGTTCTGGACGTTGCACGGAGGTCTGCCAAGTGTTTGCATAAAGAAATGAAAAGTTGTCCAAAATAACTTCCTATCGAATGTTCATGTGATTG
The DNA here is from genome assembly GCF_027887145.1 of Ammospiza caudacuta. NCBI lineage: Eukaryota > Metazoa > Chordata > Aves > Passeriformes > Passerellidae > Ammospiza > Ammospiza caudacuta. Next base: position 3,094,664 of record NC_080607.1, read on the forward strand.
GAAAAGTCAGGAAAGTGGTAAGGTACTGTTTTCTATCAGTTGGCAAGCTGCGCACACAATCCCAGTGTTGTACAGCTTCCTTCTTCACCTTTCCGATGCTGCTGCTCTCTCCGGCTCCCGGAGCCGAAGAAGCGGCTTCTTCGCGCAAAGACGATTGTACCGCTCACAGTGCTCTCTTAGCGCGGCTTCTGCCGAAAGAAGCCCGGGAGCGGCGCTTAGCTCCGGAGAGCATCGTACCTTCGTCTTTAGCGTCTTTTGTGGTCTACATCCTAGCAGAAAGCTTTTCCACTCTGTCTGGCAAGGAAAACATGCGCCAGCACAGAAAACATCTCCCATCGTGTTCTGGACGTTGCACGGAGGTCTGCCAAGTGTTTGAAAGAAACAAAGAAAAGTTGTCCAAAACAGCTTCCAATCGAATATTCATGTGATTGGAAAAGTCAGGAAAGTGGTAAGGTACTGTTTTCTATCAGTTGGCAAGCTGCGCACACAATCCCAGTGTTGTACAGCTTCCTTCTTCACCTTTCCGATGCTGCCGCTCTCTCCGGCTCCCGGAGCCGAAGAAGCGGCTTCTTCGCGCAAAGACGATTGTACCGCTCACAGTGCTCTCTTAGCGCCGCTTCTGCCGAAAGAAGCCCGGGAGCGGTGCTTAGCTCCGGAGAGCATCGTCCCTTCGTCTTTAGTGTCTTTTGTGGTCTACATCCTAGCAGAAAGCTTTTCCACTCAGTCTGGCAAGGAAAACATGCGCCAGCACAGAAAACATCTCCCATCGTGTTCTGGACGTTGCACGGAGGTCTGCCAAGTGTTTGCATAAAGAAATGAAAAGTTGTCCAAAATAACTTCCTATCGAATGTTCATGTGATTGGAAAAGTCAGGAAAGTGGTAAGGTACTGTTTTCTATCAGTTAACAAGCTGCGCACACAATCCCAGTGTTGTACAGCTTCCTTCTTCACCTTTCCGATGCTGCCGCTCTCTCCGGCTCCCGGAGCCGAAGAAGCGGCTTCTTCGCGCAAAGACGATTGTACCGCTCACAGTGCTCTCTTAGCGCGGCTTCTGCCGAAAGAAGCCCGGGAGAGGCGCTTAGCGCCGGAGAGCATCGTCCCTTCCTCTTTAGCGTCTTTTGTGGTCTACATCCTAGCAGAAAGCTTTTCCACTCTGTCTGGCAAGGAAAACATGCGCCAGCACAGAAAACATCTCCCATCGTGTTCTGGACGTTGTACGGAGGTCTGCCAAGTGTTTGCATAAAGAAATGAAAAGTTGTCCAAAATAACTTCCTATCGAATGTTCATGTGATTGGAAAAGTCAGGAAAGTGGTAAGGTACTGTTTTCTATCAGTTGGCAAGCTGCGCACACAATCCCAGTGTTGTACAGCTTCCTTCTTCACCTTTCCGATGCTGCCGCTCTCTCCGGCTCCCGGAGCCGAAGAAGCGGCTTCTTCGCGCAAAGGCGATTGTACCGCTCACAGTGCTCTCTTAGCGCCGCTTCTGCCGAAAGAAGCCCGGGAGCGGTGCTTAGCTCCGGAGAGGCTCGTACCTTCGTCTGCAGCGTCTTTTGTGGTCTACATCCTAGCAGAAAGCTTTTCCACTCTGTCTGGCAAGGAAAACATGCGCCAGCGCTGAAAACATCTCCCATCGTGTTCTGGACGTTGCACGGAGGTCTGCCAAGTGTTTGCATAAAGAAATGAAAAGTTGTCCAAAACAGCTTCCAATCGAATGTTCATGTGATTGGAAAAGTCAGGAAAGTGGTAAGGTACTGTTTTCTATCAGTTGGCAAGCTGCGCACACAATCCCAGTGTTGTACAGCTTCCTTCTTCACCTTTCCGATGCTGCCGCTCTCTCCGGCTCCCGGAGCCGAAGAAGCGGCTTCTTCGCGCAAAGGCGATTGTACCGCTCACAGTGCTCTCTTAGCGCCGCTTCTGCCGAAAGAAGCCCGGGAGCGGTGCTTAGCTCCGGAGAGCCTCGTCCCTTCGTCTTTAGTGTCTTTTGTGGTCTACATCCTAGCAGAAAGCTTTTCCACTCAGTCTGGCAAGGAAAACATGCGCCAGCACAGAAAACATCTCCCATCGTGTTCTGGACGTTGCACGGAGGTCTGCCAAGTGTTTGCATAAAGAAATGAAAAGTTGTCCAAAATAACTTCCTATCGAATGTTCATGTGATTGGAAAAGTCAGGAAAGTGGTAAGGTACTGTTTTCTATCAGTTGGCAAGCTGCGCACACAATCCCAGTGTTGTACAGCTTCCTTCTTCACCTTTCCGATGCTGCCGCTCTCTCCGGCTCCCGGAGCCGAAGAAGCGGCTTCTTCGCGCAAAGACGATTGTACCGCTCACAGTGCTCTCTTAGCGCCGCTTTTGCCGAAAGAAGCCCGGGAGCGGCGCTTAGCTCCGGAGAGCATCGTACCTTCGTCTTTAGCGTCTTTTGTGGTCTACATCCTAGCAGAAAGCTTTTCCACTCTGTCTGGCAAGGAAAACATGCGCCAGCACAGAAAACATCTCCCATCGTGTTCTGGACGTTGCACGGAGGTCTGCCAAGTGTTTGACAAGAAGAAATGAAAAGTTGTCCAAAACAGCTTCCAATCGAATATTCATGTGATTGGAAAAGTCAGGAAAGTGGTAAGGTACTGTTTTCTATCAGTTGGCAAGCTGCGCACACAATCCCAGTGTTGTACAGCTTCCTTCTTCACCTTTCCGATGCTGCCGCTCTCTCCGGCTCCCGGAGCCGAAGAAGCGGCTTCTTCGCGCAAAGACGATTGTACCGCTCACAGTGCTCTCTTAGCGCCGCTTCTGCCGAATGAGGCCCGGGAGCGGCGCTTAACTCCGGAGAGCCTCTTACCTTCTTCTTTAGCGTCTTTTGTGGTCTACATCCTAGCAGAAAGCTTTTCCACTCTGTCTGGCAAGGAAAACCTGCGCCAGCGCAGAAAACATCTCCCATCGTGTTCTGGACGTTGTACGGAGGTCTGCCAAGTGTTTGCATAAAGAAATGAAAAGTTGTCCAAAACAGCTTCCAATCGAATATTCATGTGATTGGAAACGTCAGGAAAGTGTAAGGTACTGTTTTCTATCAGTTGGCAAGCTGCGCACACAATCCCAGTGTTGTACAGCTTCCTTCTTCACCTTTCCGATGCTGCCGCTCTCTCCGGCTCCCGGAGCCGAAGAAGCGGCTTCTTCGCGCAAAGACGATTGTACCGCTCACAGTGCTCTCTTAGCGCGGCTTCTGCCGAAAGAAGCCCGGGAGCGGTGCTTAGCTCCGGAGAGGCTCGTCCCTTCGTCTTTAGCGTCTTTTGTGGTCTACATCCTAGCAGAAAGCTTTTCCACTCTGTCTGGCAAGGAAAACCTGCGCCAGCGCAGAAAACATCTCCCATCGTGTTCTGGACGTTGCACGGAGGTCTGCCAAGTGTTTGCATAAAGAAATGAAAAGTTGTCCAAAATAACTTCCTATCGAATATTCATGTGATTGGAAAGGTCAGGAAAGTGTAAGGTACTGTTTTCTATCAGTTGGCAAGCTGCGCACACAATCCCAGTGTTGTACAGCTTCCTTCTTCACCTTTCCGATGCTGCCGCTCTCTCCGGCTCCCGGAGCCGAAGAAGCGGCTTCTTCGCGCAAAGACGATTGTACCGCTCACAGTGCTCTCTTAGCGCGGCTTCTGCCGAAAGAAGCCCGGGAGCGGCGCTTAGCTCCGGAGAGCATCGTAGCTTCGTCTTTAGCGTCTTTTGTGGTCTACATCCTAGCAGAAAGCTTTTCCACTCTGTCTGGCAAGGAAAACATGCGCCAGCACAGAAAACATCTCCCATCGTGTTCTGGACGTTGCACGGAGGTCTGCCAAGTGTTTGAAAGAAACAAAGAAAAGTTGTCCAAAACAGCTTCCAATCGAATATTCATGTGATTGGAAACGTCAGGAAAGTGTAAGGTACTGTTTTCTATCAGTTGGCAAGCTGCGCACACAATGCCAGTGTTGTACAGCTTCCTTCTTCACCTTTCCGATGCTGCCGCTCTCTCCGGCTCCCGGAGCCGAAGAAGCGGCTTCTTCGCGCAAAGGCGATTGTACCGCTCACAGTGCTCTCTTAGCGCCGCTTCTGCCGAAAGAAGCCCGGGAGCGGCGCTTAACTCCAGAGAGCATCGTCCCTTCATCTTTAGCGTCTTTTGTGGTCTACATCCTAGCAGAAAGCTTTTCCACTCTGTCTGGCAAGGAAAACATGCGCCAGCACAGAAAACATCTCCCATCGTGTTCTGGACGTTGCACGGAGGTCTGCCAAGTGTTTGAAAGAAACAAAGAAAAGTTGTCCAAAACAGCTTCCAATCGAATATTCATGTGATTGGAAAAGTCAGGAAAGTGGTAAGGTACTGTTTTCTATCAGTTGGCAAGCTGCGCACACAATCCCAGTGTTGTACAGCTTCCTTCTTCACCTTTCCGATGCTGCCGCTCTCTCCGGCTCCCGGAGCCGAAGAAGCGGCTTCTTCGCGCAAAGACGATTGTACCGCTCACAGTGCTCTCTTAGCGCCGCTTCTGCCGAAAGAAGCCCGGGAGCGGTGCTTAGCTCCGGAGAGCATCGTACCTTCGTCTTTAGCGTCTTTTGTGGTCTACATCCTAGCAGAAAGCTTTTCCACTCTGTCTGGCAAGGAAAACCTGCGCCAGCACAGAAAACATCTCCCATCGTGTTCTGGACGTTGCACGGAGGTCTGCCAAGTGTTTGCATAAAGAAATGAAAAGTTGTCCAAAATAACTTCCTATCGAATGTTCATGTGATTGGAAAAGTCAGGAAAGTGGTAAGGTACTGTTTTCTATCAGTTGGCAAGCTGCGCACACAATCCCAGTGTTGTACAGCTTCCTTCTTCACCTTTCCGATGCTGCCGCTCTCTCCGGCTCCCGGAGCCGAAGAAGCGGCTTCTTCGCGCAAAGACGATTGTACCGCTCACAGTGCTCTCTTAGCGCGGCTTCTGCCGAAAGAAGCCCGGGAGAGGCGCTTAGCTCCGGAGAGCCTCGTACCTTCGTCTTTAGCGTCTTTTGTGGTCTACATCCTAGCAGAAAGCTTTTCCACTCTGTCTGGCAAGGAAAACATGCGCCAGCACAGAAAACATCTCCCATCGTGTTCTGGACGTTGCACGGAGGTCTGCCAAGTGTTTGCATAAAGAAATGAAAAGTTGTCCAAAAGAACTTCCTATCGAATGTTCATGTGATTGGAAAAGTCAGGAAAGTGGTAAGGTACTGTTTTCTATCAGTTGGCAAGCTGCGCACACAATCCCAGTGTTGTACAGCTTCCTTCTTCACCTTTGCGATGCTGCCGCTCTCTCCGGCTCCCGGAGCCGAAGAAGCGGCTTCTTCGCGCAAAGACGATTGTACCGCTCACAGTGCTCTCTTAGCGCGGCTTCTGCCGAAAGAAGCCCGGGAGCGGCGCTTAACTCCGGAGAGCATCGTCCCTTCGTCTTTAGCGTCTTTTGTGGTCGACATCCTAGCAGAAAGCTTTTCCACTCTGTCTGGCAAGGAAAACCTGCGCCAGCGCAGAAATCATCTCCCATCGTGTTCTGGACGTTGCACGGAGGTCTGCCAAGTGTTTGACAAGAAGAGAGGAAAAGTTGTCCAAAACAGCTTCCAATCGAATATTCATGTGATTGGAAAAGTCAGGAAAGTGGTAAGGTACTGTTTTCTATCAGTTGGCAAGCTGCGCACACAATCCCAGTGTTGTACAGCTTCCTTCTTCACCTTTCCGATGCTGCCGCTCTCTCCGGCTCCCGGAGCCGAAGAAGCGGCTTCTTCGCGCAAAGACGATTGTACCGCTCACAGTGCTCTCTTAGCGCGGCTTCTGCCGAAAGAAGCCCGGGAGCGGCGCTTAGCTCCGGAGAGCATCGTACCTTCGTCTTTAGCGTCTTTTGTGGTCTAAATCCTAGCAGAAAGCTTTTCCACTCTGTCTGGCAAGGAAAACATGCGCCAGCACAGAAAACATCTCCCATCGTGTTCTGGACGTTGCACGGAGGTCTGCCAAGTGTTTGCATAAAGAAATGAAAAGTTGTCCAAAACAGCTTCCAATCGAATGTTCATGTGATTGGAAAAGTCAGGAAAGTGGTAAGGTACTGTTTTCTATCAGTTGGCAAGCTGCGCACACAATCCCAGTGTTGTACAGCTTCCTTCTTCACCTTTCCGATGCTGCCGCTCTCTCCGGCTCCCGGAGCCGAAGAAGCGGCTTCTTCGCGCAAAGGCGATTGTACCGCTCACAGTGCTCTCTTAGCGCCGCTTCTGCCGAAAGAAGCCCGGGAGCGGCGCTTAGCTCCGGAGAGCATCGTCCCTTCGTCTTTAGTGTCTTTTGTGGTCTACATCCTAGCAGAAAGCTTTTCCACTCTGTCTGGCAAGGAAAACCTGCGCCAGCACAGAAAACATCTCCCATCGTGTTCTGGACGTTGCACGGAGGTCTGCCAAGTGTTTGAAAGAAACAAAGAAAAGTTGTCCAAAACAGCTTCCAATCGAATATTCATGTGATTGGAAACGTCAGGAAAGTGTAAGGTACTGTTTTCTATCAGTTGGCAAGCTGCGCACACAATGCCAGTGTTGTACAGCTTCCTTCTTCACCTTTCCGATGCTGCCGCTCTCTCCGGCTCCCGGAGCCGAAGAAGCGGCTTCTTCGCGCAAAGGCGATTGTACCGCTCACAGTGCTCTCTTAGCGCCGCTTCTGCCGAAAGAAGCCCGGGAGCGGCGCTTAACTCCAGAGAGCATCGTCCCTTCATCTTTAGCGTCTTTTGTGGTCTACATCCTAGCAGAAAGCTTTTCCACTCTGTCTGGCAAGGAAAACATGCGCCAGCACAGAAAACATCTCCCATCGTGTTCTGGACGTTGCACGGAGGTCTGCCAAGTGTTTGAAAGAAACAAAGAAAAGTTGTCCAAAACAGCTTCCAATCGAATATTCATGTGATTGGAAAAGTCAGGAAAGTGGTAAGGTACTGTTTTCTATCAGTTGGCAAGCTGCGCACACAATCCCAGTGTTGTACAGCTTCCTTCTTCACCTTTCCGATGCTGCCGCTCTCTCCGGCTCCCGGAGCCGAAGAAGCGGCTTCTTCGCGCAAAGACGATTGTACCGCTCACAGTGCTCTCTTAGCGCCGCTTCTGCCGAAAGAAGCCCGGGAGCGGTGCTTAGCTCCGGAGAGCATCGTACCTTCGTCTTTAGCGTCTTTTGTGGTCTACATCCTAGCAGAAAGCTTTTCCACTCTGTCTGGCAAGGAAAACCTGCGCCAGCACAGAAAACATCTCCCATCGTGTTCTGGACGTTGCACGGAGGTCTGCCAAGTGTTTGCATAAAGAAATGAAAAGTTGTCCAAAATAACTTCCTATCGAATGTTCATGTGATTGGAAAAGTCAGGAAAGTGGTAAGGTACTGTTTTCTATCAGTTGGCAAGCTGCGCACACAATCCCAGTGTTGTACAGCTTCCTTCTTCACCTTTCCGATGCTGCCGCTCTCTCCGGCTCCCGGAGCCGAAGAAGCGGCTTCTTCGCGCAAAGACGATTGTACCGCTCACAGTGCTCTCTTAGCGCGGCTTCTGCCGAAAGAAGCCCGGGAGAGGCGCTTAGCTCCGGAGAGCCTCGTACCTTCGTCTTTAGCGTCTTTTGTGGTCTACATCCTAGCAGAAAGCTTTTCCACTCTGTCTGGCAAGGAAAACATGCGCCAGCACAGAAAACATCTCCCATCGTGTTCTGGACGTTGCACGGAGGTCTGCCAAGTGTTTGCATAAAGAAATGAAAAGTTGTCCAAAAGAACTTCCTATCGAATGTTCATGTGATTGGAAAAGTCAGGAAAGTGGTAAGGTACTGTTTTCTATCAGTTGGCAAGCTGCGCACACAATCCCAGTGTTGTACAGCTTCCTTCTTCACCTTTGCGATGCTGCCGCTCTCTCCGGCTCCCGGAGCCGAAGAAGCGGCTTCTTCGCGCAAAGACGATTGTACCGCTCACAGTGCTCTCTTAGCGCGGCTTCTGCCGAAAGAAGCCCGGGAGCGGCGCTTAACTCCGGAGAGCATCGTCCCTTCGTCTTTAGCGTCTTTTGTGGTCGACATCCTAGCAGAAAGCTTTTCCACTCTGTCTGGCAAGGAAAACCTGCGCCAGCGCAGAAATCATCTCCCATCGTGTTCTGGACGTTGCACGGAGGTCTGCCAAGTGTTTGACAAGAAGAGAGGAAAAGTTGTCCAAAACAGCTTCCAATCGAATATTCATGTGATTGGAAAAGTCAGGAAAGTGGTAAGGTACTGTTTTCTATCAGTTGGCAAGCTGCGCACACAATCCCAGTGTTGTACAGCTTCCTTCTTCACCTTTCCGATGCTGCCGCTCTCTCCGGCTCCCGGAGCCGAAGAAGCGGCTTCTTCGCGCAAAGACGATTGTACCGCTCACAGTGCTCTCTTAGCGCGGCTTCTGCCGAAAGAAGCCCGGGAGCGGCGCTTAGCTCCGGAGAGCATCGTACCTTCGTCTTTAGCGTCTTTTGTGGTCTAAATCCTAGCAGAAAGCTTTTCCACTCTGTCTGGCAAGGAAAACATGCGCCAGCACAGAAAACATCTCCCATCGTGTTCTGGACGTTGCACGGAGGTCTGCCAAGTGTTTGCATAAAGAAATGAAAAGTTGTCCAAAACAGCTTCCAATCGAATGTTCATGTGATTGGAAAAGTCAGGAAAGTGGTAAGGTACTGTTTTCTATCAGTTGGCAAGCTGCGCACACAATCCCAGTGTTGTACAGCTTCCTTCTTCACCTTTCCGATGCTGCCGCTCTCTCCGGCTCCCGGAGCCGAAGAAGCGGCTTCTTCGCGCAAAGGCGATTGTACCGCTCACAGTGCTCTCTTAGCGCCGCTTCTGCCGAAAGAAGCCCGGGAGCGGTGCTTAGCTCCGGAGAGCCTCGTCCCTTCGTCTTTAGTGTCTTTTGTGGTCTACATCCTAGCAGAAAGCTTTTCCACTCAGTCTGGCAAGGAAAACATGCGCCAGCACAGAAAACATCTCCCATCGTGTTCTGGACGTTGCACGGAGGTCTGCCAAGTGTTTGCATAAAGAAATGAAAAGTTGTCCAAAATAACTTCCTATCGAATGTTCATGTGATTGGAAAAGTCAGGAAAGTGGTAAGGTACTGTTTTCTATCAGTTGGCAAGCTGCGCACACAATCCCAGTGTTGTACAGCTTCCTTCTTCACCTTTCCGATGCTGCCGCTCTCTCCGGCTCCCGGAGCCGAAGAAGCGGCTTCTTCGCGCAAAGACGATTGTACCGCTCACAGTGCTCTCTTAGCGCCGCTTTTGCCGAAAGAAGCTCGGGAGCGGCGCTTAGCTCCGGAGAGCATCGTACCTTCGTCTTTAGCGTCTTTTGTGGTCTACATCCTAGCAGAAAGCTTTTCCACTCAGTCTGGCAAGGAAAACATGCGCCAGCACAGAAAACATCTCCCATCGTGTTCTGGACGTTGCACGGAGGTCTGCCAAGTGTTTGACAAGAAGAAATGAAAAGTTGTCCAAAACAGCTTCCAATCGAATATTCATGTGATTGGAAAAGTCAGGAAAGTGGTAAGGTACTGTTTTCTATCAGTTGGCAAGCTGCGCACACAATCCCAGTGTTGTACAGCTTCCTTCTTCACCTTTCCGATGCTGCCGCTCTCTCCGGCTCCCGGAGCCGAAGAAGCGGCTTCTTCGCGCAAAGACGATTGTACCGCTCACAGTGCTCTCTTAGCGCCGCTTCTGCCGAATGAGGCCCGGGAGCGGCGCTTAACTCCGGAGAGCCTCTTACCTTCTTCTTTAGCGTCTTTTGTGGTCTACATCCTAGCAGAAAGCTTTTCCACTCTGTCTGGCAAGGAAAACCTGCGCCAGCGCAGAAAACATCTCCCATCGTGTTCTGGACGTTGCACGGAGGTCTGCCAAGTGTTTGAAAGAAACAAAGAAAAGTTGTCCAAAACAGCTTCCAATCGAATATTCATGTGATTGGAAACGTCAGGAAAGTGTAAGGTACTGTTTTCTATCAGTTGGCAAGCTGCGCACACAATCCCAGTGTTGTACAGCTTCCTTCTTCACCTTTCCGATGCTGCCGCTCTCTCCGGCTCCCGGAGCCGAAGAAGCGGCTTCTTCGCGCAAAGACGATTGTACCGCTCACAGTGCTCTCTTAGCGCGGCTTCTGCCGAAAGAAGCCCGGGAGCGGTGCTTAGCTCCGGAGAGGCTCGTCCCTTCGTCTTTAGCGTCTTTTGTGGTCTACATCCTAGCAGAAAGCTTTTCCACTCTGTCTGGCAAGGAAAACCTGCGCCAGCGCAGAAAACATCTCCCATCGTGTTCTGGACGTTGCACGGAGGTCTGCCAAGTGTTTGCATAAAGAAATGAAAAGTTGTCCAAAATAACTTCCTATCGAATATTCATGTGATTGGAAAGGTCAGGAAAGTGTAAGGTACTGTTTTCTATCAGTTGGCAAGCTGCGCACACAATCCCAGTGTTGTACAGCTTCCTTCTTCACCTTTCCGATGCTGCCGCTCTCTCCGGCTCCCGGAGCCGAAGAAGCGGCTTCTTCGCGCAAAGACGATTGTACCGCTCACAGTGCTCTCTTAGCGCGGCTTCTGCCGAAAGAAGCCCGGGAGCGGCGCTTAGCTCCGGAGAGCATCGTACCTTCGTCTTTAGCGTCTTTTGTGGTCTACATCCTAGCAGAAAGCTTTTCCACTCTGTCTGGCAAGGAAAACATGCGCCAGCACAGAAAACATCTCCCATCGTGTTCTGGACGTTGCACGGAGGTCTGCCAAGTGTTTGAAAGAAACAAAGAAAAGTTGTCCAAAACAGCTTCCAATCGAATATTCATGTGATTGGAAACGTCAGGAAAGTGGTAAGGTACTGTTTTCTATCAGTTGGCAAGCTGCGCACACAATGCCAGTGTTGTACAGCTTCCTTCTTCACCTTTCCGATGCTGCCGCTCTCTCCGGCTCCCGGAGCCGAAGAAGCGGCTTCTTCGCGCAAAGGCGATTGTACCGCTCACAGTGCTCTCTTAGCGCGGCTTCTGCCGAAAGAAGCCCGGGAGCGGCGCTTAACTCCAGAGAGCATCGTCCCTTCATCTTTAGCGTCTTTTGTGGTCTACATCCTAGCAGAAAGCTTTTCCACTCTGTCTGGCAAGGAAAACATGCGCCAGCACAGAAAACATCTCCCATCGTGTTCTGGACGTTGCACGGAGGTCTGCCAAGTGTTTGAAAGAAACAAAGAAAAGTTGTCCAAAACAGCTTCCAATCGAATATTCATGTGATTGGAAAAGTCAGGAAAGTGGTAAGGTACTGTTTTCTATCAGTTGGCAAGCTGCGCACACAAGCCCAGTGTTGTACAGCTTCCTTCTTCACCTTTCCGATGCTGCCGCTCTCTCCGGCTCCCGGAGCCGAAGAAGCGGCTTCTTCGCGCAAAGACGATTGTACCGCTCACAGTGCTCTCTTAGCGCCGCTTCTGCCGAAAGAAGCCCGGGAGCGGTGCTTAGCTCCGGAGAGCATCGTACCTTCGTCTTTAGCGTCTTTTGTGGTCTACATCCTAGCAGAAAGCTTTTCCACTCTGTCTGGCAAGGAAAACCTGCGCCAGCACAGAAAACATCTCCCATCGTGTTCTGGACGTTGCACGGAGGTCTGCCAAGTGTTTGCATAAAGAAATGAAAAGTTGTCCAAAATAACTTCCTATCGAATGTTCATGTGATTGGAAAAGTCAGGAAAGTGGTAAGGTACTGTTTTCTATCAGTTGGCAAGCTGCGCACACAATCCCAGTGTTGTACAGCTTCCTTCTTCACCTTTCCGATGCTGCCGCTCTCTCCGGCTCCCGGAGCCGAAGAAGCGGCTTCTTCGCGCAAAGACGATTGTACCGCTCACAGTGCTCTCTTAGCGCGGCTTCTGCCGAAAGAAGCCCGGGAGCGGCGCTTAGCTCCGGAGAGCCTCGTACCTTCGTCTTTAGCGTCTTTTGTGGTCTACATCCTAGCAGAAAGCTTTTCCACTCTGTCTGGCAAGGAAAACATGCGCCAGCACAGAAAACATCTCCCATCGTGTTCTGGACGTTGCACGGAGGTCTGCCAAGTGTTTGCATAAAGAAATGAAAAGTTGTCCAAAAGAACTTCCTATCGAATGTTCATGTGATTGGAAAAGTCAGGAAAGTGGTAAGGTACTGTTTTCTATCAGTTGGCAAGCTGCGCACACAATCCCAGTGTTGTACAGCTTCCTTCTTCACCTTTGCGATGCTGCCGCTCTCTCCGGCTCCCGGAGCCGAAGAAGCGGCTTCTTCGCGCAAAGACGATTGTACCGCTCACAGTGCTCTCTTAGCGCGGCTTCTGCCGAAAGAAGCCCGGGAGCGGCGCTCAACTCCGGAGAGCATCGTCCCTTCGTCTTTAGCGTCTTTTGTGGTCGACATCCTAGCAGAAAGCTTTTCCACTCTGTCTGGCAAGGAAAACCTGCGCCAGCGCAGAAATCATCTCCCATCGTGTTCTGGACGTTGCACGGAGGTCTGCCAAGTGTTTGACAAGAAGAGAGGAAAAGTTGTCCAAAACAGCTTCCAATCGAATATTCATGTGATTGGAAAAGTCAGGAAAGTGGTAAGGTACTGTTTTCTATCAGTTGGCAAGCTGCGCACACAATCCCAGTGTTGTACAGCTTCCTTCTTCACCTTTCCGATGCTGCCGCTCTCTCCGGCTCCCGGAGCCGAAGAAGCGGCTTCTTCGCGCAAAGACGATTGTACCGCTCACAGTGCTCTCTTAGCGCGGCTTCTGCCGAAAGAAGCCCGGGAGCGGCGCTTAGCTCCGGAGAGCATCGTACCTTCGTCTTTAGCGTCTTTTGTGGTCTAAATCCTAGCAGAAAGCTTTTCCACTCTGTCTGGCAAGGAAAACATGCGCCAGCACAGAAAACATCTCCCATCGTGTTCTGGACGTTGCACGGAGGTCTGCCAAGTGTTTGCATAAAGAAATGAAAAGTTGTCCAAAATAACTTCCTATCGAATGTTCATGTGATTGGAAAAGTCAGGAAAGTGGTAAGGTACTGTTTTCTATCAGTTAACAAGCTGCGCACACAATCCCAGTGTTGTACAGCTTCCTTCTTCACCTTTCCGATGCTGCCGCTCTCTCCGGCTCCCGGAGCCGAAGAAGCGGCTTCTTCGCGCAAAGACGATTGTACCGCTCACAGTGCTCTCTTAGCGCGGCTTCTGCCGAAAGAAGCCCGGGAGAGGCGCTTAGCTCCGGAGAGCATCGTCCCTTCGTCTTTAGCGTCTTTTGTGGTCTACATCCTAGCAGAAAGCTTTTCCACTCTGTCTGGCAAGGAAAACATGCGCCAGCACAGAAAACATCTCCCATCGTGTTCTGGACGTTGTACGGAGGTCTGCCAAGTGTTTGCATAAAGAAATGAAAAGTTGTCCAAAATAACTTCCTATCGAATGTTCATGTGATTGGAAAAGTCAGGAAAGTGGTAAGGTACTGTTTTCTATCAGTTGGCAAGCTGCGCACACAATCCCAGTGTTGTACAGCTTCCTTCTTCACCTTTCCGATGCTGCCGCTCTCTCCGGCTCCCGGAGCCGAAGAAGCGGCTTCTTCGCGCAAAGGCGATTGTACCGCTCACAGTGCTCTCTTAGCGCCGCTTCTGCCGAAAGAAGCCTGGGAGCGGTGCTTAGCTCCGGAGAGGCTCGTACCTTCGTCTGCAGCGTCTTTTGTGGTCTACATCCTAGCAGAAAGCTTTTCCACTCTGTCTGGCAAGGAAAACATGCGCCAGCGCAGAAAACATCTCCCATCGTGTTCTGGACGTTGCACGGAGGTCTGCCAAGTGTTTGCATAAAGAAATGAAAAGTTGTCCAAAACAGCTTCCAATCGAATGTTCATGTGATTGGAAAAGTCAGGAAAGTGGTAAGGTACTGTTTTCTATCAGTTGGCAAGCTGCGCACACAATCCCAGTGTTGTACAGCTTCCTTCTTCACCTTTCCGATGCTGCCGCTCTCTCCGGCTCCCGGAGCCGAAGAAGCGGCTTCTTCGCGCAAAGGCGATTGTACCGCTCACAGTGCTCTCTTAGCGCCGCTTCTGCCGAAAGAAGCCCGGGAGCGGTGCTTAGCTCCGGAGAGCCTCGTCCCTTCGTCTTTAGTGTCTTTTGTGGTCTACATCCTAGCAGAAAGCTTTTCCACTCAGTCTGGCAAGGAAAACATGCGCCAGCACAGAAAACATCTCCCATCGTGTTCTGGACGTTGCACGGAGGTCTGCCAAGTGTTTGCATAAAGAAATGAAAAGTTGTCCAAAATAACTTCCTATCGAATGTTCATGTGATTGGAAAAGTCAGGAAAGTGGTAAGGTACTGTTTTCTATCAGTTGGCAAGCTGCGCACACAATCCCAGTGTTGTACAGCTTCCTTCTTCACCTTTCCGATGCTGCCGCTCTCTCCGGCTCCCGGAGCCGAAGAAGCGGCTTCTTCGCGCAAAGACGATTGTACCGCTCACAGTGCTCTCTTAGCGCGGCTTCTGCCGAAAGAAGCCCGGGAGCGGTGCTTAGCTCCGGAGAGCATCGTACCTTCGTCTTTAGCGTCTTTTGTGGTCTACATCCTAGCAGAAAGCTTTTCCACTCTGTCTGGCAAGGAAAACATGCGCCAGCACAGAAAACATCTCCCATCGTGTTCTGGACGTTGCACGGAGGTCTGCCAAGTGTTTGACAAGAAGAAATGAAAAGTTGTCCAAAACAGCTTCCAATCGAATATTCATGTGATTGGAAACGTCAGGAAAGTGTAAGGTACTGTTTTCTATCAGTTGGCAAGCTGCGCACACAATCCCAGTGTTGTACAGCTTCCTTCTTCACCTTTCCGATGCTGCCGCTCTCTCCGGCTCCCGGAGCCGAAGAAGCGGCTTCTTCGCGCAAAGACGATTGTACCGCTCACAGTGCTCTCTTAGCGCGGCTTCTGCCGAAAGAAGCCCGGGAGAGGCGCTTAGCTCCGGAGAGCCTCGTCCCTTCGTCTTTAGCGTCTTTTGTGGTCTACATCCTAGCAGAAAGCTTTTCCACTCTGTCTGGCAAGGAAAACATGCGCCAGCACAGAAAACATCTCCCATCGTGTTCTGGACGTTGCACGGAGGTCTGCCAAGTGTTTGCATAAAGAAATGAAAAGTTGTCCAAAAGAACTTCCTATCGAATGTTCATGTGATTGGAAAAGTCAGGAAAGTGGTAAGGTACTGTTTTCTATCAGTTGGCAAGCTGCGCACACAATCCCAGTGTTGTACAGCTTCCTTCTTCACCTTTGCGATGCTGCCGCTCTCTCCGGCTCCCGGAGCCGAAGAAGCGGCTTCTTCGCGCAAAGACGATTGTACCGCTCACAGTGCTCTCTTAGCGCGGCTTCTGCCGAAAGAAGCCCGGGAGCGGCGCTTAACTCCGGAGAGCATCGTCCCTTCGTCTTTAGCGTCTTTTGTGGTCGACATCCTAGCAGAAAGCTTTTCCACTCTGTCTGGCAAGGAAAACCTGCGCCAGCGCAGAAATCATCTCCCATCGTGTTCTGGACGTTGCACGGAGGTCTGCCAAGTGTTTGACAAGAAGAGAGGAAAAGTTGTCCAAAACAGCTTCCAATCGAATATTCATGTGATTGGAAAAGTCAGGAAAGTGGTAAGGTACTGTTTTCTATCAGTTGGCAAGCTGCGCACACAATCCCAGTGTTGTACAGCTTCCTTCTTCACCTTTCCGATGCTGCCGCTCTCTCCGGCTCCCGGAGCCGAAGAAGCGGCTTCTTCGCGCAAAGACGATTGTACCGCTCACAGTGCTCTCTTAGCGCGGCTTCTGCCGAAAGAAGCCCGGGAGCGGCGCTTAGCTCCGGAGAGCATCGTACCTTCGTCTTTAGCGTCTTTTGTGGTCTAAATCCTAGCAGAAAGCTTTTCCACTCTGTCTGGCAAGGAAAACATGCGCCAGCACAGAAAACATCTCCCATCGTGTTCTGGACGTTGCACGGAGGTCTGCCAAGTGTTTGCATAAAGAAATGAAAAGTTGTCCAAAACAGCTTCCAATCGAATGTTCATGTGATTGGAAAAGTCAGGAAAGTGGTAAGGTACTGTTTTCTATCAGTTGGCAAGCTGCGCACACAATCCCAGTGTTGTACAGCTTCCTTCTTCACCTTTCCGATGCTGCCGCTCTCTCCGGCTCCCGGAGCCGAAGAAGCGGCTTCTTCGCGCAAAGGCGATTGTACCGCTCACAGTGCTCTCTTAGCGCCGCTTCTGCCGAAAGAAGCCCGGGAGCGGTGCTTAGCTCCGGAGAGCCTCGTCCCTTCGTCTTTAGTGTCTTTTGTGGTCTACATCCTAGCAGAAAGCTTTTCCACTCAGTCTGGCAAGGAAAACATGCGCCAGCACAGAAAACATCTCCCATCGTGTTCTGGACGTTGCACGGAGGTCTGCCAAGTGTTTGCATAAAGAAATGAAAAGTTGTCCAAAATAACTTCCTATCGAATGTTCATGTGATTGGAAAAGTCAGGAAAGTGGTAAGGTACTGTTTTCTATCAGTTGGCAAGCTGCGCACACAATCCCAGTGTTGTACAGCTTCCTTCTTCACCTTTCCGATGCTGCCGCTCTCTCCGGCTCCCGGAGCCGAAGAAGCGGCTTCTTCGCGCAAAGACGATTGTACCGCTCACAGTGCTCTCTTAGCGCCGCTTTTGCCGAAAGAAGCTCGGGAGCGGCGCTTAGCTCCGGAGAGCATCGTACCTTCGTCTTTAGCGTCTTTTGTGGTCTACATCCTAGCAGAAAGCTTTTCCACTCAGTCTGGCAAGGAAAACATGCGCCAGCACAGAAAACATCTCCCATCGTGTTCTGGACGTTGCACGGAGGTCTGCCAAGTGTTTGACAAGAAGAAATGAAAAGTTGTCCAAAACAGCTTCCAATCGAATATTCATGTGATTGGAAAAGTCAGGAAAGTGGTAAGGTACTGTTTTCTATCAGTTGGCAAGCTGCGCACACAATCCCAGTGTTGTACAGCTTCCTTCTTCACCTTTCCGATGCTGCCGCTCTCTCCGGCTCCCGGAGCCGAAGAAGCGGCTTCTTCGCGCAAAGACGATTGTACCGCTCACAGTGCTCTCTTAGCGCCGCTTCTGCCGAATGAGGCCCGGGAGCGGCGCTTAACTCCGGAGAGCCTCTTACCTTCTTCTTTAGCGTCTTTTGTGGTCTACATCCTAGCAGAAAGCTTTTCCACTCTGTCTGGCAAGGAAAACCTGCGCCAGCGCAGAAAACATCTCCCATCGTGTTCTGGACGTTGCACGGAGGTCTGCCAAGTGTTTGAAAGAAACAAAGAAAAGTTGTCCAAAACAGCTTCCAATCGAATATTCATGTGATTGGAAACGTCAGGAAAGTGTAAGGTACTGTTTTCTATCAGTTGGCAAGCTGCGCACACAATCCCAGTGTTGTACAGCTTCCTTCTTCACCTTTCCGATGCTGCCGCTCTCTCCGGCTCCCGGAGCCGAAGAAGCGGCTTCTTCGCGCAAAGACGATTGTACCGCTCACAGTGCTCTCTTAGCGCGGCTTCTGCCGAAAGAAGCCCGGGAGCGGTGCTTAGCTCCGGAGAGGCTCGTCCCTTCGTCTTTAGCGTCTTTTGTGGTCTACATCCTAGCAGAAAGCTTTTCCACTCTGTCTGGCAAGGAAAACCTGCGCCAGCGCAGAAAACATCTCCCATCGTGTTCTGGACGTTGCACGGAGGTCTGCCAAGTGTTTGCATAAAGAAATGAAAAGTTGTCCAAAATAACTTCCTATCGAATATTCATGTGATTGGAAAGGTCAGGAAAGTGTAAGGTACTGTTTTCTATCAGTTGGCAAGCTGCGCACACAATCCCAGTGTTGTACAGCTTCCTTCTTCACCTTTCCGATGCTGCCGCTCTCTCCGGCTCCCGGAGCCGAAGAAGCGGCTTCTTCGCGCAAAGACGATTGTACCGCTCACAGTGCTCTCTTAGCGCGGCTTCTGCCGAAAGAAGCCCGGGAGCGGCGCTTAGCTCCGGAGAGCATCGTACCTTCGTCTTTAGCGTCTTTTGTGGTCTACATCCTAGCAGAAAGCTTTTCCACTCTGTCTGGCAAGGAAAACATGCGCCAGCACAGAAAACATCTCCCATCGTGTTCTGGACGTTGCACGGAGGTCTGCCAAGTGTTTGAAAGAAACAAAGAAAAGTTGTCCAAAACAGCTTCCAATCGAATATTCATGTGATTGGAAACGTCAGGAAAGTGGTAAGGTACTGTTTTCTATCAGTTGGCAAGCTGCGCACACAATGCCAGTGTTGTACAGCTTCCTTCTTCACCTTTCCGATGCTGCCGCTCTCTCCGGCTCCCGGAGCCGAAGAAGCGGCTTCTTCGCGCAAAGGCGATTGTACCGCTCACAGTGCTCTCTTAGCGCGGCTTCTGCCGAAAGAAGCCCGGGAGCGGCGCTTAACTCCAGAGAGCATCGTCCCTTCATCTTTAGCGTCTTTTGTGGTCTACATCCTAGCAGAAAGCTTTTCCACTCTGTCTGGCAAGGAAAACATGCGCCAGCACAGAAAACATCTCCCATCGTGTTCTGGACGTTGCACGGAGGTCTGCCAAGTGTTTGAAAGAAACAAAGAAAAGTTGTCCAAAACAGCTTCCAATCGAATATTCATGTGATTGGAAAAGTCAGGAAAGTGGTAAGGTACTGTTTTCTATCAGTTGGCAAGCTGCGCACACAAGCCCAGTGTTGTACAGCTTCCTTCTTCACCTTTCCGATGCTGCCGCTCTCTCCGGCTCCCGGAGCCGAAGAAGCGGCTTCTTCGCGCAAAGACGATTGTACCGCTCACAGTGCTCTCTTAGCGCCGCTTCTGCCGAAAGAAGCCCGGGAGCGGTGCTTAGCTCCGGAGAGCATCGTACCTTCGTCTTTAGCGTCTTTTGTGGTCTACATCCTAGCAGAAAGCTTTTCCACTCTGTCTGGCAAGGAAAACCTGCGCCAGCACAGAAAACATCTCCCATCGTGTTCTGGACGTTGCACGGAGGTCTGCCAAGTGTTTGCATAAAGAAATGAAAAGTTGTCCAAAATAACTTCCTATCGAATGTTCATGTGATTGGAAAAGTCAGGAAAGTGGTAAGGTACTGTTTTCTATCAGTTGGCAAGCTGCGCACACAATCCCAGTGTTGTACAGCTTCCTTCTTCACCTTTCCGATGCTGCCGCTCTCTCCGGCTCCCGGAGCCGAAGAAGCGGCTTCTTCGCGCAAAGACGATTGTACCGCTCACAGTGCTCTCTTAGCGCGGCTTCTGCCGAAAGAAGCCCGGGAGCGGCGCTTAGCTCCGGAGAGCCTCGTACCTTCGTCTTTAGCGTCTTTTGTGGTCTACATCCTAGCAGAAAGCTTTTCCACTCTGTCTGGCAAGGAAAACATGCGCCAGCACAGAAAACATCTCCCATCGTGTTCTGGACGTTGCACGGAGGTCTGCCAAGTGTTTGCATAAAGAAATGAAAAGTTGTCCAAAAGAACTTCCTATCGAATGTTCATGTGATTGGAAAAGTCAGGAAAGTGGTAAGGTACTGTTTTCTATCAGTTGGCAAGCTGCGCACACAATCCCAGTGTTGTACAGCTTCCTTCTTCACCTTTGCGATGCTGCCGCTCTCTCCGGCTCCCGGAGCCGAAGAAGCGGCTTCTTCGCGCAAAGACGATTGTACCGCTCACAGTGCTCTCTTAGCGCGGCTTCTGCCGAAAGAAGCCCGGGAGCGGCGCTCAACTCCGGAGAGCATCGTCCCTTCGTCTTTAGCGTCTTTTGTGGTCGACATCCTAGCAGAAAGCTTTTCCACTCTGTCTGGCAAGGAAAACCTGCGCCAGCGCAGAAATCATCTCCCATCGTGTTCTGGACGTTGCACGGAGGTCTGCCAAGTGTTTGACAAGAAGAGAGGAAAAGTTGTCCAAAACAGCTTCCAATCGAATATTCATGTGATTGGAAAAGTCAGGAAAGTGGTAAGGTACTGTTTTCTATCAGTTGGCAAGCTGCGCACACAATCCCAGTGTTGTACAGCTTCCTTCTTCACCTTTCCGATGCTGCCGCTCTCTCCGGCTCCCGGAGCCGAAGAAGCGGCTTCTTCGCGCAAAGACGATTGTACCGCTCACAGTGCTCTCTTAGCGCGGCTTCTGCCGAAAGAAGCCCGGGAGCGGCGCTTAGCTCCGGAGAGCATCGTACCTTCGTCTTTAGCGTCTTTTGTGGTCTAAATCCTAGCAGAAAGCTTTTCCACTCTGTCTGGCAAGGAAAACATGCGCCAGCACAGAAAACATCTCCCATCGTGTTCTGGACGTTGCACGGAGGTCTGCCAAGTGTTTGCATAAAGAAATGAAAAGTTGTCCAAAATAACTTCCTATCGAATGTTCATGTGATTGGAAAAGTCAGGAAAGTGGTAAGGTACTGTTTTCTATCAGTTAACAAGCTGCGCACACAATCCCAGTGTTGTACAGCTTCCTTCTTCACCTTTCCGATGCTGCCGCTCTCTCCGGCTCCCGGAGCCGAAGAAGCGGCTTCTTCGCGCAAAGACGATTGTACCGCTCACAGTGCTCTCTTAGCGCGGCTTCTGCCGAAAGAAGCCCGGGAGAGGCGCTTAGCTCCGGAGAGCATCGTCCCTTCGTCTTTAGCGTCTTTTGTGGTCTACATCCTAGCAGAAAGCTTTTCCACTCTGTCTGGCAAGGAAAACATGCGCCAGCACAGAAAACATCTCCCATCGTGTTCTGGACGTTGTACGGAGGTCTGCCAAGTGTTTGCATAAAGAAATGAAAAGTTGTCCAAAATAACTTCCTATCGAATGTTCATGTGATTGGAAAAGTCAGGAAAGTGGTAAGGTACTGTTTTCTATCAGTTGGCAAGCTGCGCACACAATCCCAGTGTTGTACAGCTTCCTTCTTCACCTTTCCGATGCTGCCGCTCTCTCCGGCTCCCGGAGCCGAAGAAGCGGCTTCTTCGCGCAAAGGCGATTGTACCGCTCACAGTGCTCTCTTAGCGCCGCTTCTGCCGAAAGAAGCCTGGGAGCGGTGCTTAGCTCCGGAGAGGCTCGTCCCTTCGTCTGCAGCGTCTTTTGTGGTCTACATCCTAGCAGAAAGCTTTTCCACTCTGTCTGGCAAGGAAAACATGCGCCAGCGCAGAAAACATCTCCCATCGTGTTCTGGACGTTGCACGGAGGTCTGCCAAGTGTTTGCATAAAGAAATGAAAAGTTGTCCAAAACAGCTTCCAATCGAATGTTCATGTGATTGGAAAAGTCAGGAAAGTGGTAAGGTACTGTTTTCTATCAGTTGGCAAGCTGCGCACACAATCCCAGTGTTGTACAGCTTCCTTCTTCACCTTTCCGATGCTGCCGCTCTCTCCGGCTCCCGGAGCCGAAGAAGCGGCTTCTTCGCGCAAAGGCGATTGTACCGCTCACAGTGCTCTCTTAGCGCCGCTTCTGCCGAAAGAAGCCCGGGAGCGGTGCTTAGCTCCGGAGAGCCTCGTCCCTTCGTCTTTAGTGTCTTTTGTGGTCTACATCCTAGCAGAAAGCTTTTCCACTCAGTCTGGCAAGGAAAACATGCGCCAGCACAGAAAACATCTCCCATCGTGTTCTGGACGTTGCACGGAGGTCTGCCAAGTGTTTGCATAAAGAAATGAAAAGTTGTCCAAAATAACTTCCTATCGAATGTTCATGTGATTGGAAAAGTCAGGAAAGTGGTAAGGTACTGTTTTCTATCAGTTGGCAAGCTGCGCACACAATCCCAGTGTTGTACAGCTTCCTTCTTCACCTTTCCGATGCTGCCGCTCTCTCCGGCTCCCGGAGCCGAAGAAGCGGCTTCTTCGCGCAAAGACGATTGTACCGCTCACAGTGCTCTCTTAGCGCGGCTTCTGCCGAAAGAAGCCCGGGAGCGGTGCTTAGCTCCGGAGAGCATCGTACCTTCGTCTTTAGCGTCTTTTGTGGTCTACATCCTAGCAGAAAGCTTTTCCACTCTGTCTGGCAAGGAAAACATGCGCCAGCACAGAAAACATCTCCCATCGTGTTCTGGACGTTGCACGGAGGTCTGCCAAGTGTTTGACAAGAAGAAATGAAAAGTTGTCCAAAACAGCTTCCAATCGAATATTCATGTGATTGGAAACGTCAGGAAAGTGTAAGGTACTGTTTTCTATCAGTTGGCAAGCTGCGCACACAATCCCAGTGTTGTACAGCTTCCTTCTTCACCTTTCCGATGCTGCCGCTCTCTCCGGCTCCCGGAGCCGAAGAAGCGGCTTCTTCGCGCAAAGACGATTGTACCGCTCACAGTGCTCTCTTAGCGCGGCTTCTGCCGAAAGAAGCCCGGGAGCGGTGCTTAGCTCCGGAGAGCCTCGTCCCTTCGTCTTTAGCGTCTTTTGTGGTCTACATCCTAGCAGAAAGCTTTTCCACTCTGTCTGGCAAGGAAAACCTGCGCCAGCGCAGAAAACATCTCCCATCGTGTTCTGGACGTTGCACGGAGGTCTGCCAAGTGTTTGCATAAAGAAATGAAAAGTTGTCCAAAATAACTTCCTATCGAATATTCATGTGATTGGAAAGGTCAGGAAAGTGTAAGGTACTGTTTTCTATCAGTTGGCAAGCTGCGCACACAATCCCAGTGTTGTACAGCTTCCTTCTTCACCTTTCCGATGCTGCCGCTCTCTCCGGCTCCCGGAGCCGAAGAAGCGGCTTCTTCGCGCAAAGACGATTGTACCACTCACAGTGCTCTCTTAGCGCGGCTTCTGCCGAAAGAAGCCCGGGAGCGGCGCTTAGCTCCGGAGAGCATCGTCCCTTCGTCTTTAGCGTCTTTTGTGGTCTACATCCTAGCAGAAAGTTTTCCACTCTGTCTGGCAAGGAAAACATGCGCCAGCACAGAAAACATCTCCCATCGTGTTCTGGACGTTGCACGGAGGTCTGCCAAGTGTTTGAAAGAAACAAAGAAAAGTTGTCCAAAACAGCTTCCAATCGAACATTCATGTGATTGGAAACGTCAAGAAAGTGTAAGGTACTGTTTTCTATCAGTTGGCAAGCTGCGCACACAATGCCAGTGTTGTACAGCTTCCTTCTTCACCTTTCCGATGCTGCCGCTCTCTCCGGCTCCCGGAGCCGAAGAAGCGGCTTCTTCGCGCAAAGGCGATTGTACCGCTCACAGTGCTCTCTTAGCGCGGCTTCTGCCGAAAGAAGCCCGGGAGCGGCGCTTAACTCCGGAGAGCATCGTCCCTTCGTCTTTAGCGTCTTTTGTGGTCGACATCCTAGCAGAAAGCTTTTCCACTCTGTCTGGCAAGGAAAACATGCGCCAGCACAGAAAACATCTCCCATCGTGTTCTGGACGTTGCACGGAGGTCTGCCAAGTGTTTGCATAAAGAAATGAAAAGTTGTCCAAAATAACTTCCTATCGAATGTTCATGTGATTGGAAAAGTCAGGAAAGTGGTAAGGTACTGTTTTCTATCAGTTGGCAAGCTGCGCACACAATCCCAGTGTTGTACAGCTTCCTTCTTCACCTTTCCGATGCTGCCGCTCTCTCCGGCTCCCGGAGCCGAAGAAGCAGCTTCTTCGCGCAAAGACGATTGTACCGCTCACAGTGCTCTCTTAGCGCGGCTTCTGCCGAAAGAAGCCCGGGAGCGGCGCTTAACTCCGGAGAGCATCGTCCCTTCGTCTTTAGCGTCTTTTGTGGTCTACATCCTAGCAGAAAGCTTTTCCACTCTGTCTGGAAAGGAAAACCTGCGCCAGCACAGAAAACATCTCCCATCGTGTTCTGGACGTTGCACGGAGGTCTGCCAAGTGTTTGCATAAAGAAATGAAAAGTTGTCCAAAATAATTTCCAATCGAATGTTCATGTGATTGGAAAAGTCAGGAAAGTGGTAAGGTACTGTTTTCTATCAGTTGGCAAGCTGCGCACACAATCCCAGTGTTGTACAGCTTCCTTCTTCACCTTTCCGATGCTGCCGCTCTCTCCGGCTCCCGGAGCCGAAGAAGCGGCTTCTTCGCGCAAAGACGATTGTACCGCTCACAGTGCTCTCTTAGCGCGGCTTCTGCCGAAAGAAGCCCGGGAGCGGCGCTTAGCTCCGGAGAGCATCGTCCCTTCGTCTTTAGCGTCTTTTGTGGTCTACATCCTAGCAGAAAGTTTTCCACTCTGTCTGGCAAGGAAAACATGCGCCAGCACAGAAAACATCTCCCATCGTGTTCTGGACGTTGCACGGAGGTCTGCCAAGTGTTTGAAAGAAACAAAGAAAAGTTGTCCAAAACAGCTTCCAATCGAACATTCATGTGATTGGAAACGTCAGGAAAGTGTAAGGTACTGTTTTCTATCAGTTGGCAAGCTGCGCACACAATGCCAGTGTTGTACAGCTTCCTTCTTCACCTTTCCGATGCTGCCGCTCTCTCCGGCTCCCGGAGCCGAAGAAGCGGCTTCTTCGCGCAAAGGCGATTGTACCGCTCACAGTGCTCTCTTAGCGCCGCTTCTGCCGAAAGAAGCCCGGGAGCGGCGCTTAACTCCGGAGAGCATCGTCCCTTCGTCTTTAGCGTCTTTTGTGGTCGACATCCTAGCAGAAAGCTTTTCCACTCTGTCTGGCAAGGAAAACATGCGCCAGCACAGAAAACATCTCCCATCGTGTTCTGGACGTTGCACGGAGGTCTGCCAAGTGTTTGCATAAAGAAATGAAAAGTTGTCCAAAATAACTTCCTATCGAATGTTCATGTGATTGGAAAAGTCAGGAAAGTGGTAAGGTACTGTTTTCTATCAGTTGGCAAGCTGCGCACACAATCCCAGTGTTGTACAGCTTCCTTCTTCACCTTTCCGATGCTGCCGCTCTCTCCGGCTCCCGGAGCCGAAGAAGCGGCTTCTTCGCGCAAAGACGATTGTACCGCTCACAGTGCTCTCTTAGCGCGGCTTCTGCCGAAAGAAGCCCGGGAGCGGCGCTTAACTCCGGAGAGCATCGTCCCTTCGTCTTTAGCGTCTTTTGTGGTCTACATCCTAGCAGAAAGCTTTTCCACTCTGTCTGGAAAGGAAAACCTGCGCCAGCACAGAAAACATCTCCCATCGTGTTCTGGACGTTGCACGGAGGTCTGCCAAGTGTTTGCATAAAGAAATGAAAAGTTGTCCAAAATAATTTCCAATCGAATGTTCATGTGATTGGAAAAGTCAGGAAAGTGGTAAGGTACTGTTTTCTATCAGTTGGCAAGCTGCGCACACAATCCCAGTGTTGTACAGCTTCCTTCTTCACCTTTCCGATGCTGCCGCTCTCTCCGGCTCCCGGAGCCGAAGAAGCGGCTTCTTCGCGCAAAGACGATTGTACCGCTCACAGTGCTCTCTTAGCGCCGCTTCTGCCGAAAGAAGCCCGGGAGCGGTGCTTACTCCGGAGAGCCTCGTCCCTTCGTCTTTAGTGTCTTTTGTGGTCTACATCCTAGCAGAAAGCTTTTCCACTCAGTCTGGCAAGGAAAACATGCGCCAGCACAGAAAACATCTCCCATCGTGTTCTGGACGTTGCACGGAGGTCTGCCAAGTGTTTGCATAAAGAAATGAAAAGTTGTCCAAAATAACTTCCTATCGAATGTTCATGTGATTGGAAAAGTCAGGAAAGTGGTAAGGTACTGTTTTCTATCAGTTGGCAAGCTGCGCACACAAGCCCAGTGTTGTACAGCTTCCTTCTTCACCTTTCCGATGCTGCCGCTCTCTCCGGCTCCCGGAGCCGAAGAAGCGGCTTCTTCGCGCAAAGACGATTGTACCGCTCACAGTGCTCTCTTAGCGCCGCTTCTGCCGAAAGAAGCCCGGGAGCGGTGCTTAGCTCCGGAGAGCATCGTACCTTCGTCTTTAGCGTCTTTTGTGGTCTACATCCTAGCAGAAAGCTTTTCCACTCTGTCTGGCAAGGAAAACATGCGCCAGCACAGAAAACATCTCCCATCGTGTTCTGGACGTTGCACGGAGGTCTGCCAAGTGTTTGACAAGAAGAAATGAAAAGTTGTCCAAAACAGCTTCCAATCGAATATTCATGTGATTGGAAACGTCAGGAAAGTGTAAGGTACTGTTTTCTATCAGTTGGCAAGCTGCGCACACAATCCCAGTGTTGTACAGCTTCCTTCTTCACCTTTCCGATGCTGCCGCTCTCTCCGGCTCCCGGAGCCGAAGAAGCGGCTTCTTCGCGCAAAGACGATTGTACCGCTCACAGTGCTCTCTTAGCGCGGCTTCTGCCGAAAGAAGCCCGGGAGCGGTGCTTAGCTCCGGAGAGCCTCGTCCCTTCGTCTTTAGCGTCTTTTGTGGTCTACATCCTAGCAGAAAGCTTTTCCACTCTGTCTGGCAAGGAAAACCTGCGCCAGCGCAGAAAACATCTCCCATCGTGTTGTGGACGTTGCACGGAGGTCTGCCAAGTGTTTGCATAAAGAAATGAAAAGTTGTCCAAAATAACTTCCTATAGAATATTCATGTGATTGGAAAGGTCAGGAAAGTGTAAGGTACTGTTTTCTATCAGTTGGCAAGCTGCGCACACAATCCCAGTGTTGTACAGCTTCCTTCTTCACCTTTCCGATGCTGCCGCTCTCTCCGGCTCCCGGAGCCGAAGAAGCGGCTTCTTCGCGCAAAGACGATTGTACCGCTCACAGTGCTCTCTTAGCGCGGCTTCTGCCGAAAGAAGCCCGGGAGCGGCGCTTAGCTCCGGAGAGCATCGTCCCTTCGTCTTTAGCGTCTTTTGTGGTCTACATCCTAGCAGAAAGCTTTTCCACTCTGTCTGGCAAGGAAAACCTGCGCCAGCGCAGAAAACATCTCCCATCGTGTTGTGGACGTTGCACGGAGGTCTGCCAAGTGTTTGCATAAAGAAATGAAAAGTTGTCCAAAATAACTTCCTATCGAATATTCATGTGATTGGAAAGGTCAGGAAAGTGTAAGGTACTGTTTTCTATCAGTTGGCAAGCTGCGCACACAATCCCAGTGTTGTACAGCTTCCTTCTTCACCTTTCCGATGCTGCCGCTCTCTCCGGCTCCCGGAGCCGAAGAAGCGGCTTCTTCGCGCAAAGACGATTGTACCGCTCACAGTGCTCTCTTAGCGCGGCTTCTGCCGAAAGAAGCCCGGGAGCGGCGCTTAGCTCCGGAGAGCATCGTCCCTTCGTCTTTAGCGTCTTTTGTGGTCTACATCCTAGCAGAAAGCTTTTCCACTCTGTCTGGCAAGGAAAACATGCGCCAGCACAGAAAACATCTCCCATCGTGTTCTGGACGTTGCACGGAGGTCTGCCAAGTGTTTGAAAGAAACAAAGAAAAGTTGTCCAAAACAGCTTCCAATCGAATGTTCATGTGATTGGAAACGTCAGGAAAGTGTAAGGTACTGTTTTCTATCAGTTGGCAAGCTGCGCACACAATGCCAGTGTTGTACAGCTTCCTTCTTCACCTTTCCGATGCTGCCGCTCTCTCCGGCTCCCGGAGCCGAAGAAGCGGCTTCTTCGCGCAAAGGCGATTGTACCGCTCACAGTGCTCTCTTAGCGCCGCTTCTGCCGAAAGAAGCCCGGGAGCGGCGCTTAACTCCGGAGAGCATCGTCCCTTCGTCTTTAGCGTCTTTTGTGGTCGACATCCTAGCAGAAAGCTTTTCCACTCTGTCTGGCAAGGAAAACATGCGCCAGCGCAGAAAACATCTCCCATCGTGTTCTGGACGTTGCACGGAGGTCTGCCAAGTGTTTGCATAAAGAAATGAAAAGTTGTCCAAAATAACTTCCTATCGAATGTTCATGTGATTGGAAAAGTCAGGAAAGTGGTAAGGTACTGTTTTCTATCAGTTGGCAAGCTGCGCACACAATCCCAGTGTTGTACAGCTTCCTTCTTCACCTTTCCGATGCTGCCGCTCTCTCCGGCTCCCGGAGCCGAAGAAGCGGCTTCTTCGCGCAAAGACGATTGTACCGCTCACAGTGCTCTCTTAGCGCGGCTTCTGCCGAAAGAAGCCCGGGAGCGGCGCTTAGCTCCGGAGAGCATCGTCCCTTCGTCTTTAGCGTCTTTTGTGGTCTACATCCTAGCAGAAAGCTTTTCCACTCTGTCTGGAAAGGAAAACCTGCGCCAGCACAGAAAACATCTCCCATCGTGTTCTGGACGTTGCACGGAGGTCTGCCAAGTGTTTGCATAAAGAAATGAAAAGTTGTCCAAAATAATTTCCTATCGAATGTTCATGTGATTGGAAAAGTCAGGAAAGTGGTAAGGTACTGTTTTCTATCAGTTGGCAAGCTGCGCACACAATCCCAGTGTTGTACAGCTTCCTTCTTCACCTTTCCGATGCTGCCGCTCTCTCCGGCTCCCGGAGCCGAAGAAGCGGCTTCTTCGCGCAAAGACGATTGTACCGCTCACAGTGCTCTCTTAGCGCGGCTTCTGCCGAAAGAAGCCCGGGAGCGGCGCTTAACTCCGGAGAGCATCGTCCCTTCGTCTTTAGCGTCTTTTGTGGTCTACATCCTAGCAGAAAGCTTTTCCACTCTGTCTGGAAAGGAAAACCTGCGCCAGCACAGAAAACATCTCCCATCGTGTTCTGGACGTTGCACGGAGGTCTGCCAAGTGTTTGCATAAAGAAATGAAAAGTTGTCCAAAATAACTTCCTATCGAATGTTCATGTGATTGGAAAAGTCAGGAAAGTGGTAAGGTACTGTTTTCTATCAGTTGGCAAGCTGCGCACACAATCCCAGTGTTGTACAGCTTCCTTCTTCACCTTTCCGATGCTGCCGCTCTCTCCGGCTCCCGGAGCCGAAGAAGCGGCTTCTTCGCGCAAAGACGATTGTACCGCTCACAGTGCTCTCTTAGCGCGGCTTCTGCCGAAAGAAGCCCGGGAGCGGCGCTTAGCTCCGGAGAGCATCGTACCTTCGTCTTTAGCGTCTTTTGTGGTCTACATCCTAGCAGAAAGCTTTTCCACTCAGTCTGGCAAGGAAAACATGCGCCAGCACAGAAAACATCTCCCATCGTGTTCTGGACGTTGCACGGAGGTCTGCCAAGTGTTTGAAAGAAACAAAGAAAAGTTGTCCAAAACAGCTTCCAATCGAATATTCATGTGATTGGAAAAGTCAGGAAAGTGGTAAGGTACTGTTTTCTATCAGTTGGCAAGCTGCGCACACAATCCCAGTGTTGTACAGCTTCCTTCTTCACCTTTCCGATGCTGCCGCTCTCTCCGGCTCCCGGAGCCGAAGAAGCGGCTTCTTCGCGCAAAGACGATTGTACCGCTCACAGTGCTCTCTTAGCGCCGCTTCTGCTGAAAGAAGCCCGGGAGCGGTGCTTAGCTCCGGAGAGCCTCGTCCCTTCGTCTTTAGTGTCTTTTGTGGTCTACATCCTAGCAGAAAGCTTTTCCACTCAGTCTGGCAAGGAAAACATGCGCCAGCACAGAAAACATCTCCCATCGTGTTCTGGACGTTGCACGGAGGTCTGCCAAGTGTTTGCATAAAGAAATGAAAAGTTGTCCAAAATAACTTCCTATCGAATGTTCATGTGATTGGAAAAGTCAGGAAAGTGGTAAGGTACTGTTTTCTATCAGTTAACAAGCTGCGCACACAATCCCAGTGTTGTACAGCTTCCTTCTTCACCTTTCCGATGCTGCCGCTCTCTCCGGCTCCCGGAGCCGAAGAAGCGGCTTCTTCGCGCAAAGGCGATTGTACCGCTCACAGTGCTCTCTTAGCGCCGCTTCTGCCGAAAGAAGCCCGGGAGCGGTGCTTAGCTCCGGAGAGCCTCGTCCCTTCGTCTTTAGTGTCTTTTGTGGTCTACATCCTAGCAGAAAGCTTTTCCACTCTGTCTGGAAAGGAAAACCTGCGCCAGCACAGAAAACATCTCCCATCGTGTTCTGGACGTTGCACGGAGGTCTGCCAAGTGTTTGCATAAAGAAATGAAAAGTTGTCCAAAATAACTTCCTATCGAATGTTCATGTGATTGGAAAAGTCAGGAAAGTGGTAAGGTACTGTTTTCTATCAGTTGGCAAGCTGCGCACACAAGCCCAGTGTTGTACAGCTTCCTTCTTCACCTTTCCGATGCTGCCGCTCTCTCCGGCTCCCGGAGCCGAAGAAGCGGCTTCTTCGCGCAAAGGCGATTGTACCGCTCACAGTGCTCTCTTAGCGCCGCTTCTGCCGAAAGAAGCCCGGGAGCGGTGCTTAGCTCCGGAGAGCCTCGTACCTTCGTCTTTAGCATCTTTTGTGGTCTACATCCTAGCAGAAAGCTTTTCCACTCTGTCTGGCAAGGAAAACATGCGCCAGCACAGAAAACATCTCCCATCGTGTTCTGGACGTTGCACGGAGGTCTGCCAAGTGTTTGCATAAAGAAATGAAAAGTTGTCCAAAACAGCTTCCAATCGAATGTTCATGTGATTGGAAAAGTCAGGAAAGTGGTAAGGTACTGTTTTCTATCAGTTGGCAAGCTGCGCACACAATCCCAGTGTTGTACAGCTTCCTTCTTCACCTTTCCGATGCTGCCGCTCTCTCCGGCTCCCGGAGCCGAAGAAGCGGCTTCTTCGCGCAAAGACGATTGTACCGCTCACAGTGCTCTCTTAGCGCCGCTTCTGCCGAAAGAAGCCCGGGAGCGGTGCTTAGCTCTGGAGAGCCTCGTCCCTTCGTCTTTAGTGTCTTTTGTGGTCTACATCCTAGCAGAAAGCTTTTCCACTCAGTCTGGCAAGGAAAACATGCGCCAGCACAGAAAACATCTCCCATCGTGTTCTGGACGTTGCACGGAGGTCTGCCAAGTGTTTGCATAAAGAAATGAAAAGTTGTCCAAAATAACTTCCTATCGAATGTTCATGTGATTGGAAAAGTCAGGAAAGTGGTAAGGTACTGTTTTCTATCAGTTAACAAGCTGCGCACACAATCCCAGTGTTGTACAGCTTCCTTCTTCACCTTTCCGATGCTGCCGCTCTCTCCGGCTCCCGGAGCCGAAGAAGCGGCTTCTTCGCGCAAAGACGATTGTACCGCTCACAGTGCTCTCTTAGCGCGGCTTCTGCCGAAAGAAGCCCGGGAGAGGCGCTTAGCTCCGGAGAGCATCGTCCCTTCGTCTTTAGCGTCTTTTGTGGTCTACATCCTAGCAGAAAGCTTTTCCACTCTGTCTGGCAAGGAAAACATGCGCCAGCACAGAAAACATCTCCCATCGTGTTCTGGACGTTGTACGGAGGTCTGCCAAGTGTTTGCATAAAGAAATGAAAAGTTGTCCAAAATAACTTCCTATCGAATGTTCATGTGATTGGAAAAGTCAGGAAAGTGGTAAGGTACTGTTTTCTATCAGTTGGCAAGCTGCGCACACAATCCCAGTGTTGTACAGCTTCCTTCTTCACCTTTCCGATGCTGCCGCTCTCTCCGGCTCCCGGAGCCGAAGAAGCGGCTTCTTCGCGCAAAGGCGATTGTACCGCTCACAGTGCTCTCTTAGCGCCGCTTCTGCCGAAAGAAGCCCGGGAGCGGTGCTTAGCTCCGGAGAGGCTCGTACCTTCGTCTGCAGCGTCTTTTGTGGTCTACATCCTAGCAGAAAGCTTTTCCACTCTGTCTGGCAAGGAAAACATGCGCCAGCACAGAAAACATCTCCCATCGTGTTCTGGACGTTGCACGGAGGTCTGCCAAGTGTTTGCATAAAGAAATGAAAAGTTGTCCAAAATAACTTCCTATCGAATGTTCATGTGATTGGAAAAGTCAGGAAAGTGGTAAGGTACTGTTTTCTATCAGTTGGCAAGCTGCGCACACAATCCCAGTGTTGTACAGCTTCCTTCTTCACCTTTCCGATGCTGCCGCTCTCTCCGGCTCCCGGAGCCGAA
The DNA here is from genome assembly GCF_027887145.1 of Ammospiza caudacuta. Taxonomy (NCBI): domain Eukaryota; kingdom Metazoa; phylum Chordata; class Aves; order Passeriformes; family Passerellidae; genus Ammospiza; species Ammospiza caudacuta. The sequence continues at coordinate 3,126,246 of NC_080607.1, forward strand.
GAAGCGGCTTCTTCGCGCAAAGACGATTGTACCGCTCACAGTGCTCTCTTAGCGCGGCTTCTGCCGAAAGAAGCCCGGGAGCGGCGCTTTACTCCGGAGAGCATCGTCCCTTCGTCTTTAGCGTCTTTTGTGGTCGACATCCTAGCAGAAAGCTTTTCCACTCTGTCTGGCAAGGAAAACCTGCGCCAGCGCAGAAATCATCTCCCATCGTGTTCTGGACGTTGCACGGTGGTCTGCCAAGTGTTTGACAAGAAGAGAGGAAAAGTTGTCCAAAACAGCTTCCAATCGAATATTCATGTGATTGGAAAAGTCAGGAAAGTTGTAAGGTACTGTTTTCTATCAGTTGGCAAGCTGCGCACACAATCCCAGTGTTGTACAGCTTCCTTCTTCACCTTTCCGATGCTGCCGCTCTCTCCGGCTCCCGGAGCCGAAGAAGCGGCTTCTTCGCGCAAAGACGATTGTACCGCTCACAGTGCTCTCTTAGCGCGGCTTCTGCCAAAAGAAGCCCGGGAGCGGCGCTTAGCTCCGGAGAGCATCGTACCTTCGTCTTTAGCGTCTTTTGTGGTCTACATCCTAGCAGAAAGCTTTTCCACTCTGTCTGGAAAGGAAAACCTGCGCCAGCACAGAAAACATCTCCCATCGTGTTCTGGACGTTGCACGGAGGTCTGCCAAGTGTTTGCATAAAGAAATGAAAAGTTGTCCAAAATAACTTCCTATCGAATGTTCATGTGATTGGAAAAGTCAGGAAAGTGGTAAGGTACTGTTTTCTATCAGTTGGCAAGCTGCGCACACAAGCCCAGTGTTGTACAGCTTCCTTCTTCACCTTTCCGATGCTGCCGCTCTCTCCGGCTCCCGGAGCCGAAGAAGCGGCTTCTTCGCGCAAAGGCGATTGTACCGCTCACAGTGCTCTCTTAGCGCCGCTTCTGCCGAAAGAAGCCCGGGAGCGGTGCTTAGCTCCGGAGAGCCTCGTACCTTCGTCTTTAGCGTCTTTTGTGGTCTACATCCTAGCAGAAAGCTTTTCCACTCTGTCTGGCAAGGAAAACATGCGCCAGCACAGAAAACATCTCCCATCGTGTTCTGGACGTTGCACGGAGGTCTGCCAAGTGTTTGCATAAAGAAATGAAAAGTTGTCCAAAACAGCTTCCAATCGAATGTTCATGTGATTGGAAAAGTCAGGAAAGTGGTAAGGTACTGTTTTCTATCAGTTGGCAAGCTGCGCACACAATCCCAGTGTTGTACAGCTTCCTTCTTCACCTTTCCGATGCTGCCGCTCTCTCCGGCTCCCGGAGCCGAAGAAGCGGCTTCTTCGCGCAAAGACGATTGTACCGCTCACAGTGCTCTCTTAGCGCCGCTTCTGCCGAAAGAAGCCCGGGAGCGGTGCTTAGCTCTGGAGAGCCTCGTCCCTTCGTCTTTAGTGTCTTTTGTGGTCTACATCCTAGCAGAAAGCTTTTCCACTCAGTCTGGCAAGGAAAACATGCGCCAGCACAGAAAACATCTCCCATCGTGTTCTGGACGTTGCACGGAGGTCTGCCAAGTGTTTGCATAAAGAAATGAAAAGTTGTCCAAAATAACTTCCTATCGAATGTTCATGTGATTGGAAAAGTCAGGAAAGTGGTAAGGTACTGTTTTCTATCAGTTAACAAGCTGCGCACACAATCCCAGTGTTGTACAGCTTCCTTCTTCACCTTTCCGATGCTGCCGCTCTCTCCGGCTCCCGGAGCCGAAGAAGCGGCTTCTTCGCGCAAAGACGATTGTACCGCTCACAGTGCTCTCTTAGCGCGGCTTCTGCCGAAAGAAGCCCGGGAGAGGCGCTTAGCTCCGGAGAGCATCGTCCCTTCGTCTTTAGCGTCTTTTGTGGTCTACATCCTAGCAGAAAGCTTTTCCACTCTGTCTGGCAAGGAAAACATGCGCCAGCACAGAAAACATCTCCCATCGTGTTCTGGACGTTGTACGGAGGTCTGCCAAGTGTTTGCATAAAGAAATGAAAAGTTGTCCAAAATAACTTCCTATCGAATGTTCATGTGATTGGAAAAGTCAGGAAAGTGGTAAGGTACTGTTTTCTATCAGTTGGCAAGCTGCGCACACAATCCCAGTGTTGTACAGCTTCCTTCTTCACCTTTCCGATGCTGCCGCTCTCTCCGGCTCCCGGAGCCGAAGAAGCGGCTTCTTCGCGCAAAGGCGATTGTACCGCTCACAGTGCTCTCTTAGCGCCGCTTCTGCCGAAAGAAGCCCGGGAGCGGTGCTTAGCTCCGGAGAGGCTCGTACCTTCGTCTGCAGCGTCTTTTGTGGTCTACATCCTAGCAGAAAGCTTTTCCACTCTGTCTGGCAAGGAAAACATGCGCCAGCGCAGAAAACATCTCCCATCGTGTTCTGGACGTTGCACGGAGGTCTGCCAAGTGTTTGCATAAAGAAATGAAAAGTTGTCCAAAACAGCTTCCAATCGAATGTTCATGTGATTGGAAAAGTCAGGAAAGTGGTAAGGTACTGTTTTCTATCAGTTGGCAAGCTGCGCACACAATCCCAGTGTTGTACAGCTTCCTTCTTCACCTTTCCGATGCTGCCGCTCTCTCCGGCTCCCGGAGCCGAAGAAGCGGCTTCTTCGCGCAAAGGCGATTGTACCGCTCACAGTGCTCTCTTAGCGCCGCTTCTGCCGAAAGAAGCCCGGGAGCGGTGCTTAGCTCCGGAGAGCCTCGTCCCTTCGTCTTTAGTGTCTTTTGTGGTCTACATCCTAGCAGAAAGCTTTTCCACTCAGTCTGGCAAGGAAAACATGCGCCAGCACAGAAAACATCTCCCATCGTGTTCTGGACGTTGCACGGAGGTCTGCCAAGTGTTTGCATAAAGAAATGAAAAGTTGTCCAAAATAACTTCCTATCGAATGTTCATGTGATTGGAAAAGTCAGGAAAGTGGTAAGGTACTGTTTTCTATCAGTTGGCAAGCTGCGCACACAATCCCAGTGTTGTACAGCTTCCTTCTTCACCTTTCCGATGCTGCCGCTCTCTCCGGCTCCCGGAGCCGAAGAAGCGGCTTCTTCGCGCAAAGACGATTGTACCGCTCACAGTGCTCTCTTAGCGCCGCTTCTGCCGAAAGAAGCCCGGGAGCGGCGCTTAGCTCCGGAGAGCATCGTACCTTCGTCTTTAGCGTCTTTTGTGGTCTACATCCTAGCAGAAAGCTTTTCCACTCTGTCTGGCAAGGAAAACATGCGCCAGCACAGAAAACATCTCCCATCGTGTTCTGGACGTTGCACGGAGGTCTGCCAAGTGTTTGACAAGAAGAAATGAAAAGTTGTCCAAAACAGCTTCCAATCGAATATTCATGTGATTGGAAACGTCAGGAAAGTGTAAGGTACTGTTTTCTATCAGTTGGCAAGCTGCGCACACAATCCCAGTGTTGTACAGCTTCCTTCTTCACCTTTCCGATGCTGCCGCTCTCTCCGGCTCCCGGAGCCGAAGAAGCGGCTTCTTCGCGCAAAGACGATTGTACCGCTCACAGTGCTCTCTTAGCGCGGCTTCTGCCGAAAGAAGCCCGGGAGCGGTGCTTAGCTCCGGAGAGCCTCGTCCCTTCGTCTTTAGCGTCTTTTGTGGTCTACATCCTAGCAGAAAGCTTTTCCACTCTGTCTGGCAAGGAAAACCTGCGCCAGCGCAGAAAACATCTCCCATCGTGTTCTGGACGTTGCACGGAGGTCTGCCAAGTGTTTGCATAAAGAAATGAAAAGTTGTCCAAAATAACTTCCTATCGAATATTCATGTGATTGGAAAGGTCAGGAAAGTGTAAGGTACTGTTTTCTATCAGTTGGCAAGCTGCGCACACAATCCCAGTGTTGTACAGCTTCCTTCTTCACCTTTCCGATGCTGCCGCTCTCTCCGGCTCCCGGAGCCGAAGAAGCGGCTTCTTCGCGCAAAGACGATTGTACCGCTCACAGTGCTCTCTTAGCGCGGCTTCTGCCGAAAGAAGCCCGGGAGCGGCGCTTAGCTCCGGAGAGCATCGTCCCTTCGTCTTTAGCGTCTTTTGTGGTCTACATCCTAGCAGAAAGTTTTCCACTCTGTCTGGCAAGGAAAACATGCGCCAGCACAGAAAACATCTCCCATCGTGTTCTGGACGTTGCACGGAGGTCTGCCAAGTGTTTGAAAGAAACAAAGAAAAGTTGTCCAAAACAGCTTCCAATCGAACATTCATGTGATTGGAAACGTCAGGAAAGTGTAAGGTACTGTTTTCTATCAGTTGGCAAGCTGCGCACACAATGCCAGTGTTGTACAGCTTCCTTCTTCACCTTTCCGATGCTGCCGCTCTCTCCGGCTCCCGGAGCCGAAGAAGCGGCTTCTTCGCGCAAAGGCGATTGTACCGCTCACAGTGCTCTCTTAGCGCCGCTTCTGCCGAAAGAAGCCCGGGAGCGGCGCTTAACTCCGGAGAGCATCGTCCCTTCGTCTTTAGCGTCTTTTGTGGTCGACATCCTAGCAGAAAGCTTTTCCACTCTGTCTGGCAAGGAAAACATGCGCCAGCACAGAAAACATCTCCCATCGTGTTCTGGACGTTGCACGGAGGTCTGCCAAGTGTTTGCATAAAGAAATGAAAAGTTGTCCAAAATAACTTCCTATCGAATGTTCATGTGATTGGAAAAGTCAGGAAAGTGGTAAGGTACTGTTTTCTATCAGTTGGCAAGCTGCGCACACAATCCCAGTGTTGTACAGCTTCCTTCTTCACCTTTCCGATGCTGCCGCTCTCTCCGGCTCCCGGAGCCGAAGAAGCGGCTTCTTCGCGCAAAGACGATTGTACCGCTCACAGTGCTCTCTTAGCGCCGCTTCTGCCGAAAGAAGCCCGGGAGCGGCGCTTAACTCCGGAGAGCATCGTCCCTTCGTCTTTAGCGTCTCTTGTGGTCTACATCCTAGCAGAAAGCTTTTCCACTCTGTCTGGAAAGGAAAACCTGCGCCAGCACAGAAAACATCTCCCATCGTGTTCTGGACGTTGCACGGAGGTCTGCCAAGTGTTTGCATAAAGAAATGAAAAGTTGTCCAAAATAATTTCCAATCGAATGTTCATGTGATTGGAAAAGTCAGGAAAGTGGTAAGGTACTGTTTTCTATCAGTTGGCAAGCTGCGCACACAATCCCAGTGTTGTACAGCTTCCTTCTTCACCTTTCCGATGCTGCCGCTCTCTCCGGCTCCCGGAGCCGAAGAAGCGGCTTCTTCGCGCAAAGACGATTGTACCGCTCACAGTGCTCTCTTAGCGCGGCTTCTGCCGAAAGAGGCCCGGGAGCGGCGCTTAGCTCCGGAGAGGCTCGTCCCTTCGTCTTTAGCGTCTTTTGTGGTCTACATCCTAGCAGAAAGCTTTTCCACTCAGTCTGGCAAGGAAAACATGCGCCAGCACAGAAAACATCTCCCATCGTGTTCTGGACGTTGCACGGAGGTCTGCCAAGTGTTTGCATAAAGAAATGAAAAGTTGTCCAAAATAACTTCCTATCGAATGTTCATGTGATTGGAAAAGTCAGGAAAGTGGTAAGGTACTGTTTTCTATCAGTTGGCAAGCTGCGCACACAAGCCCAGTGTTGTACAGCTTCCTTCTTCACCTTTCCGATGCTGCCGCTCTCTCCGGCTCCCGGAGCCGAAGAAGCGGCTTCTTCGCGCAAAGACGATTGTACCGCTCACAGTGCTCTCTTAGCGCCGCTTCTGCCGAAAGAAGCCCGGGAGCGGCTCTTAGCTCCGGAGAGCCTCGTACCTTCGTCTTTAGCGTCTTTTGTGGTCTACATCCTAGCAGAAAGCTTTTCCACTCTGTCTGGCAAGGAAAACCTGCGCCAGCACAGAAAACATCTCCCATCGTGTTCTGGACTTTGTACGGAGGTCTGCCAAGTGTTTGCATAAAGAAATGAAAAGTTGTCCAAAATAACTTCCTATCGAATGTTCATGTGATTGGAAAAGTCAGGAAAGTGGTAAGGTACTGTTTTCTATCAGTTGGCAAGCTGCGCACACAATCCCAGTGTTGTACAGCTTCCTTCTTCACCTTTCCGATGCTGCCGCTCTCTCCGGCTCCCGGAGCCGAAGAAGCGGCTTCTTCGCGCAAAGGCGATTGTACCGCTCACAGTGCTCTCTTAGCGCCGCTTCTGCCGAAAGAAGCCCGGGAGCGGCGCTTAGCTCCGGAGAGCATCGTACCTTCGTCTTTAGCGTCTTTTGTGGTCTACATCCTAGCAGAAAGCTTTTCCACTCTGTCTGGCAAGGAAAACATGCGCCAGCACAGAAAACATCTCCCATCGTGTTCTGGACGTTGCACGGAGGTCTGCCAAGTGTTTGAAAGAAACAAAGAAAAGTTGTCCAAAACAGCTTCCAATCGAATATTCATGTGATTGGAAAAGTCAGGAAAGTGGTAAGGTACTGTTTTCTATCAGTTGGCAAGCTGCGCACACAATCCCAGTGTTGTACAGCTTCCTTCTTCACCTTTCCGATGCTGCCGCTCTCTCCGGCTCCCGGAGCCGAAGGAGCGGCTTCTTCGCGCAAAGGCGATTGTACCGCTCACAGTGCTCTCTTAGCGCCGCTTCTGCCGAAAGAAGCCCGGGAGCGGCGCTTAGCTCCGGAGAGCATCGTCCCTTCGTCTTTAGCGTCTTTTGTGGTCTACATCCTAGCAGAAAGCTTTTCCACTCTGTCTGGCAAGGAAAACATGCGCCAGCACAGAAAACATCCCCCAAGGTGTTCTGGACGTTGTACGGAGGTCTGCCAAGTGTTTGAAAGAAACAAAGAAAAGTTGTCCAAAACAGCTTCCAATCGAATATTCATGTGATTGGAAACGTCAGGAAAGTGGTAAGGTACTGTTTTCTATCAGTTAACAAGCTGCGCACACAATCCCAGTGTTGTACAGCTTCCTTCTTCACCTTTCCGATGCTGCCGCTCTCTCCGGCTCCCGGAGCCGAAGAAGCGGCTTCTTCGCGCAAAGACGATTGTACCGCTCACAGTGCTCTCTTAGCGCGGCTTCTGCCGAAAGAAGCCCGGGAGAGGCGCTTAGCTCCGGAGAGCATCGTCCCTTCGTCTTTAGCGTCTTTTGTGGTCTACATCCTAGCAGAAAGCTTTTCCACTCTGTCTGGCAAGGAAAACATGCGCCAGCACAGAAAACATCCCCCAAGGTGTTCTGGACGTTGTACGGAGGTCTGCCAAGTGTTTGACAAGAAGAAATGAAAAGTTGTCCAAAACAGCTTCCAATCGAATATTCATGTGATTGGAAAAGTCAGGAAAGTGGTAAGGTACTGTTTTCTATCAGTTGGCAAGCTGCGCACACAATCCCAGTGTTGTACAGCTTCCTTCTTCACCTTTCCGATGCTGCCGCTCTCTCCGGCTCCCGGAGCCGAAGAAGCGGCTTCTTCGCGCAAAGACGATTGTACCGGTCACAGTGCTCTCTTAGCGCCGCTTCTGCCGAAAGAAGCCCGGGAGCGGCGCTTAACTCCGGAGAGCATCGTACCTTCGTCTTTAGCGTCTTTTGTGGTCTACATCCTAGCAGAAAGCTTTTCCACTCTGTCTGGCAAGGAAAACCTGCGCCAGCACAGAAAACATCTCCCATCGTGTTCTGGACGTTGTACGGAAGTCTGCCAAGTGTTTGACAAGAAGAGAAGAAAAGTTGTCCAAAACAGCTTCCAATCGAATATTCATGTGATTGGAAAAGTCAGGAAAGTTGTAAGGTACTGTTTTCTATCAGTTGGCAAGCTGCGCACACAATCCCAGTGTTGTACAGCTTCCTTCTTCACCTTTCCGATGCTGCCGCTCTCTCCGGCTCCCGGAGCCGAAGAAGCGGCTTCTTCGCGCAAAGACGATTGTACCGCTCACAGTGCTCTCTTAGCGCGGCTTCTGCCGAAAGAAGCCCGGGAGCGGCGCTTAGCTCCGGAGAGCATCGTACCTTCGTCTTTAGCGTCTTTTGTGGTCTACATCCTAGCAGAAAGCTTTTCCACTCTGTCTGGCAAGGAAAACATGCGCCAGCACAGAAAACATCTCCCATCGTGTTCTGGACGTTGCACGGAGGTCTGCCAAGTGTTTGCATAAAGAAAAGAAAAGTTGTCCAAAATAACTTCCTATCGAATGTTCATGTGATTGGAAAAGTCAGGAAAGTGGTAAGGTACTGTTTTCTATCAGTTGGCAAGCTGCGCACACAATCCCAGTGTTGTACAGCTTCCTTCTTCACCTTTCCGATGCTGCCGCTCTCTCCGGCTCCCGGAGCCGAAGAAGCGGCTTCTTCGCGCAAAGGCGATTGTACCGCTCACAGTGCTCTCTTAGCGCCGCTTCTGCCGAAAGAAGCCCGGGAGCGGTGCTTAGCTCCGGAGAGGCTCGTACCTTCGTCTGCAGCGTCTTTTGTGGTCTACATCCTAGCAGAAAGCTTTTCCACTCTGTCTGGCAAGGAAAACATGCGCCAGCGCTGAAAATATCTCCCATCGTGTTCTGGACGTTGCACGGAGGTCTGCCAAGTGTTTGCATAAAGAAATGAAAAGTTGTCCAAAACAGCTTCCAATCGAATGTTCATGTGATTGGAAAAGTCAGGAAAGTGGTAAGGTACTGTTTTCTATCAGTTGGCAAGCTGCGCACACAATCCCAGTGTTGTACAGCTTCCTTCTTCACCTTTCCGATGCTGCCGCTCTCTCCGGCTCCCGGAGCCGAAGAAGCGGCTTCTTCGCGCAAAGACGATTGTACCGCTCACAGTGCTCTCTTAGCGCCGCTTCTGCCGAAAGAAGCCCGGGAGCGGTGCTTAGCTCCGGAGAGCATCGTCCCTTCGTCTTTAGCGTCTTTTGTGGTCTACATCCTAGCAGAAAGCTTTTCCACTCTGTCTGGCAAGGAAAACCTGCGGAACACAGAAAACATCTCCCATCGTGTTCTGGACGTTGCACGGAGGTCTGCCAAGTGTTTGCATAAAGAAATGAATAGTTGTCCAAAATAACTTCCTATCGAATGTTCATGTGATTGGAAAAGTCAGGAAAGTGGTAAGGTACTGTTTTCTATCAGTTGGCAAGCTGCGCACACAATCCCAGTGTTGTACAGCTTCCTTCTTCACCTTTCCGATGCTGCCGCTCTCTCCGGCTCCCGGAGCCGAAGAAGCGGCTTCTTCGCGCAAAGACGATTGTACCGCTCACAGTGCTCTCTTAGCGCGGCTTCTGCCGAAAGAAGCCCGGGAGCGGCGCTTAGCTCCGGAGAGCATCGTACCTTCGTCTTTAGCGTCTTTTGTGGTCTACATCCTAGCAGAAAGCTTTTCCACTCTGTCTGGCAAGGAAAACATGCGCCAGCGCAGAAAACATCTCCCATCGTGTTCTGGACGTTGTACGGAGGTCTGCCAAGTGTTTGACAAGAAGAGAGGAAAAGATGTCCAAAACAGCATCCAATCGAATATTCATGTGATTGGAAACGTCAGGAAAGTGTAAGGTACTGTTTTCTATCAGTTGGCAAGCTGGCGCACACAATCCCAGTGTTGTACAGCTTCCTTCTTCACCTTTCCGATGCTGCCGCTCTCTCCGGCTCCCGGAGCCGAAGAAGCGGCTTCTTCGCGCAAAGACGATTGTACCGCTCACAGTGCTCTCTTAGCGCCGCTTCTCCCGAATGAAGCCCGGGAGCGGCGCTTAACTCCGGAGAGCCTCGTACCTTCGTCTTTAGCGTCTTTTGTGGTCTACATCCTAGCAGAAAGCTTTTCCACTCAGTCTGGCAAGGAAAACCTGCGCCAGCGCAGTAAACATCTCCCATCGTGTTCTGGACGTTGCACGGAGGTCTGCCAAGTGTTTGCATAAAGAAATGAAAAGTTGTCCAAAATAAATTCCTATCGAATGTTCATGTGATTGGAAAGGTCAGGAAAGTGTAAGGTACTGTTTTCTATCAGTTGGCAAGCTGCGCACACAATCCCAGTGTTGTACAGCTTCCTTCTTCACATTTCCGATGCTGCCGCTCTCTCCGGCTCCCGGAGCCGAAGAAGCGGCTTCTTCGCGCAAAGACGATTGTACCGCTCACAGTGCTCTCTTAGCGCCGCTTCTGCCGAAAGAAGCCCGGGAGCGGCGCTTAGCTCCGGAGAGCATCGTACCTTCGTCTTTAGCGTCTTTTGTGGTCTACATCCTAGCAGAAAGCTTTTCCACTCTGTCTGGCAAGGAAAACATGCGCCAGCACAGAAAACATCTCCCATCGTGTTCTGGACGTTGTACGGAGGTCTGCCAAGTGTTTGACAAGAAGAGAGGAAAAGTTGTCCAAAACAGCTTCCAATCGAATATTCATGAGATTGGAAACGTCAGGAAAGTGGTAAGGTACTGTTTTCTATCAGTTGGCAAGCTGCGCACACAATCCCAGTGTTGTACAGCTTCCTTCTTCACCTTTCCGATGCTGCCGCTCTCTCCGGCTCCCGGAGCCGAAGAAGCGGCTTCTTCGCGCAAAGACGATTGTACCGCTCACAGTGCTCTCTTAGCGCCGCTTCTGCCGAATGAGGCCCGGGAGCGGCGCTTAACTCCGGAGAGCCTCTTACCTTCTTCTTTAGCGTCTTTTGTGGTCTACATCCTAGCAGAAAGCTTTTCCACTCTGTCTGGCAAGGAAAACCTGCGCCAGCACAGAAAACATCTCCCATCGTGTTCTGGACGTTGCACGGAGGTCTGCCAAGTGTTTGCATAAAGAAATGAAAAGTTGTCCAAAATAACTTCCTATCGAATGTTCATGTGATTGGAAAAGTCAGGAAAGTGGTAAGGTACTGTTTTCTATCAGTTGGCAAGCTGCGCACACAATCCCAGTGTTGTACAGCTTCCTTCTTCACCTTTCCGATGCTGCCACTCTCTCCGGCTCCTGGAGCCGAAGAAGCGGCTTCTTCGCGCAAAGACGATTGTACCGCTCACAGTGCTCTCTTAGCGCGGCTTCTGCCGAAAGAAGCCCGGGAGCGGCGCTTAACTCCGGAGAGCCTCTTACCTTCTTCTTTAGCGTCTTTTGTGGTCTACATCCTAGCAAAAGGCTTTTCCACTCAGTCTGGCAAGGAAAACCTGCGCCAGCGCAGAAAACATCTCCCATCGTGTTCTGGACGTTGCACGGAGGTCTGCCAAGTGTTTGCATAAAGAAATGAAAAGTTGTCCAAAATAACTTCCTATCGAATGTTCATGTGATTGGAAAAGTCAGGAAAGTGGTAAGGTACTGTTTTCTATCAGTTGGCAAGCTGCGCACACAATCCCAGTGTTGTACAGCTTCCTTCTTCACCTTTCCGATGCTGCCGCTCTCTCCGGCTCCCGGAGCCGAAGAAGCGGCTTCTTCGCGCAAAGACGATTGTACCGCTCACAGTGCTCTCTTAGCGCGGCTTCTGCCGAAAGAAGCCCGGGAGCGGTGCTTAGCTCCGGAGAGCATCGTACCTTCGTCTTTAGCGTCTTTTGTGGTCTACATCCTAGCAGAAAGCTTTTCCACTCTGTCTGGCAAGGAAAACATGCGCCAGCACAGAAAACATCTCCCATCGTGTTCTGGACGTTGCACGGAGGTCTGCCAAGTGTTTGCATAAAGAAATGAAAAGTTGTCCAAAATAACTTCCTATCGAATGTTCATGTGATTGGAAAAGTCAGGAAAGTGGTAAGGTACTGTTTTCTATCAGTTGGCAAGCTGCGCACACAAGCCCAGTGTTGTACAGCTTCCTTCTTCACCTTTCCGATGCTGCCGCTCTCTCCGGCTCCCGGAGCCGAAGAAGCGGCTTCTTCGCGCAAAGACGATTGTACCGCTCACAGTGCTCTCTTAGCGCGGCTTCTGCCGAAAGAAGCCCGGGAGCGGCGCTTAGCTCCGGAGAGCATCGTACCTTCGTCTTTAGCGTCTTTTGTGGTCTACATCCTAGCGGAAAGCTTTTCCACTCTGTCTGGCAAGGAAAACATGCGCCAGCGCAGAAAACATCTCCCATCGTTTTCTGGACGTTGTACGGAGGTCTGCCAAGTGTTTGCATAAAGAAATGAAAAGTTGTCCAAAATAACTTCCTATCGAATGTTCATGTGATTGGAAAAGTCAGGAAAGTGGTAAGGTACTGTTTTCTATCAGTTGGCAAGCTGCGCACACAATGCCAGTGTTGTACAGCTTCCTTCTTCACCTTTCCGATGCTGCCGCTCTCTCCGGCTCCCGGAGCCGAAGAAGCGGCTTCTTCGCGCAAAGGCGATTGTACCGCTCACAGTGCTCTCTTAGCGCCGCTTCTGCCGAAAGAAGCCCGGGAGCGGCGCTTAGCTCCGGAGAGCATCGTACCTTCGTCTTTAGCGTCTTTTGTGGTCTACATCCTAGCAGAAAGCTTTTCCACTCTGTCTGGCAAGGAAAACATGCGCCAGCACAGAAAACATCTCCCATCGTGTTCTGGACGTTGCACGGAGGTCTGCCAAGTGTTTGAAAGAAACAAAGAAAAGTTGTCCAAAACAGCTTCCAATCGAATATTCATGTGATTGGAAAAGTCAGGAAAGTGGTAAGGTACTGTTTTCTATCAGTTGGCAAGCTGCGCACACAATCCCAGTGTTGTACAGCTTCCTTCTTCACCTTTCCGATGCTGCCGCTCTCTCCGGCTCCCGGAGCCGAAGGAGCGGCTTCTTCGCGCAAAGGCGATTGTACCGCTCACAGTGCTCTCTTAGCGCCGCTTCTGCCGAAAGAAGCCCGGGAGCGGCGCTTAGCTCCGGAGAGCATCGTCCCTTCGTCTTTAGCGTCTTTTGTGGTCTACATCCTAGCAGAAAGCTTTTCCACTCTGTCTGGCAAGGAAAACATGCGCCAGCACAGAAAACATCCCCCAAGGTGTTCTGGACGTTGTACGGAGGTCTGCCAAGTGTTTGAAAGAAACAAAGAAAAGTTGTCCAAAACAGCTTCCAATCGAATATTCATGTGATTGGAAACGTCAGGAAAGTGGTAAGGTACTGTTTTCTATCAGTTAACAAGCTGCGCACACAATCCCAGTGTTGTACAGCTTCCTTCTTCACCTTTCCGATGCTGCCGCTCTCTCCGGCTCCCGGAGCCGAAGAAGCGGCTTCTTCGCGCAAAGACGATTGTACCGCTCACAGTGCTCTCTTAGCGCGGCTTCTGCCGAAAGAAGCCCGGGAGAGGCGCTTAGCTCCGGAGAGCATCGTCCCTTCGTCTTTAGCGTCTTTTGTGGTCTACATCCTAGCAGAAAGCTTTTCCACTCTGTCTGGCAAGGAAAACATGCGCCAGCACAGAAAACATCCCCCAAGGTGTTCTGGACGTTGTACGGAGGTCTGCCAAGTGTTTGACAAGAAGAGAAGAAAAGTTGTCCAAAACAGCTTCCAATCGAATATTCATGTGATTGGAAAAGTCAGGAAAGTGGTAAGGTACTGTTTTCTATCAGTTGGCAAGCTGCGCACACAATCCCAGTGTTGTACAGCTTCCTTCTTCACCTTTCCGATGCTGCCGCTCTCTCCGGCTCCCGGAGCCGAAGAAGCGGCTTCTTCGCGCAAAGACGATTGTACCGGTCACAGTGCTCTCTTAGCGCCGCTTCTGCCGAAAGAAGCCCGGGAGCGGCGCTTAACTCCGGAGAGCATCGTACCTTCGTCTTTAGCGTCTTTTGTGGTCTACATCCTAGCAGAAAGCTTTTCCACTCTGTCTGGCAAGGAAAACCTGCGCCAGCACAGAAAACATCTCCCATCGTGTTCTGGACGTTGTACGGAAGTCTGCCAAGTGTTTGACAAGAAGAGAAGAAAAGTTGTCCAAAACAGCTTCCAATCGAATATTCATGTGATTGGAAAAGTCAGGAAAGTTGTAAGGTACTGTTTTCTATCAGTTGGCAAGCTGCGCACACAATCCCAGTGTTGTACAGCTTCCTTCTTCACCTTTCCGATGCTGCCGCTCTCTCCGGCTCCCGGAGCCGAAGAAGCGGCTTCTTCGCGCAAAGACGATTGTACCGCTCACAGTGCTCTCTTAGCGCCGCTTCTGCCGAAAGAAGCCCGGGAGCGGCGCTTAGCTCCGGAGAGCATCGTACCTTCGTCTTTAGCGTCTTTTGTGGTCTACATCCTAGCAGAAAGCTTTTCCACTCTGTCTGGCAAGGAAAACATGCGCCAGCACAGAAAACATCTCCCATCGTGTTCTGGACGTTGCACGGAGGTCTGCCAAGTGTTTGCATAAAGAAAAGAAAAGTTGTCCAAAATAACTTCCTATCGAATGTTCATGTGATTGGAAAAGTCAGGAAAGTGGTAAGGTACTGTTTTCTATCAGTTGGCAAGCTGCGCACACAATCCCAGTGTTGTACAGCTTCCTTCTTCACCTTTCCGATGCTGCCGCTCTCTCCGGCTCCCGGAGCCGAAGAAGCGGCTTCTTCGCGCAAAGGCGATTGTACCGCTCACAGTGCTCTCTTAGCGCCGCTTCTGCCGAAAGAAGCCCGGGAGCGGTGCTTAGCTCCGGAGAGGCTCGTACCTTCGTCTGCAGCGTCTTTTGTGGTCTACATCCTAGCAGAAAGCTTTTCCACTCTGTCTGGCAAGGAAAACATGCGCCAGCGCTGAAAATATCTCCCATCGTGTTCTGGACGTTGCACGGAGGTCTGCCAAGTGTTTGCATAAAGAAATGAAAAGTTGTCCAAAACAGCTTCCAATCGAATGTTCATGTGATTGGAAAAGTCAGGAAAGTGGTAAGGTACTGTTTTCTATCAGTTGGCAAGCTGCGCACACAATCCCAGTGTTGTACAGCTTCCTTCTTCACCTTTCCGATGCTGCCGCTCTCTCCGGCTCCCGGAGCCGAAGAAGCGGCTTCTTCGCGCAAAGACGATTGTACCGCTCACAGTGCTCTCTTAGCGCCGCTTCTGCCGAAAGAAGCCCGGGAGCGGTGCTTAGCTCCGGAGAGCATCGTCCCTTCGTCTTTAGCGTCTTTTGTGGTCTACATCCTAGCAGAAAGCTTTTCCACTCTGTCTGGCAAGGAAAACCTGCGGAACACAGAAAACATCTCCCATCGTGTTCTGGACGTTGCACGGAGGTCTGCCAAGTGTTTGCATAAAGAAATGAATAGTTGTCCAAAATAACTTCCTATCGAATGTTCATGTGATTGGAAAAGTCAGGAAAGTGGTAAGGTACTGTTTTCTATCAGTTGGCAAGCTGCGCACACAATCCCAGTGTTGTACAGCTTCCTTCTTCACCTTTCCGATGCTGCCGCTCTCTCCGGCTCCCGGAGCCGAAGAAGCGGCTTCTTCGCGCAAAGACGATTGTACCGCTCACAGTGCTCTCTTAGCGCGGCTTCTGCCGAAAGAAGCCCGGGAGCGGCGCTTAGCTCCGGAGAGCATCGTACCTTCGTCTTTAGCGTCTTTTGTGGTCTACATCCTAGCAGAAAGCTTTTCCACTCTGTCTGGCAAGGAAAACCTGCGCCAGCACAGAAAACATCTCCCATCGTGTTCTGGACGTTGTACGGAAGTCTGCCAAGTGTTTGACAAGAAGAGAAGAAAAGTTGTCCAAAACAGCTTCCAATCGAATATTCATGTGATTGGAAAAGTCAGGAAAGTTGTAAGGTACTGTTTTCTATCAGTTGGCAAGCTGCGCACACAATCCCAGTGTTGTACAGCTTCCTTCTTCACCTTTCCGATGCTGCCGCTCTCTCCGGCTCCCGGAGCCGAAGAAGCGGCTTCTTCGCGCAAAGACGATTGTACCGCTCACAGTGCTCTCTTAGCGCCGCTTCTGCCGAAAGAAGCCCGGGAGCGGCGCTTAGCTCCGGAGAGCATCGTACCTTCGTCTTTAGCGTCTTTTGTGGTCTACATCCTAGCAGAAAGCTTTTCCACTCTGTCTGGCAAGGAAAACATGCGCCAGCACAGAAAACATCTCCCATCGTGTTCTGGACGTTGCACGGAGGTCTGCCAAGTGTTTGCATAAAGAAAAGAAAAGTTGTCCAAAATAACTTCCTATCGAATGTTCATGTGATTGGAAAAGTCAGGAAAGTGGTAAGGTACTGTTTTCTATCAGTTGGCAAGCTGCGCACACAATCCCAGTGTTGTACAGCTTCCTTCTTCACCTTTCCGATGCTGCCGCTCTCTCCGGCTCCCGGAGCCGAAGAAGCGGCTTCTTCGCGCAAAGGCGATTGTACCGCTCACAGTGCTCTCTTAGCGCCGCTTCTGCCGAAAGAAGCCCGGGAGCGGTGCTTAGCTCCGGAGAGGCTCGTACCTTCGTCTGCAGCGTCTTTTGTGGTCTACATCCTAGCAGAAAGCTTTTCCACTCTGTCTGGCAAGGAAAACATGCGCCAGCGCTGAAAATATCTCCCATCGTGTTCTGGACGTTGCACGGAGGTCTGCCAAGTGTTTGCATAAAGAAATGAAAAGTTGTCCAAAACAGCTTCCAATCGAATGTTCATGTGATTGGAAAAGTCAGGAAAGTGGTAAGGTACTGTTTTCTATCAGTTGGCAAGCTGCGCACACAATCCCAGTGTTGTACAGCTTCCTTCTTCACCTTTCCGATGCTGCCGCTCTCTCCGGCTCCCGGAGCCGAAGAAGCGGCTTCTTCGCGCAAAGACGATTGTACCGCTCACAGTGCTCTCTTAGCGCCGCTTCTGCCGAAAGAAGCCCGGGAGCGGTGCTTAGCTCCGGAGAGCATCGTCCCTTCGTCTTTAGCGTCTTTTGTGGTCTACATCCTAGCAGAAAGCTTTTCCACTCTGTCTGGCAAGGAAAACCTGCGGAACACAGAAAACATCTCCCATCGTGTTCTGGACGTTGCACGGAGGTCTGCCAAGTGTTTGCATAAAGAAATGAATAGTTGTCCAAAATAACTTCCTATCGAATGTTCATGTGATTGGAAAAGTCAGGAAAGTGGTAAGGTACTGTTTTCTATCAGTTGGCAAGCTGCGCACACAATCCCAGTGTTGTACAGCTTCCTTCTTCACCTTTCCGATGCTGCCGCTCTCTCCGGCTCCCGGAGCCGAAGAAGCGGCTTCTTCGCGCAAAGACGATTGTACCGCTCACAGTGCTCTCTTAGCGCGGCTTCTGCCGAAAGAAGCCCGGGAGCGGCGCTTAGCTCCGGAGAGCATCGTACCTTCGTCTTTAGCGTCTTTTGTGGTCTACATCCTAGCAGAAAGCTTTTCCACTCTGTCTGGCAAGGAAAACATGCGCCAGCGCAGAAAACATCTCCCATCGTGTTCTGGACGTTGTACGGAGGTCTGCCAAGTGTTTGACAAGAAGAGAGGAAAAGATGTCCAAAACAGCATCCAATCGAATATTCATGTGATTGGAAACGTCAGGAAAGTGTAAGGTACTGTTTTCTATCAGTTGGCAAGCTGGCGCACACAATCCCAGTGTTGTACAGCTTCCTTCTTCACCTTTCCGATGCTGCCGCTCTCTCCGGCTCCAGGAGCCGAAGAAGCGGCTTCTTCGCGCAAAGACGATTGTACCGCTCACAGTGCTCTCTTAGCGCCGCTTCTCCCGAATGAAGCCCGGGAGCGGCGCTTAACTCCGGAGAGCCTCGTACCTTCGTCTTTAGCGTCTTTTGTGGTCTACATCCTAGCAGAAAGCTTTTCCACTCAGTCTGGCAAGGAAAACCTGCGCCAGCGCAGTAAACATCTCCCATCGTGTTCTGGACGTTGCACGGAGGTCTGCCAAGTGTTTGCATAAAGAAATGAAAAGTTGTCCAAAATAAATTCCTATCGAATGTTCATGTGATTGGAAAGGTCAGGAAAGTGTAAGGTACTGTTTTCTATCAGTTGGCAAGCTGCGCACACAATCCCAGTGTTGTACAGCTTCCTTCTTCACCTTTCCGATGCTGCCGCTCTCTCCGGCTCCCGGAGCCGAAGAAGCGGCTTCTTCGCGCAAAGACGATTGTACCGCTCACAGTGCTCTCTTAGCGCCGCTTCTGCCGAAAGAAGCCCGGGAGCGGCGCTTAGCTCCGGAGAGCATCGTACCTTCGTCTTTAGCGTCTTTTGTGGTCTACATCCTAGCAGAAAGCTTTTCCACTCTGTCTGGCAAGGAAAACATGCGCCAGCACAGAAAACATCTCCCATCGTGTTCTGGACGTTGTACGGAGGTCTGCCAAGTGTTTGACAAGAAGAGAGGAAAAGTTGTCCAAAACAGCTTCCAATCGAATATTCATGAGATTGGAAACGTCAGGAAAGTGGTAAGGTACTGTTTTCTATCAGTTGGCAAGCTGCGCACACAATCCCAGTGTTGTACAGCTTCCTTCTTCACCTTTCCGATGCTGCCGCTCTCTCCGGCTCCCGGAGCCGAAGAAGCGGCTTCTTCGCGCAAAGACGATTGTACCGCTCACAGTGCTCTCTTAGCGCCGCTTCTGCCGAATGAGGCCCGGGAGCGGCGCTTAACTCCGGAGAGCCTCTTACCTTCTTCTTTAGCGTCTTTTGTGGTCTACATCCTAGCAGAAAGCTTTTCCACTCTGTCTGGCAAGGAAAACCTGCGCCAGCACAGAAAACATCTCCCATCGTGTTCTGGACGTTGTATGGAGGTCTGCCAAGTGTTTGAAAGAAACAAAGAAAAGTTGTCCAAAACAGCTTCCAATCGAATATTCATGTGATTGGAAACGTCAGGAAAGTGTAAGGTACTGTTTTCTATCAGTTGGCAAGCTGCGCACACAATCCCAGTGTTGTACAGCTTCCTTCTTCACCTTTCCGATGCTGCCGCTCTCTCCGGCTCCCGGAGCCGAAGAAGCGGCTTCTTCGCGCAAAGACGATTGTACCGCTCACAGTGCTCTCTTAGCGCGGCTTCTGCCGAAAGAAGCCCGGGAGCGGCGCTTAGCTCCGGAGAGCATCGTACCTTCGTCTTTAGCGTCTTTTGTGGTCTACATCCTAGCAGAAAGCTTTTCCACTCTGTCTGGCAAGGAAAACCTGCGCCAGCACAGAAAACATCTCCCATCGTGTTCTGGACGTTGCACGGAGGTCTGCCAAGTGTTTGCATAAAGAAATGAAAAGTTGTCCAAAATAACTTCCTATCGAATGTTCATGTGATTGGAAAAGTCAGGAAAGTGGTAAGGTACTGTTTTCTATCAGTTGGCAAGCTGCGCACACAATCCCAGTGTTGTACAGCTTCCTTCTTCACCTTTCCGATGCTGCCACTCTCTCCGGCTCCTGGAGCCGAAGAAGCGGCTTCTTCGCGCAAAGACGATTGTACCGCTCACAGTGCTCTCTTAGCGCCGCTTCTGCCGAAAGAAGCCCGGGAGCGGCGCTTAACTCCGGAGAGCCTCTTACCTTCTTCTTTAGCGTCTTTTGTGGTCTACATCCTAGCAAAAGGCTTTTCCACTCAGTCTGGCAAGGAAAACCTGCGCCAGCGCAGAAAACATCTCCCATCGTGTTCTGGACGTTGCACGGAGGTCTGCCAAGTGTTTGCATAAAGAAATGAAAAGTTGTCCAAAATAACTTCCTATCGAATGTTCATGTGATTGGAAAAGTCAGGAAAGTGGTAAGGTACTGTTTTCTATCAGTTGGCAAGCTGCGCACACAATCCCAGTGTTGTACAGCTTCCTTCTTCACCTTTCCGATGCTGCCGCTCTCTCCGGCTCCCGGAGCCGAAGAAGCGGCTTCTTCGCGCAAAGACGATTGTACCGCTCACAGTGCTCTCTTAGCGCGGCTTCTGCCGAAAGAAGCCCGGGAGCGGTGCTTAGCTCCGGAGAGCATCGTACCTTCGTCTTTAGCGTCTTTTGTGGTCTACATCCTAGCAGAAAGCTTTTCCACTCTGTCTGGCAAGGAAAACATGCGCCAGCACAGAAAACATCTCCCATCGTGTTCTGGACGTTGCACGGAGGTCTGCCAAGTGTTTGCATAAAGAAATGAAAAGTTGTCCAAAATAACTTCCTATCGAATGTTCATGTGATTGGAAAAGTCAGGAAAGTGGTAAGGTACTGTTTTCTATCAGTTGGCAAGCTGCGCACACAAGCCCAGTGTTGTACAGCTTCCTTCTTCACCTTTCCGATGCTGCCGCTCTCTCCGGCTCCCGGAGCCGAAGAAGCGGCTTCTTCGCGCAAAGACGATTGTACCGCTCACAGTGCTCTCTTAGCGCGGCTTCTGCCGAAAGAAGCCCGGGAGCGGCGCTTAGCTCCGGAGAGCATCGTACCTTCGTCTTTAGCGTCTTTTGTGGTCTACATCCTAGCGGAAAGCTTTTCCACTCTGTCTGGCAAGGAAAACATGCGCCAGCGCAGAAAACATCTCCCATCGTTTTCTGGACGTTGTACGGAGGTCTGCCAAGTGTTTGACAAGAAGAGAGGAAAAGTTGTCCAAAACAGCTTCCAATCGAATATTCATGTGATTGGAAAAGTCAGGAAAGTGGTAAGGTACTGTTTTCTATCAGTTGGCAAGCTGCGCACACAATCCCAGTGTTGTACAGCTTCCTTCTTCACCTTTCCGATGCTGCCGCTCTCTCCGGCTCCCGGAGCCGAAGAAGCGGCTTCTTCGCGCAAAGACGATTGTACCGCTCACAGTGCTTTCTTAGCGCGGCTTCTGCCGAAAGAAGCCCGGGAGCGGCGCTTAGCTCCGGAGAGCATCGTACCTTCGTCTTTAGCGTCTTTTGTGGTCTAAATCCTAGCAGAAAGCTTTTCCACTCTGTCTGGCAAGGAAAACATGCGCCAGCACAGAAAACATCTCCCATCGTGTTCTGGACGTTGCACGGAGGTCTGCCAAGTGTTTGCATAAAGAAAAAAAAAGTTGTCCAAAATAACTTCCTATCGAATGTTCATGTGATTGGAAAAGTCAGGAAAGTGGTAAGGTACTGTTTTCTATCAGTTGGCAAGCTGCGCACACAATCCCAGTGTTGTACAGCTTCCTTCTTCACCTTTCCGAAGCTGCCGCTCTCTCCGGCTCCCGGAGCCGAAGAAGCGGCTTCTTCGCGCAAAGACGATTGTACCGCTCACAGTGCTCTCTTAGCGCCGCTTCTGCCGAAAGAAGCCCGGGAGCGGCGCTTAGCTCCGGAGAGCATCGTCCCTTCTTCTTTAGCGTCTTTTGTGGTCTACATCCTAGCAGAAAGCTTTTCCACTCTGTCTGGCAAGGAAAACATGCGCCAGCACAGAAAACATCTCCCATCGTGTTCTGGACGTTGTACGGAGGTCTGCCAAGTGTTTGACAAGAAGAGAGGAAAAGTTGTCCAAAACAGCTTCCAATCGAATATTCATGTGATTGGAAACGTCAGGAAAGTGGTTAGGTACTGTTTTCTATCAGTTGGCAAGCTGCGCACACAATCCCAGTGTTGTACAGCTTCCTTCTTCACCTTTCCGATGCTGCCGCTCTCTCCGGCTCCCGGAGCCGAAGAAGCGGCTTCTTCGCGCAAAGACGATTGTACCGCTCACAGTGCTCTCTTAGCGCCGCTTCTGCCGAAAGAAGCCCGGGAGCGGTGCTTAGCTCCGGAGAGCCTCGTACCTTCGTCTTTAGCGTCTTTTGTGGTCTACATCCTAGCAGAAAGCTTTTCCACTCTGTCTGGCAAGGATAACCTGCGCCAGCACAGAAAACATCTCCCATCGTGTTCTGGACGTTGTACGGAGGTCTGCCAAGTGTTTGCATAAAGAAATGACAAGTTGTCCAAAATAACTTCCTATCGAATGTTCATGTGATTGGAAAAGTCAGGAAAGTGGTAAGGTACTGTTTTCTATCAGTTGGCAAGCTGCGCACACAATCCCAGTGTTGTACAGCTTCCTTCTTCACCTTTCCGATGCTGCCGCTCTCTCCGGCTCCCGGAGCCGAAGAAGCGGCTTCTTCGCGCAAAGACGATTGTACCGGTCACAGTGCTCTCTTAGCGCGGCTTCTGCCGAAAGAAGCCCGGGAGCGGCGCTTAGCTCCGGAGAGCCTCGTACCTTCGTCTTTAGCGTCTTTTGTGGTCTACATCCTAGCAGAAAGCTTTTCCACTCTGTCTGGCAAGGAAAACATGCGCCAGCGCAGAAAACATCTCCCATCGTTTTCTGGACGTTGTACGGAGGTCTGCCAAGTGTTTGACAAGAAGAGAGGAAAAGTTGTCCAAAACAGCTTCCAATCGAATATTCATGTGATTGGAAACGTCAGGAAAGTGGTAAGGTACTGTTTTCTATCAGTTGGCAAGCTGCGCACACAATCCCAGTGTTGTACAGCTTCCTTCTTCACCTTTCCGATGCTGCCGCTCTCTCCGGCTCCCGGAGCCGAAGAAGCGGCTTCTTCGCGCAAAGACGATTGTACCGCTCACAGTGCTCTCTTAGCGCCGCTTCTGCCGAAAGAAGCCCGGGAGCGGCTCTTAGCTCCGGAGAGCATCGTACCTTCGTCTTTAGCGTCTTTTGTGGTCTACATCCTAGCAGAAAGCTTTTCCACTCTGTCTGGCAAGGAAAACATGCGCCAGCACAGAAAACATCTCCCATCGTGTTCTGGACGTTGCACGGAGGTCTGCCAAGTGTTTGCATAAAGAAATGAAAAGTTGTCCAAAATAACTTCCTATCGAATGTTCATGTGATTGGAAAAGTCAGGAAAGTGGTAAGGTACTGTTTTCTATCAGTTGGCAAGCTGCGCACACAATCCCAGTGTTGTACAGCTTCCTTCTTCACCTTTCCGATGCTGCCGCTCTCTCCGGCTCCCGGAGCCGAAGAAGCGGCTTCTTCGCGCAAAGGCGATTGTACCGCTCACAGTGCTCTCTTAGAGCCGCTTCTGCCGAAAGAAGCCCGGGAGCGGCGCTTAGCTCCGGAGAGCATCGTACCTTCGTCTTTAGCGTCTTTTGTGGTCTACATCCTAGCAGAAAGCTTTTCCACTCTGTCTGGCAAGGAAAACCTGCGCCAGCACAGAAAACATCTCCCATCGTGTTCTGGACGTTGCACGGAGGTCTGCCAAGTGTTTGAAAGAAACAAAGAAAAGTTGTCCAAAACAGCTTCCAATCGAATATTCATGTGATTGGAAAAGTCAGGAAAGTGGTAAGGTACTGTTTTCTATCAGTTGGCAAGCTGCGCACACAATCCCAGTGTTGTACAGCTTCCTTCTTCACCTTTCCGATGCTGCCGCTCTCTCCGGCTCCCGGAGCCGAAGAAGCGGCTTCTTCGCGCAAAGGCGATTGTACCGCTCACAGTGCTCTCTTAGCGCCGCTTCTGCCGAAAGAAGCCCGGGAGCGGCGCTTAGCTCCGGAGAGCATCGTCCCTTCGTCTTTAGCGTCTTTTGTGGTCTACATCCTAGCAGAAAGCTTTTCCACTCTGTCTGGCAAGGAAAACATGCGCCAGCACAGAAAACATCCCCCATCGTGTTCTGGACGTTGTACGGAGGTCTGCCAAGTGTTTGACAAGAAGAGAGGAAAAGTTGTCCAAAACAGCTTCCAATCGAATATTCATGTGATTGGAAACGTCAGGAAAGTGGTAAGGTACTGTTTTCTATCAGTTGGCAAGCTGCGCACACAATCCCAGTGTTGTACAGCTTCCTTCTTCACCTTTCCGATGCTGCCGCTCTCTCCGGCTCCCGGAGCCGAAGAAGCGGCTTCTTCGCGCAAAGACGATTGTACCGCTCACAGTGCTCTCTTAGCGCGGCTTCTGCCGAAAGAAGCCCAGGAGCGGTGCTTAACTCCGGAGAGCCTTGTACCTTCGTCTTTAGCGTCTTTTGTGGTCTACATCCTAGCAGAAAGCTTTTCCACTCTGTCTGGCAAGGATAACCTGCGCCAGCACAGAAAACATCTCCCATCGTGTTCTGGACGTTGTACGGAGGTCTGCCAAGTGTTTGCATAAAGAAATGAAAAGTTGTCCAAAATAACTTCCTATCGAATGTTCATGTGATTGGAAAA
The DNA here is from genome assembly GCF_027887145.1 of Ammospiza caudacuta. Taxonomy (NCBI): domain Eukaryota; kingdom Metazoa; phylum Chordata; class Aves; order Passeriformes; family Passerellidae; genus Ammospiza; species Ammospiza caudacuta. The sequence goes on from NC_080607.1 coordinate 3,149,833, forward strand.
GTCAGGAAAGTGGTAAGGTACTGTTTTCTATCAGTTGGCAAGCTGCGCACACAATCCCAGTGTTGTACAGCTTCCTTCTTCACCTTTCCGATGCTGCCGCTCTCTCCGGCTCCCGGAGCCGAAGAAGCGGCTTCTTCGCGCAAAGACGATTGTACCGCTCACAGTGCTCTCTTAGCGCCGCTTCTGCCGAAAGAAGCCCGGGAGCGGCGCTTAGCTCCGGAGAGCATCGTACCTTCGTCTTTAGCGTCTTTTGTGGTCTACATCCTAGCAGAAAGCTTTTCCACTCTGTCTGGCAAGGAAAACATGCGCCAGCGCAGAAAACATCTCCCATCGTGTTCTGGACGTTGTACGGAGGTCTGCCAAGTGTTTGACAAGAAGAGAGGAAAAGTTGTCCAAAACAGCTTCCAATCGAATATTCATGTGATTGGAAAAGTCAGGAAAGTGGTAAGGTACTGTTTTCTATCAGTTGGCAAGCTGCGCACACAATCCCAGTGTTGTACAGCTTCCTTCTTCACCTTTCCGATGCTGCCGCTCTCTCCGGCTCCCGGAGCCGAAGAAGCGGCTTCTTCGCGCAAAGACGATTGTACCGCTCACAGTGCTCTCTTAGCGCCGCTTCTGCCGAAAGAAGCCCGGGAGCGGCTCTTAGCTCCGGAGAGCATCGTACCTTCGTCTTTAGCGTCTTTTGTGGTCTACATCCTAGCAGAAAGCTTTTCCACTCTGTCTGGCAAGGAAAACATGCGCCAGCACAGAAAACATCTCCCATCGTGTTCTGGAGTTGTACGGAGGTCTGCCAAGTGTTTGCATAAAGAAATGAAAAGTTGTCCAAAATAACTTCCTATCGAATGTTCATGTGATTGGAAAAGTCAGGAAAGTGGTAAGGTACTGTTTTCTATCAGTTGGCAAGCTGCGCACACAATCCCAGTGTTGTACAGCTTCCTTCTTCACCTTTCCGATGCTGCCGCTCTCTCCGGCTCCCGGAGCCGAAGAAGCGGCTTCTTCGCGCAAAGGCGATTGTACCGCTCACAGTGCTCTCTTAGCGCCGCTTCTGCCGAAAGAAGCCCGGGAGCGGCGCTTAGCTCCGGAGAGCATCGTCCCTTCGTCTTTAGCGTCTTTTGTGGTCTACATCCTAGCAGAAAGCTTTTCCACTCTGTCTGGCAAGGAAAACCTGCGCCAGCCCAGAAAACATCCCCCATCGTGTTCTGGACGTTGCACGGAGGTCTGCCAAGTGTTTGAAAGAAACAAAGAAAAGTTGTCCAAAACAGCTTCCAATCGAATGTTCATGTGATTGGAAAAGTCAGGAAAGTGGTAAGGTACTGTTTTCTATCAGTTGGCAAGCTGCGCACACAATCCCAGTGTTGTACAGCTTCCTTCTTCACCTTTCCGATGCTGCCGCTCTCTCCGGCTCCCGGAGCCGAAGCAGCGGCTTCTTCGCGCAAAGACGATTGTACCGCTCACAGTGCTCTCTTAGCGCGGCTTCTGCCGAAAGAAGCCCGGGAGCGGCGCTTAGCTCCGGAGAGCATCGTACCTTCGTCTTTAGCGTCTTTTGTGGTCTACATCCTAGCAGAAAGCTTTTCCACTCTGTCTGGCAAGGAAAACATGCGCCAGCACAGAAAACATCTCCCATCGTGTTCTGGACGTTGTACGGAGGTCTGCCAAGTGTTTGACAAGAAGAGAGGAAAAGATGTCCAAAACAGCATCCAATCGAATATTCATGTGATTGGAAACGTCAGGAAAGTGTAAGGTACTGTTTTCTATCAGTTGGCAAGCTGGCGCACACAATCCCAGTGTTGTACAGCTTCCTTCTTCACCTTTCCGATGCTGCCGCTCTCTCCGGCTCCCGGAGCCGAAGAAGCGGCTTCTTCGCGCAAAGACGATTGTACCGCTCACAGTGCTCTCTTAGCGCCGCTTCTGCCGAATGAAGCCCGGGTGCGGCGCTTAACTCCGGAGAGCCTCGTACCATCTTCTTTAGCGTCTTTTGTGGTCTACATCCTAGCAGAAAGCTTTTCCACTCAGTCTGGCAAGGAAAGCCTGCGCCAGCGCAGAAAACATCTCCCATCGTGTTCTGGACGTTGCACGGAGGTCTGCCAAGTGTTTGCATAAAGAAATGAAAAGTTGTCCAAAATAACTTCCTATCGAATGTTCATGTGATTGGAAAGGTCAGGAAAGTGTTAGGTACTGTTTTCTATCAGTTGGCAAGCTGCGCACACAATCCCAGTGTTGTACAGCTTCCTTCTTCACCTTTCCGATGCTGCCGCTCTCTCCGGCTCCCGGAGCCGAAGAAGCGGCTTCTTCGCGCAAAGACGATTGTACCGCTCACAGTGCTCTCTTAGCGCGGCTTCTGCCGAAAGAAGCCCGGGAGCGGCGCTTAGCTCCGGAGAGCATCGTACCTTCGTCTTTAGCGTCTTTTGTGGTCTACATCCTAGCAGAAAGCTTTTCCACTCTGTCTGGCAAGGAAAACATGCGCCAGCACAGAAAACATCTCCCATCGTGTTCTGGACGTTGCACGGAGGTCTGCCAAGTGTTTGAAAGAAACAAAGAAAAGTTGTCCAAAACAGCTTCCAATCGAATATTCATGTGATTGGAAACGTCAGGAAAGTGTAAGGTACTGTTTTCTATCAGTTGGCAAGCTGCGCACACAATCCCAGTGTTGTACAGCTTCCTTCTTCACCTTTCCGATGCTGCCGCTCTCTCCGGCTCCCGGAGCCGAAGAAGCGGCTTCTTCGCGCAAAGACGATTGTACCGCTCACAGTGCTCTCTTAGCGCGGCTTCTGCCGAAAGAAGCCCGGGAGCGGCGCTTAGCTCCGGAGAGCATCGTACCTTCGTCTTTAGCGTCTTTTGTGGTCTACATCCTAGCAGAAAGCTTTTCCACTCTGTCTGGCAAGGAAAACATGCGCCAGCACAGAAAACATCTCCCATCGTGTTCTGGACGTTGCACGGAGGTCTGCCAAGTGTTTGCATAAAGAAATGAAAAGTTGTCCAAAATAACTTCCTATCGAATGTTCATGTGATTGGAAAAGTCAGGAAAGTGGTAAGGTACTGTTTTCTATCAGTTGGCAAGCTGCGCACACAATCCCAGTGTTGTACAGCTTCCTTCTTCACCTTTGCGATGCTGCCGCTCTCTCCGGCTCCCGGAGCCGAAGAAGCGGCTTCTTCGCGCAAAGACGATTGTACCGCTCACAGTGCTCTCTTAGCGCGGCTTCTGCCGAAAGAAGCCCGTGAGCGGTGCTTAGCTCCGGAGAGCATCGTACCTTCGTCTTTAGCGTCTTTTGTGGTCTAAATCCTAGCAGAAAGCTTTTCCACTCTGTCTGGCAAGGAAAACATGCGCCAGCACAGAAAACATCTCCCATCGTGTTCTGGACGTTGCACGGAGGTCTGCCAAGTGTTTGCATAAAGAAATGAATAGTTGTCCAAAATAACTTCCTATCGAATGTTCATGTGATTGGAAAAGTCAGGAAAGTGGTAAGGTACTGTTTTCTATCAGTTGGCAAGCTGCGCACACAATCCCAGTGTTGTACAGCTTCCTTCTTCACCTTTCCGATGCTGCCGCTCTCTCCGGCTCCCGGAGCCGAAGAAGCGGCTTCTTCGCGCAAAGACGATTGTACCGCTCACAGTGCTCTCTTAGCGCCGCTTCTGCCGAAAGAAGCCCGGGAGCGGCGCTTAGCTCCGGAGAGCATCGTACCTTCGTCTTTAGCGTCTTTTGTGGTCTACATCCTAGCAGAAAGCTTTTCCACTCTGTCTGGCAAGGAAAACATGCGCCAGCACAGAAAACATCTCCCATCGTGTTCTGGACGTTGTACGGAGGTCTGCCAAGTGTTTGACAAGAAGAGAGGAAAAGATGTCCAAAACAGCATCCAATCGAATATTCATGTGATTGGAAACGTCAGGAAAGTGTAAGGTACTGTTTTCTATCAGTTGGCAAGCTGGCGCACACAATCCCAGTGTTGTACAGCTTCCTTCTTCACCTTTCCGATGCTGCCGCTCTCTCCGGCTCCCGGAGCCGAAGAAGCGGCTTCTTCGCGCAAAGACGATTGTACCGCTCACAGTGCTCTCTTAGCGCCGCTTCTGCCGAATGAAGCCCGGGTGCGGCGCTTAACTCCGGAGAGCCTCGTACCATCTTCTTTAGCGTCTTTTGTGGTCTACATCCTAGCAGAAAGCTTTTCCACTCAGTCTGGCAAGGAAAGCCTGCGCCAGCGCAGAAAACATCTCCCATCGTGTTCTGGACGTTGCACGGAGGTCTGCCAAGTGTTTGCATAAAGAAATGAAAAGTTGTCCAAAATAACTTCCTATCGAATGTTCATGTGATTGGAAAGGTCAGGAAAGTGTTAGGTACTGTTTTCTATCAGTTGGCAAGCTGCGCACACAATCCCAGTGTTGTACAGCTTCCTTCTTCACCTTTCCGATGCTGCCGCTCTCTCCGGCTCCCGGAGCCGAAGAAGCGGCTTCTTCGCGCAAAGACGATTGTACCGCTCACAGTGCTCTCTTAGCGCCGCTTCTGCCGAAAGAAGCCCGGGAGCGGCGCTTAGCTCCGGAGAGCATCGTACCTTCGTCTTTAGCGTCTTTTGTGGTCTACATCCTAGCAGAAAGCTTTTCCACTCTGTCTGGCAAGGAAAACATGCGCCAGCACAGAAAACATCTCCCATCGTGTTCTGGACGTTGTACGGATGTCTGCCAAGTGTTTGACAAGAAGAGAGGAAAAGTTGTCCAAAACAGCTTCCAATCGAATATTCATGAGATTGGAAACGTCAGGAAAGTGGTAAGGTACTGTTTTCTATCAGTTGGCAAGCTGCGCACACAATCCCAGTGTTGTACAGCTTCCTTCTTCACCTTTCCGATGCTGCCGCTCTCTCCGGCTCCCGGAGCCGAAGAAGCAGCTTCTTCGCGCAAAGACGATTGTACCGCTCACAGTGCTCTCTTAGCGCCGCTTCTGCCGAATGAGGCCCGGGAGCGGCGCTTAACTCCGGAGAGCCTCTTACATTCGCCTTTAGCGTCTTTTGTGGTCTACATCCTAGCAGAAAGCTTTTCCACTCTGTCTGGCAAGGAAAACATGCGCCAGCACAGAAAACATCTCCCATCGTGTTCTGGACGTTGCACGGAGGTCTGCCAAGTGTTTGCATAAAGAAATGAAAAGTTGTCCAAAATAACTTCCTATCGAATGTTCATGTGATTGGAAAAGTCAGGAAAGTGGTAAGGTACTGTTTTCTATCAGTTGGCAAGCTGCGCACACAAGCCCAGTGTTGTACAGCTTCCTTCTTCACCTTTGCGATGCTGCCGCTCTCTCCGGCTCCCGGAGCCGAAGAAGCGGCTTCTTCGCGCAAAGACGATTGTACCGCTCACAGTGCTCTCTTAGCGCGGCTTCTGCCGAAAGAAGCCCGGGAGCGGCGCTTAGCTCCGGAGAGCATCGTACCTTCGTCTTTAGCGTCTTTTGTGGTCTACATCCTAGCAGAAAGCTTTTCCACTCTGTCTGGCAAGGAAAACATGCGCCAGCGCAGAAAACATCTCCCATCGTTTTCTGGACGTTGTACGGAGGTCTGCCAAGTGTTTGACAAGAAGAAATGAAAAGTTGTCCAAAACAGCTTCCAATCGAATATTCATGTGATTGGAAAAGTCAGGAAAGTGGTAAGGTACTGTTTTCTATCAGTTGGCAAGCTGCGCACACAATCCCAGTGTTGTACAGCTTCCTTCTTCACCTTTCCGATGCTGCCGCTCTCTCCGGCTCCCGGAGCCGAAGAAGCGGCTTCTTCGCGCAAAGACGATTGTACCGCTCACAGTGCTCTCTTAGCGCGGCTTCTGCCGAAAGAAGCCCGGGAGCGGCGCTTAGCTCCGGAGAGCATCGTACCTTCGTCTTTAGCGTCTTTTGTGGTCTACATCCTAGCAGAAAGCTTTTCCACTCTGTCTGGCAAGGAAAACATGCGCCAGCACAGAAAACATCTCCCATCGTGTTCTGGACGTTGCACGGAGGTCTGCCAAGTGTTTGCATAAAGAAAAAAAAGGTTGTCCAAAATAACTTCCTATCGAATGTTCATGTGATTGGAAAAGTCAGGAAAGTGGTAAGGTACTGTTTTCTATCAGTTGGCAAGCTGCGCACACAATCCCAGTGTTGTACAGCTTCCTTCTTCACCTTTCCGATGCTGCCGCTCTCTCCGGCTCCCGGAGCCGAAGAAGCGGCTTCTTCGCGCAAAGACGATTGTACCGCTCACAGTGCTCTCTTAGCGCGGCTTCTGCCGAAAGAAGCCCGGGAGCGGCGCTTAGCTCCGGAGAGCATCGTACCTTCGTCTTTAGCGTCTTTTGTGGTCTACATCCTAGCAGAAAGCTTTTCCACTCTGTCTGGCAAGGAAAACATGCGCCAGCACAGAAAACATCTCCCATCGTGTTCTGGACGTTGCACGGAGGTCTGCCAAGTGTTTGACAAGAAGAAATGAAAAGTTGTCCAAAACAGCTTCCAATCGAATATTCATGTGATTGGAAACGTCAGGAAAGTGGTAAGGTACTGTTTTCTATCAGTTGGCAAGCTGCGCACACAATCCCAGTGTTGTACAGCTTCCTTCTTCACCTTTCCGATGCTGCCGCTCTCTCCGGCTCCCGGAGCCGAAGAAGCGGCTTCTTCGCGCAAAGACGATTGTACCGCTCACAGTGCTCTCTTAGCGCCGCTTCTGCCGAAGGAAGCCCGGGAGCGGCGCTTAACTCCGGAGAGCCTCGTACCTTCGTCTTTAGCGTCTTTTGTGGTCTACATCCTAGCAGAAAGCTTTTCCACTCTGTCTGGCAAGGAAAACATGCGCCAGCACAGAAAACATCTCCCATCGTGTTCTGGACGTTGTACGGAGGTCTGCCAAGTGTTTGCATAAAGAAATGAAAAGTTGTCCAAAATAATTTCCTATCGAATGTTCATGTGATTGGAAAAGTCAGGAAAGTGTAAGGTACTGTTTTCTATCAGTTGGCAAGCTGCGCACACAATCCCAGTGTTGTACAGCTTCCTTCTTCACCTTTCCGATGCTGCCGCTCTCTCCGGCTCCCGGAGCCGAAGAAGCGGCTTCTTCGCGCAAACACGATTGTACCGCTCACAGTGCTCTCTTAGCGCCGCTTCTGCCGAAAGAAGCCCGGGAGCGGCGCTTAGCTCCGGAGAGCATCGTACCTTCGTCTTTAGCGTCTTTTGTGGTCTACATCCTAGCAGAAATCTTTTCCACTCTGTCTGGCAAGGAAAACATGCGCCAGCACAGAAAACATCTCCCATCGTGTTCTGGACGTTGCACGGAGGTCTGCCAAGTGTTTGCATAAAGAAATGAAAAGTTGTCCAAAATAACTTCCTATCGAATGTTCATGTGATTGGAAAAGTCAGGAAAGTGGTAAGGTACTGTTTTCTATCAGTTGGCAAGCTGCGCACACAAGCCCAGTGTTGTACAGCTTCCTTCTTCACCTTTGCGATGCTGCCGCTCTCTCCGGCTCCCGGAGCCGAAGAAGCGGCTTCTTCGCGCAAAGACGATTGTACCGCTCACAGTGCTCTCTTAGCGCGGCTTCTGCCGAAAGAAGCCCGGGAGCGGCGCTTAGCTCCGGAGAGCATCGTACCTTCGTCTTTAGCGTCTTTTGTGGTCTACATCCTAGCAGAAAGCTTTTCCACTCTGTCTGGCAAGGAAAACATGCGCCAGCGCAGAAAACATCTCCCATCGTTTTCTGGACGTTGTACGGAGGTCTGCCAAGTGTTTGACAAGAAGAAATGAAAAGTTGTCCAAAACAGCTTCCAATCGAATATTCATGTGATTGGAAAAGTCAGGAAAGTGGTAAGGTACTGTTTTCTATCAGTTGGCAAGCTGCGCACACAATCCCAGTGTTGTACAGCTTCCTTCTTCACCTTTCCGATGCTGCCGCTCTCTCCGGCTCCCGGAGCCGAAGAAGCGGCTTCTTCGCGCAAAGACGATTGTACCGCTCACAGTGCTCTCTTAGCGCGGCTTCTGCCGAAAGAAGCCCGGGAGCGGCGCTTAGCTCCGGAGAGCCTCGTCCCTTCGTCTTTAGCGTCTTTTGTGGTCTAAATCCTAGCAGAAAGCTTTTCCACTCTGTCTGGCAAGGAAAACATGCGCCAGCACAGAAAACATCTCCCATCGTGTTCTGGACGTTGCACGGAGGTCTGCCAAGTGTTTGCATAAAGAAAAAAAAAGTTGTCCAAAATAACTTCCTATCGAATGTTCATGTGATTGGAAAAGTCAGGAAAGTGGTAAGGTACTGTTTTCTATCAGTTGGCAAGCTGCGCACACAATCCCAGTGTTGTACAGCTTCCTTCTTCACCTTTCCGATGCTGCCGCTCTCTCCGGCTCCCGGAGCCGAAGAAGCGGCTTCTTCGCGCAAAGACGATTGTACCGCTCACAGTGCTCTCTTAGCGCGGCTTCTGCCGAAAGAAGCCCGGGAGCGGCGCTTAGCTCCGGAGAGCATCGTACCTTCGTCTTTAGCGTCTTTTGTGGTCTACATCCTAGCAGAAAGCTTTTCCACTCTGTCTGGCAAGGAAAACATGCGCCAGCACAGAAAACATCTCCCATCGTGTTCTGGACGTTGCACGGAGGTCTGCCAAGTGTTTGACAAGAAGAAATGAAAAGTTGTCCAAAACAGCTTCCAATCGAATATTCATGTGATTGGAAAAGTCAGGAAAGTTGTAAGGTACTGTTTTCTATCAGTTGGCAAGCTGCGCACACAATCCCAGTGTTGTACAGCTTCCTTCTTCACCTTTCCGATGCTGCCGCTCTCTCCGGCTCCCGGAGCCGAAGAAGCGGCTTCTTCGCGCAAAGACGATTGTACCGCTCACAGTGCTCTCTTAGCGCCGCTTCTGCCGAATGAGGCCCGGGAGCGGCGCTTAACTCCGGAGAGCCTCTTACCTTCTTCTTTAGCGTCTTTTGTGGTCTACATCCTAGCAGAAAGCTTTTCCACTCTGTCTGGCAAGGAAAACCTGCGCCAGCGCAGAAAACGTCTCCCATCGTGTTCTGGACGTTGCACGGAGGTCTGCCAAGTGTTTGCATAAAGAAATGAAAAGTTGTCCAAAATAACTTCCTATCGAATGTTCATGTGATTGGAAAAGTCAGGAGAGTGGTAAGGTACTGTTTTCTATCAGTTGGCAAGATGTGCACACAAGCCCAGTGTTGTACAGCTTCCTTCTTCACCTTTCCGATGCTGCCGCTCTCTCCGGCTCCCGGAGCCGAAGAAGCGGCTTCTTCGCGCAAAGGCGATTGTACCGCTCACAGTGCTCTCTTAGCGCCGCTTCTGCCGAAAGAAGCCCGGGAGCGGCGCTTAGCTCCGGAGAGCATCGTACCTTCGTCTTTAGCGTCTTTTGTGGTCTACATCCTAGCAGAAAGCTTTTCCACTCTGTCTGGCAAGGAAAACATGCGCCAGCGCAGAAAACATCTCCCATCGTTTTCTGGACGTTGTACGGAGGTCTGCCAAGTGTTTGACAAGAAGAGAGGAAAAGTTGTCCAAAACAGCTTCCAATCGAATATTCATGTGATTGGAAAAGTCAGGAAAGTGGTAAGGTACTGTTTTCTATCAGTTGGCAAGCTGCGCACACAATCCCAGTGTTGTACAGCTTCCTTCTTCACCTTTCCGATGCTGCCGCTCTCTCCGGCTCCCGGAGCCGAAGAAGCGGCTTCTTCGCGCAAAGACGATTGTACCGCTCACAGTGCTCTCTTAGCGCCGCTTCTGCCGAAAGAAGCCCGGGAGCGGCGCTTAGCTCCGGAGAGCATCGTACCTTCGTCTTTAGCGTCTTTTGTGGTCTAAATCCTAGCAGAAAGCTTTTCCACTCTGTCTGGCAAGGAAAACATGCGCCAGCACAGAAAACATCTCCCATCGTGTTCTGGACGTTGCACGGAGGTCTGCCAAGTGTTTGCATAAAGAAATGAAAAGTTGTCCAAAATAACTTCCTATCGAATGTTCATGTGATTGGAAAAGTCAGGAAAGTGGTAAGGTACTGTTTTCTATCAGTTGGCAAGCTGCGCACACAATCCCAGTGTTGTACAGCTTCCTTCTTCACCTTTCCGATGCTGCCGCTCTCTCCGGCTCCCGGAGCCGAAGAAGCGGCTTCTTCGCGCAAAGACGATTGTACCGCTCACAGTGCTCTCTTAGCGCGGCTTCTGCCGAAAGAAGCCCGGGAGCGGCGCTTAGCTCCGGAGAGCATCGTACCTTCGTCTTTAGCGTCTTTTGTGGTCTACATCCTAGCAGAAAGCTTTTCCACTCTGTCTGACAAGGAAAACCTGCGCCAGCACAGAAAACATCTCCCATCGTGTTCTGGACGTTGCACGGAGGTCTGCCAAGTGTTTGACAAGAAGAGAGGAAAAGATGTCCAAAACAGCATCCAATCGAATATTCATGTGATTGGAAATGTCAGTAAAGTGTAAGGTACTGTTTTCTATCAGTTGGCAAGCTGGCACACACTCCCAGTGTTGTACAGCTTCCTTCTTCACCTTTCCGATGCTGCCGCTCTCTCCGGCTCCCGGAGCCGAAGAAGCGGCTTCTTCGCGCAAAGACGATTGTACCGCTCACAGTGCTCTCTTAGCGCCGCTTCTGCCGAATGAAGCCCGGGAGCGGCGCTTAACTCCGGAGAGCCTCGTACCATCTTCTTTAGCGTCTTTTGTGGTCTACATCCTAGCAGAAAGCTTTTCCACTCAGTCTGGCACGGAAAACCTGCGCCAGCGCAGAAAACATCTCCCATCGTGTTCTGGACGTTGCACGGAGGTCTGCCAAGTGTTTGCATAAAGAAATGAAAAGTTGTCCAAAATAACTTCCTATCGAATGTTCATGTGATTGGAAAGGTCAGGAAAGTGTTAGGTACTGTTTTCTATCAGTTGGCAAGCTGCGCACACAATCCCAGTGTTGTACAGCTTCCTTCTTCACCTTTCCGATGCTGCCGCTCTCTCCGGCTCCCGGAGCCGAAGAAGCGGCTTCTTCGCGCAAAGACGATTGTACCGCTCACAGTGCTCTCTTAGCGCCGCTTCTGCCGAAAGAAGCCCGGGAGCGGCGCTTAGCTCCGGAGAGCCTCTTACCTTCTTCTTTAGCGTCTTTTGTGGTCTACATCCTAGCAGAAAGCTTTTCCACTCTGTCTGGCAAGGAAAACCTGCGCCAGCGCAGAAAACATCTCCCATCGTGTTCTGGACGTTGCACGGAGGTCTGCCAAGTGTTTGAAAGAAACAAAGAAAAGTTGTCCAAAACAGCTTCCAATCGAATATTCATGTGATTGGAAACGTCAGGAAAGTGTAAGGTACTGTTTTCTATCAGTTGGCAAGCTGCGCACACAATGCCAGTGTTGTACAGCTTCCTTCTTCACCTTTCCGATGCTGCCGCTCTCTCCGGCTCCCGGAGCCGAAGAAGCGGCTTCTTCGCGCAAAGACGATTGTACCGCTCACAGTGCTCTCTTAGGGCCGCTTCTGCCGAAAGAAGCCCGGGAGCGGCGCTTAGCTCCGGAGAGCATCGTACCTTCGTCTTTAGCGTCTTTTGTGGTCTACATCCTAGCAGAAAGCTTTTCCACTCTGTCTGGCAAGGAAAACATGCGCCAGCACAGAAAACATCTCCCATCGTGTTCTGGACGTTGCACGGAGGTCTGCCAAGTGTTTGCATAAAGAAATGAAAAGTTGTCCAAAATAACTTCCTATCGAATGTTCATGTGATTGGAAAAGTCAGGAAAGTGGTAAGGTACTGTTTTCTATCAGTTGGCAAGCTGCGCACACAAGCCCAGTGTTGTACAGCTTCCTTCTTCACCTTTCCGATGCTGCCGCTCTCTCCGGCTCCCGGAGCCGAAGAAGCGGCTTCTTCGCGCAAAGACGATTGTACCGCTCACAGTGCTCTCTTAGCGCGGCTTCTGCCGAAAGAAGCCCGGGAGCGGCGCTTAGCTCCGGAGAGCATCGTACCTTCGTCTTTAGCGTCTTTTGTGGTCTACATCCTAGCAGAAAGCTTTTCCACTCTGTCTGGCAAGGAAAACATGCGCCAGCGCAGAAAACATCTCCCATCGTTTTCTGGACGTTGTACGGAGGTCTGCCAAGTGTTTGACAAGAAGAAATGAAAAGTTGTCCAAAACAGCTTCCAATCGAATATTCATGTGATTGGAAAAGTCAGGAAAGTGGTAAGGTACTGTTTTCTATCAGTTGGCAAGCTGCGCACACAATCCCAGTGTTGTACAGCTTCCTTCTTCACCTTTCCGATGCTGCCGCTCTCTCCGGCTCCCGGAGCCGAAGAAGCGGCTTCTTCGCGCAAAGACGATTGTACCGCTCACAGTGCTCTCTTAGCGCGGCTTCTGCTGAAAGAAGCCCGGGAGCGGCGCTTAGCTCCGGAGAGCATCGTACCTTCGTCTTTAGCGTCTTTTGTGGTCTAAATCCTAGCAGAAAGCTTTTCCACTCTGTCTGGCAAGGAAAACATGCGCCAGCACAGAAAACATCTCCCATCGTGTTCTGGACGTTGCACGGAGGTCTGCCAAGTGTTTGCATAAAGAAAAAAAAAGTTGTCCAAAATAACTTCCTATCGAATGTTCATGTGATTGGAAAAGTCAGGAAAGTGGTAAGGTACTGTTTTCTATCAGTTGGCAAGCTGCGCACACAATCCCAGTGCTGTACAGCTTCCTTCTTCACCTTTCCGATGCTGCCGCTCTCTCCGGCTCCCGGAGCCGAAGAAGCGGCTTCTTCGCGCAAAGACGATTGTACCGCTCACAGTGCTCTCTTAGCGCGGCTTCTGCCGAAAGAAGCCCGGGAGCGGCGCTTAGCTCCGGAGAGCATCGTACCTTCGTCTTTAGCGTCTTTTGTGGTCTACATCCTAGCAGAAAGCTTTTCCACTCTGTCTGGCAAGGAAAACATGCGCCAGCACAGAAAACATCTCCCATCGTGTTCTGGACGTTGCACGGAGGTCTGCCAAGTGTTTGACAAGAAGAAATGAAAAGTTGTCCAAAACAGCATCCAATCGAATATTCATGTGATTGGAAACGTCAGGAAAGTGGTAAGGTACTGTTTTCTATCAGTTGGCAAGCTGCGCACACAATCCCAGTGTTGTACAGCTTCCTTCTTCACCTTTCCGATGCTGCCGCTCTCTCCGGCTCCCGGAGCCGAAGAAGCGGCTTCTTCGCGCAAAGACGATTGTACCGCTCACAGTGCTCTCTTAGCGCCGCTTCTGCCGAATGAGGCCCGGGAGCGGCGCTTAACTCCGGAGAGCCTCTTACCTTCTTCTTTAGCGTCTTTTGTGGTCTACATCCTAGCAGAAAGCTTTTCCACTCTGTCTGGCAAGGAAAACCTGCGCCAGCGCAGAAAACGTCTCCCATCGTGTTCTGGACGTTGCACGGAGGTCTGCCAAGTGTTTGAAAGAAACAAAGAAAAGTTGTCCAAAACAGCTTCCAATCGAATATTCATGTGATTGGAAACGTCAGGAAAGTGTAAGGTACTGTTTTCTATCAGTTGGCAAGCTGCGCACACAATCCCAGTGTTGTACAGCTTCCTTCTTCACCTTTCCGATGCTGCCGCTCTCTCCGGCTCCCGGAGCCGAAGAAGCGGCTTCTTCGCGCAAAGACGATTGTACCGCTCACAGTGCTCTCTTAGCGCGGCTTCTGCCGAAAGAAGCCCGGGAGCGGCGCTTAACTCCGGAGAGCATCGTACCTTCGTCTTTAGCGTCTTTTGTGGTCTACATCCTAGCAGAAAGCTTTTCCACTCTGTCTGGCAAGGAAAACCTGCGCCAGCACAGAAAACATCTCCCATCGTGTTCTGGACGTTGTACGGAGGTCTGCCAAGTGTTTGCATAAAGAAATGAAAAGTTGTCCAAAATAACTTCCTATCGAATGTTCATGTGATTGGAAAAGTCAGGAAAGTGTAAGGTACTGTTTTCTATCAGTTGGCAAGCTGCGCACACAATCCCAGTGTTGTACAGCTTCCTTCTTCACCTTTGCGATGCTGCCGCTCTCTCCGGCTCCCGGAGCCGAAGAAGCGGCTTCTTCGCGCAAACACGATTGTACCGCTCACAGTGCTCTCTTAGCGCCGCTTCTGCCGAAAGAAGCCCGGGAGCGGCGCTTAGCTCCGGAGAGCATCGTACCTTCGTCTTTAGCGTCTTTTGTGGTCTACATCCTAGCAGAAAGCTTTTCCACTCTGTCTGGCAAGGAAAACATGCGCCAGCACAGAAAACATCTCCCATCGTGTTCTGGACGTTGCACGGAGGTCTGCCAAGTGTTTGCATAAAGAAATGAAAAGTTGTCCAAAATAACTTCCTATCGAATGTTCATGTGATTGGAAAAGTCAGGAAAGTGGTAAGGTACTGTTTTCTATCAGTTGGCAAGCTGCGCACACAAGCCCAGTGTTGTACAGCTTCCTTCTTCACCTTTGCGATGCTGCCGCTCTCTCCGGCTCCCGGAGCCGAAGAAGCGGCTTCTTCGCGCAAAGGCGATTGTACCGCTCACAGTGCTCTCTTAGCGCGGCTTCTTCCGAAAGAAGCCCGGGAGAGGCGCTTAGCTCCGGAGAGCATCGTACCTTCGTCTTTAGCGTCTTTTGTGGTCTACATCCTAGCAGAAAGCTTTTCCACTCTGTCTGGCAAGGAAAACATGCGCCAGCGCAGAAAACATCTCCCATCGTTTTCTGGACGTTGTACGGAGGTCTGCCAAGTGTTTGACAAGAAGAAATTAAAAGTTGTCCAAAACAGCTTCCAATCGAATATTCATGTGATTGGAAAAGTCAGGAAAGTGGTAAGGTACTGTTTTCTATCAGTTGGCAAGCTGCGCACACAATCCCAGTGTTGTACAGCTTCCTTCTTCACCTTTCCGATGCTGCCGCTCTCTCCGGCTCCCGGAGCCGAAGAAGCGGCTTCTTCGCGCAAAGACGATTGTACCGCTCACAGTGCTCTCTTAGCGCGGCTTCTGCCGAAAGAAGCCCGGGAGCGGCGCTTAGCTCCGGAGAGCCTCGTCCCTTCGTCTTTAGCGTCTTTTGTGGTCTAAATCCTAGCAGAAAGGTTTTCCACTCTGTCTGGCAAGGAAAACATGCGCCAGCACAGAAAACATCTCCCATCGTGTTCTGGACGTTGCACGGAGGTCTGCCAAGTGTTTGCATAAAGAAAAAAAAAGTTGTCCAAAATAACTTCCTATCGAATGTTCATGTGATTGGAAAAGTCAGGAAAGTGGTAAGGTACTGTTTTCTATCAGTTGGCAAGCTGCGCACACAATCCCAGTGTTGTACAGCTTCCTTCTTCACCTTTCCGATGCTGCCGCTCTCTCCGGCTCCCGGAGCCGAAGAAGCGGCTTCTTCGCGCAAAGACGATTGTACCGCTCACAGTGCTCTCTTAGCGCGGCTTCTGCCGAAAGAAGCCCGGGAGCGGCGCTTAGCTCCGGAGAGCATCGTACCTTCGTCTTTAGCGTCTTTTGTGGTCTACATCCTAGCAGAAAGCTTTTCCACTCTGTCTGGAAAGGAAAACATGCGCCAGCACAGAAAACATCTCCCATCGTGTTCTGGACGTTGCACGGAGGTCTGCCAAGTGTTTGACAAGAAGAAATGAAAAGTTGTCCAAAACAGCTTCCAATCGAATATTCATGTGATTGGAAACGTCAGGAAAGTGGTAAGGTACTGTTTTCTATCAGTTGGCAAGCTGCGCACACAATCCCAGTGTTGTACAGCTTCCTTCTTCACCTTTCCGATGCTGCCGCTCTCTCCGGCTCCCGGAGCCGAAGAAGCGGCTTCTTCGCGCAAAGACGATTGTACCGCTCACAGTGCTCTCTTAGCGCCGCTTCTGCCGAAAGAAGCCCGGGAGCGGCGCTTAGCTCCGGAGAGCATCGTCCCTTCGTCTTTAGCGTCTTTTGTGGTCTACATCCTAGCAGAAAGCTTTTCCACTCTGTCTGGCAAGGAAAACATGCGCCAGCACAGAAAACATCTCCCATCGTGTTCTGGACGTTGCACGGAGGTCTGCCAAGTGTTTGAAAGAAACAAAGAAAAGTTGTCCAAAACAGCTTCCAATCGAATATTCATGTGATTGGAAACGTCAGGAAAGTGTAAGGTACTGTTTTCTATCAGTTGGCAAGCTGCGCACACAATGCCAGTGTTGTACAGCTTCCTTCTTCACCTTTCCGATGCTGCCGCTCTCTCCGGCTCCCGGAGCCGAAGAAGCGGCTTCTTCGCGCAAAGGCGATTGTACCGCTCACAGTGCTCTCTTAGCGCGGCTTCTGCCGAAAGAAGCCCGGGAGCGGCGCTTAACTCCGGAGAGCATCGTCCCTTCGTCTTTAGCGTCTTTTGTGGTCGACATCCTAGCAGAAAGCTTTTCCACTCTGTCTGGCAAGGAAAACCTGCGCCAGCACAGAAAACATCTCCCATCGTGTTCTGGACGTTGCACGGAGGTCTGCCAAGTGTTTGCATAAAGAAATGAAAAGTTGTCCAAAATAACTTCCTATCGAATGTTCATGTGATTGGAAAAGTCAGGAAAGTGGTAAGGTACTGTTTTCTATCAGTTGGCAAGCTGCGCACACAATCCCAGTGTTGTACAGCTTCCTTCTTCACCTTTCCGATGCTGCCGCTCTCTCCGGCTCCCGGAGCCGAAGAAGCGGCTTCTTCGCGCAAAGACGATTGTACCGCTCACAGTGCTCTCTTAGCGCGGCTTCTGCCGAAAGAAGCCCGGGAGCGGCGCTTAGCTCCGGAGAGCCTCTTACCTTCTTCTTTAGCGTCTTTTGTGGTCTACATCCTAGCAGAAAGCTTTTCCACTCTGTCTGGCAAGGAAAACATGCGCCAGCGCAGAAAACATCTCCCATCGTGTTCTGGACGTTGCACGGAGGTCTGCCAAGTGTTTGAAAGAAACAAAGAAAAGTTGTCCAAAACAGCTTCCAATCGAATATTCATGTGATTGGAAACGTCAGGAAAGTGTAAGGTACTGTTTTCTATCAGTTGGCAAGCTGCGCACACAATCCCAGTGTTGTACAGCTTCCTTCTTCACCTTTGCGATGCTGCCGCTCTCTCCGGCTCCCGGAGCCGAAGAAGCGGCTTCTTCGCGCAAAGACGATTGTACCGCTCACAGTGCTCTCTTAGCGCCGCTTCTGCCGAAAGAAGCCCGGGAGCGGCGCTTAGCTCCGGAGAGCATCGTACCTTCGTCTTTAGCGTCTTTTGTGGTCTACATCCTAGCAGAAAGCTTTTCCACTCTGTCTGGCAAGGAAAACATGCGCCAGCACAGAAAACATCTCCCATCGTGTTCTGGACGTTGCACGGAGGTCTGCCAAGTGTTTGCATAAAGAAATGAAAAGTTGTCCAAAATAACTTCCTATCGAATGTTCATGTGATTGGAAAAGTCAGGAAAGTGGTAAGGTACTGTTTTCTATCAGTTGGCAAGCTGCGCACACAAGCCCAGTGTTGTACAGCTTCCTTCTTCACCTTTGCGATGCTGCCGCTCTCTCCGGCTCCCGGAGCCGAAGAAGCGGCTTCTTCGCGCAAAGGCGATTGTACCGCTCACAGTGCTCTCTTAGCGCGGCTTCTGCCGAAAGAAGCCCGGGAGCGGCGCTTAGCTCCGGAGAGCATCGTACCTTCGTCTTTAGCGTCTTTTGTGGTCTACATCCTAGCAGAAAGCTTTTCCACTCTGTCTGGCAAGGAAAACATGCGCCAGCGCAGAAAACATCTCCCATCGTTTTCTGGACGTTGTACGGAGGTCTGCCAAGTGTTTGACAAGAAGAAATGAAAAGTTGTCCAAAACAGCTTCCAATCGAATATTCATGTGATTGGAAAAGTCAGGAAAGTGGTAAGGTACTGTTTTCTATCAGTTGGCAAGCTGCGCACACAATCCCAGTGTTGTACAGCTTCCTTCTTCACCTTTCCGATGCTGCCGCTCTCTCCGGCTCCCGGAGCCGAAGAAGCGGCTTCTTCGCGCAAAGACGATTGTACCGCTCACAGTGCTCTCTTAGCGCGGCTTCTGCCGAAAGAAGCCCGGGAGCGGCGCTTAGCTCCGGAGAGCATCGTACCTTCGTCTTTAGCGTCTTTTGTGGTCTAAATCCTAGCAGAAAGCTTTTCCACTCTGTCTGGCAAGGAAAACATGCGCCAGCACAGAAAACATCTCCCATCGTGTTCTGGACGTTGCACGGAGGTCTGCCAAGTGTTTGCATAAAGAAATGAAAAGTTGTCCAAAATAACTTCCTATCGAATGTTCATGTGATTGGAAAAGTCAGGAAAGTGGTAAGGTACTGTTTTCTATCAGTTGGCAAGCTGCGCACACAAGCCCAGTGTTGTACAGCTTCCTTCTTCACCTTTGCGATGCTGCCGCTCTCTCCGGCTCCCGGAGCCGAAGAAGCGGCTTCTTCGCGCAAAGGCGATTGTACCGCTCACAGTGCTCTCTTAGCGCGGCTTCTGCCGAAAGAAGCCCGGGAGCGGCGCTTAGCTCCGGAGAGCATCGTACCTTCGTCTTTAGCGTCTTTTGTGGTCTAAATCCTAGCAGAAAGCTTTTCCACTCTGTCTGGCAAGGAAAACATGCGCCAGCACAGAAAACATCTCCCATCGTGTTCTGGACGTTGCACGGAGGTCTGCCAAGTGTTTGAAAGAAACAAAGAAAAGTTGTCCAAAACAGCTTCCAATCGAATATTCATGTGATTGGAAACGTCAGGAAAGTGTAAGGTACTGTTTTCTATCAGTTGGCAAGCTGCGCACACAATCCCAGTGTTGCACAGCTTCCTTCTTCACCTTTCCGATGCTGCCGCTCTCTCCGGCTCCCGGAGCCGAAGAAGCGGCTTCTTCGCGCAAAGACGATTGTACCGCTCACAGTGCTCTCTTAGCGCCGCTTCTGCCGAAAGAAGCCCGGGAGCGGCGCTTAACTCCGGAGAGCCTCGTACCTTCGTCTTTAGCGTCTTTTGTGGTCTACATCCTAGCAGAAAGCTTTTCCACTCTGTCTGGCAAGGAAAACATGCGCCAGCACAGAAAACATCTCCCATCGTGTTCTGGACGTTGTACGGAGGTCTGCCAAGTGTTTGCATAAAGAAATGAAAAGTTGTCCAAAATAATTTCCTATCGAATGTTCATGTGATTGGAAAAGTCAGGAAAGTGTAAGGTACTGTTTTCTATCAGTTGGCAAGCTGCGCACACAATCCCAGTGTTGTACAGCTTCCTTCTTCACCTTTCCGATGCTGCCGCTCTCTCCGGCTCCCGGAGCCGAAGAAGCGGCTTCTTCGCGCAAACACGATTGTACCGCTCACAGTGCTCTCTTAGCGCCGCTTCTGCCGAAAGAAGCCCGGGAGCGGCGCTTAGCTCCGGAGAGCATCGTACCTTCGTCTTTAGCGTCTTTTGTGGTCTACATCCTAGCAGAAAGCTTTTCCACTCTGTCTGGCAAGGATAACCTGCGCCAGCACAGAAAACATCTCCCATCGTGTTCTGGACGTTGCACGGAGGTCTGCCAAGTGTTTGCATAAAGAAATGAAAAGTTGTCCAAAATAACTTCCTATCGAATGTTCATGTGATTGGAAAAGTCAGGAAAGTGGTAAGGTACTGTTTTCTATCAGTTGGCAATCTGCGCACACAAGCCCAGTGTTGTACAGCTTCCTTCTTCACCTTTCCGATGCTGCCGCTCTCTCCGGCTCCCGGAGCCGAAGAAGGGGCTTCTTCGCGCAAAGACGATTGTACCGCTCACAGTGCTCTCTTAGCGCGGCTTCTGCCGAAAGAAGCCCGGGAGAGGCGCTTAGCTCCGGAGAGCATCGTACCTTCGTCTTTAGCGTCTTTTGTGGTCTACATCCTAGCAGAAAGCTTTTCCACTCTGTCTGGCAAGGAAAACATGCGCCAGCACAGAAAACATCTCCCATCGTGTTCTGGACGTTGCACGGAGGTCTGCCAAGTGTTTGCATAAAGAAATGAAAAGTTGTCCAAAATAACTTCCTATCGAATGTTCATGTGATTGGAAAAGTCAGGAAAGTGGTAAGGTACTGTTTTCTATCAGTTGGCAAGCTGCGCACACAAGCCCAGTGTTGTACAGCTTCCTTCTTCACCTTTGCGATGCTGCCGCTCTCTCCGGCTCCCGGAGCCGAAGAAGCGGCTTCTTCGCGCAAAGGCGATTGTACCGCTCACAGTGCTCTCTTAGCGCGGCTTCTGCCGAAAGAAGCCCGGGAGCGGCGCTTAGCTCCGGAGAGCATCGTCCCTTCGTCTTTAGCGTCTTTTGTGGTCTACATCCTAGCAGAAAGCTTTTCCACTCTGTCTGGCAAGGAAAACATGCGCCAGCGCAGAAAACATCTCCCATCGTTTTCTGGACGTTGTACGGAGGTCTGCCAAGTGTTTGACAAGAAGAAATGAAAAGTTGTCCAAAACAGCTTCCAATCGAATATTCATGTGATTGGAAAAGTCAGGAAAGTGGTAAGGTACTGTTTTCTATCAGTTGGCAAGCTGCGCACACAATCCCAGTGTTGTACAGCTTCCTTCTTCACCTTTCCGATGCTGCCGCTCTCTCCGGCTCCCGGAGCCGAAGAAGCGGCTTCTTCGCGCAAAGACGATTGTACCGCTCACAGTGCTCTCTTAGCGCGGCTTCTGCCGAAAGAAGCCCGGGAGCGGCGCTTAGCTCCGGAGAGCATCGTACCTTCGTCTTTAGCGTCTTTTGTGGTCTAAATCCTAGCAGAAAGCTTTTCCACTCTGTCTGGCAAGGAAAACATGCGCCAGCACAGAAAACATCTCCCATCGTGTTCTGGACGTTGCACGGAGGTCTGCCAAGTGTTTGCATAAAGAAAAAAAAAGTTGTCCAAAATAACTTCCTATCGAATGTTCATGTGATTGGAAAAGTCAGGAAAGTGGTAAGGTACTGTTTTCTATCAGTTGGCAAGCTGCGCACACAATCCCAGTGTTGTACAGCTTCCTTCTTCACCTTTCCGATGCTGCCGCTCTCTCCGGCTCCCGGAGCCGAAGAAGCGGCTTCTTCGCGCAAAGACGATTGTACCGCTCACAGTGCTCTCTTAGCGCGGCTTCTGCCGAAAGAAGCCCGGGAGCGGCGCTTAGCTCCGGAGAGCATCGTCCCTTCGTCTTTAGCGTCTTTTGTGGTCTACATCCTAGCAGAAAGCTTTTCCACTCTGTCTGGCAAGGAAAACATGCGCCAGCACAGAAAACATCTCCCATCGTGTTCTGGACGTTGCACGGAGGTCTGCCAAGTGTTTGAAAGAAACAAAGAAAAGTTGTCCAAAACAGCTTCCAATCGAATATTCATGTGATTGGAAACGTCAGGAAAGTGTAAGGTACTGTTTTCTATCAGTTGGCAAGCTGCGCACACAATCCCAGTGTTGCACAGCTTCCTTCTTCACCTTTCCGATGCTGCCGCTCTCTCCGGCTCCCGGAGCCGAAGAAGCGGCTTCTTCGCGCAAAGACGATTGTACCGCTCACAGTGCTCTCTTAGCGCCGCTTCTGCCGAAAGAAGCCCGGGAGCGGCGCTTAACTCCGGAGAGCCTCGTCCCTTCGTCTTTAGCGTCTTTTGTGGTCTACATCCTAGCAGAAAGCTTTTCCACTCTGTCTGGCAAGGAAAACATGCGCCAGCACAGAAAACATCTCCCATCGTGTTCTGGACGTTGTACGGAGGTCTGCCAAGTGTTTGCATAAAGAAATGAAAAGTTGTCCAAAATAATTTCCTATCGAATGTTCATGTGATTGGAAAAGTCAGGAAAGTGTAAGGTACTGTTTTCTATCAGTTGGCAAGCTGCGCACACAATCCCAGTGTTGTACAGCTTCCTTCTTCACCTTTCCGATGCTGCCGCTCTCTCCGGCTCCCGGAGCCGAAGAAGCGGCTTCTTCGCGCAAAGACGATTGTACCGCTCACAGTGCTCTCTTAGCGCGGCTTCTGCCGAAAGTAGCCCGGGAGCGGCGCTTAGCTCCGGAGAGCATCGTACCTTCGTCTTTAGCGTCTTTTGTGGTCTACATCCTAGCAGAAAGCTTTTCCACTCTGTCTGGCAAGGAAAACATGCGCCAGCACAGAAAACATCTCCCATCGTGTTCTGGACGTTGCACGGAGGTCTGCCAAGTGTTTGCATAAAGAAATGAAAAGTTGTCCAAAATAACTTCCTATCGAATGTTCATGTGATTGGAAAAGTCAGGAAAGTGGTAAGGTACTGTTTTCTATCAGTTGGCAATCTGCGCACACAAGCCCAGTGTTGTACAGCTTCCTTCTTCACCTTTCCGATGCTGCCGCTCTCTCCGGCTCCCGGAGCCGAAGAAGCGGCTTCTTCGCGCAAAGACGATTGTACCGCTCACAGTGCTCTCTTAGCGCGGCTTCTGCCGAAAGAAGCCCGGGAGAGGCGCTTAGCTCCGGAGAGCATCGTCCCTTCGTCTTTAGCGTCTTTTGTGGTCTACATCCTAGCAGAAAGCTTTTCCACTCTGTCTGGCAAGGAAAACATGCGCCAGCGCAGAAAACATCTCCCATCGTTTTCTGGACGTTGTACGGAGGTCTGCCAAGTGTTTGACAAGAAGAAATGAAAAGTTGTCCAAAACAGCTTCCAATCGAATATTCATGTGATTGGAAAAGTCAGGAAAGTGGTAAGGTACTGTTTTCTATCAGTTGGCAAGCTGCGCACACAATCCCAGTGTTGTACAGCTTCCTTCTTCACCTTTCCGATGCTGCCGCTCTCTCCGGCTCCCGGAGCCGAAGAAGCGGCTTCTTCGCGCAAAGACGATTGTACCGCTCACAGTGCTCTCTTAGCGCGGCTTCTGCCGAAAGAAGCCCGGGAGCGGCGCTTAGCTCCGGAGAGCCTCGTCCCTTCGTCTTTAGCGTCTTTTGTGGTCTAAATCCTAGCAGAAAGCTTTTCCACTCTGTCTGGCAAGGAAAACATGCGCCAGCACAGAAAACATCTCCCATCGTGTTCTGGACGTTGCACGGAGGTCTGCCAAGTGTTTGCATAAAGAAAAAAAAAGTTGTCCAAAATAACTTCCTATCGAATGTTCATGTGATTGGAAAAGTCAGGAAAGTGGTAAGGTACTGTTTTCTATCAGTTGGCAAGCTGCGCACACAATCCCAGTGTTGTACAGCTTCCTTCTTCACCTTTCCGATGCTGCCGCTCTCTCCGGCTCCCGGAGCCGAAGAAGCGGCTTCTTCGCGCAAAGACGATTGTACCGCTCACAGTGCTCTCTTAGCGCGGCTTCTGCCGAAAGAAGCCCGGGAGCGGCGCTTAGCTCCGGAGAGCATCGTACCTTCGTCTTTAGCGTCTTTTGTGGTCTACATCCTAGCAGAAAGCTTTTCCACTCTGTCTGGCAAGGAAAACATGCGCCAGCACAGAAAACATCTCCCATCGTGTTCTGGACGTTGCACGGAGGTCTGCCAAGTGTTTGACAAGAAGAAATGAAAAGTTGTCCAAAACAGCTTCCAATCGAATATTCATGTGATTGGAAACGTCAGGAAAGTGGTAAGGTACTGTTTTCTATCAGTTGGCAAGCTGCGCACACAATCCCAGTGTTGTACAGCTTCCTTCTTCACCTTTCCGATGCTGCCGCTCTCTCCGGCTCCCGGAGCCGAAGAAGCGGCTTCTTCGCGCAAAGACGATTGTACCGCTCACAGTGCTCTCTTAGCGCCGCTTCTGCCGAATGAGGCCCGGGAGCGGCGCTTAACTCCGGAGAGCCTCTTACCTTCTTCTTTAGCGTCTTTTGTGGTCTACATCCTAGCAGAAAGCTTTTCCACTCTGTCTGGCAAGGAAAACCTGCGCCAGCGCAGAAAACGTCTCCCATCGTGTTCTGGACGTTGCACGGAGGTCTGCCAAGTGTTTGAAAGAAACAAAGAAAAGTTGTCCAAAACAGCTTCCAATCGAATATTCATGTGATTGGAAAAGTCAGGAAAGTGTAAGGTACTGTTTTCTATCAGTTGGCAAGCTGCGCACACAATCCCAGTGTTGCACAGCTTCCTTCTTCACCTTTCCGATGCTGCCGCTCTCTCCGGCTCCCGGAGCCGAAGAAGCGGCTTCTTCGCGCAAAGACGATTGTACCGCTCACAGTGCTCTCTTAGCGCCGCTTCTGCCGAAAGAAGCCCGGGAGCGGCGCTTAACTCCGGAGAGCCTCGTACCTTCGTCTTTAGCGTCTTTTGTGGTCTACATCCTAGCAGAAAGCTTTTCCACTCTGTCTGGCAAGGAAAACATGCGCCAGCACAGAAAACATCTCCCATCGTGTTCTGGACGTTGTACGGAGGTCTGCCAAGTGTTTGCATAAAGAAATGAAAAGTTGTCCAAAATAACTTCCTATCGAATGTTCATGTGATTGGAAAAGTCAGGAAAGTGGTAAGGTACTGTTTTCTATCAGTTGGCAAGCTGCGCACACAATCCCAGTGTTGTACAGCTTCCTTCTTCACCTTTCCGATGCTGCCGCTCTCTCCGGCTCCCGGAGCCGAAGAAGCGGCTTCTTCGCGCAAACACGATTGTACCGCTCACAGTGCTCTCTTAGCGCCGCTTCTGCCGAAAGAAGCCCGGGAGCGGCGCTTAGCTCCGGAGAGCATCGTACCTTCGTCTTTAGCGTCTTTTGTGGTCTACATCCTAGCAGAAAGCTTTTCCACTCTGTCTGGCAAGGAAAACATGCGCCAGCACAGAAAACATCTCCCATCGTGTTCTGGACGTTGCACGGAGGTCTGCCAAGTGTTTGCATAAAGAAATGAAAAGTTGTCCAAAATAACTTCCTATCGAATGTTCATGTGATTGGAAAAGTCAGGAAAGTGGTAAGGTACTGTTTTCTATCAGTTGGCAAGCTGCGCACACAAGCCCAGTGTTGTACAGCTTCCTTCTTCACCTTTGCGATGCTGCCGCTCTCTCCGGCTCCCGGAGCCGAAGAAGCGGCTTCTTCGCGCAAAGACGATTGTACCGCTCACAGTGCTCTCTTAGCGCCGCTTCTGCCGAAAGAAGCCCGGGAGAGGCGCTTAGCTCCGGAGAGCATCGTACCTTCGTCTTTAGCGTCTTTTGTGGTCTACATCCTAGCAGAAAGCTTTTCCACTCTGTCTGGCAAGGAAAACATGCGCCAGCGCAGAAAACATCTCCCATCGTTTTCTGGACGTTGTACGGAGGTCTGCCAAGTGTTTGACAAGAAGAAATTAAAAGTTGTCCAAAACAGCTTCCAATCGAATATTCATGTGATTGGAAAAGTCAGGAAAGTGGTAAGGTACTGTTTTCTATCAGTTGGCAAGCTGCGCACACAATCCCAGTGTTGTACAGCTTCCTTCTTCACCTTTCCGATGCTGCCGCTCTCTCCGGCTCCCGGAGCGGAAGAAGCGGCTTCTTCGCGCAAAGACGATTGTACCGCTCACAGTGCTCTCTTAGCGCCGCTTCTGCCGAAAGAAGCCCGGGAGCGGCGCTTAGCTCCGGAGAGCCTCGTCCCTTCGTCTTTAGCGTCTTTTGTGGTCTAAATCCTAGCAGAAAGGTTTTCCACTCTGTCTGGCAAGGAAAACATGCGCCAGCACAGAAAACATCTCCCATCGTGTTCTGGACGTTGCACGGAGGTCTGCCAAGTGTTTGCATAAAGAAAAAAAAAGTTGTCCAAAATAACTTCCTATCGAATGTTCATGTGATTGGAAAAGTCAGGAAAGTGGTAAGGTACTGTTTTCTATCAGTTGGCAAGCAGCGCACACAATCCCAGTGTTGTACAGCTTCCTTCTTCACCTTTCCGATGCTGCCGCTCTCTCCGGCTCCCGGAGCCGAAGAAGCGGCTTCTTCGCGCAAAGACGATTGTACCGCTCACAGTGCTCTCTTAGCGCGGCTTCTGCCGAAAGAAGCCCGGGAGCGGCGCTTAGCTCCGGAGAGCATCGTACCTTCGTCTTTAGCGTCTTTTGTGGTCTACATCCTAGCAGAAAGCTTTTCCACTCTGTCTGGCAAGGAAAACATGCGCCAGCACAGAAAACATCTCCCATCGTGTTCTGGACGTTGCACGGAGGTCTGCCAAGTGTTTGACAAGAAGAAATGAAAAGTTGTCCAAAACAGCTTCCAATCGAATATTCATGTGATTGGAAACGTCAGGAAAGTGGTAAGGTACTGTTTTCTATCAGTTGGCAAGCTGCGCACACAATCCCAGTGTTGTACAGCTTCCTTCTTCACCTTTCCGATGCTGCCGCTCTCTCCGGCTCCCGGAGCCGAAGAAGCGGCTTCTTCGCGCAAAGACGATTGTACCGCTCACAGTGCTCTCTTAGCGCCGCTTCTGCCGAATGAGGCCCGGGAGCGGCGCTTAACTCCGGAGAGCCTCTTACCTTCTTCTTTAGCGTCTTTTGTGGTCTACATCCTAGCAGAAAGCTTTTCCACTCTGTCTGGCAAGGAAAACCTGCGCCAGCGCAGAAAACGTCTCCCATCGTGTTCTGGACGTTGCACGGAGGTCTGCCAAGTGTTTGAAAGAAACAAAGAAAAGTTGTCCAAAACAGCTTCCAATCGAATATTCATGTGATTGGAAACGTCAGGAAAGTGTAAGGTACTGTTTTCTATCAGTTGGCAAGCTGCGCACACAATCCCAGTGTTGTACAGCTTCCTTCTTCACCTTTCCGATGCTGCCGCTCTCTCCGGCTCCCGGAGCCGAAGAAGCGGCTTCTTCGCGCAAAGACGATTGTACCGCTCACAGTGCTCTCTTAGCGCCGCTTCTGCCGAAAGAAGCCCGGGAGCGGTGCTTAGCTCCGGAGAGCCTCGTACCTTCGTCTTTAGCGTCTTTTGTGGTCTACATCCTAGCAGAAAGCTTTTCCACTCTGTCTGGCAAGGAAAACATGCGGAACACAGAAAACATCTCCCATCGTGTTCTGGACGTTGTACGGAGGTCTGCCAAGTGTTTGCATAAAGAAATGAAAAGTTGTCCAAAATAACTTCCTATCGAATGTTCATGTGATTGGAAAAGTCAGGAAAGTGGTAAGGTACTGTTTTCTATCAGTTGGCAAGCTGCGCACACAAGCCCAGTGTTGTACAGCTTCCTTCTTCACCTTTCCGATGCTGCCGCTCTCTCCGGCTCCCGGAGCCGAAGAAGCGGCTTCTTCGCGCAAACACGATTGTACCGCTCACAGTGCTCTCTTAGCGCGGCTTCTGCCGAAAGAAGCCCGGGAGCGGCGCTTAGCTCCGGAGAGCATCGTACCTTCGTCTTTAGCGTCTTTTGTGGTCTACATCCTAGCAGAAAGCTTTTCCACTCTGTCTGGCAAGGAAAACATGCGCCAGCGCAGAAAACATCTCCCATCGTGTTCTGGACGTTGTACGGAGGTCTGCCAAGTGTTTGACAAGAAGAGAGGAAAAGTTGTCCAAAACAGCTTCCAATCGAATATTCATGTGATTGGAAAAGTCAGGAAAGTGGTAAGGTACTGTTTTCTATCAGTTGGCAAGCTGCGCACACAATCCCAGTGTTGTACAGCTTCCTTCTTCACCTTTGCGATGCTGCCGCTCTCTCCGGCTCCCGGAGCCGAAGAAGCGGCTTCTTCGCGCAAAGACGATTGTACCGCTCACAGTGCTCTCTTAGCGCCGCTTCTGCCGAAAGAAGCCCGGGAGCGGCGCTTAACTCCGGAGAGCATCGTACCTTCGTCTTTAGCGTCTTTTGTGGTCTACATCCTAGCAGAAAGCTTTTCCACTCTGTCTGGCAAGGAAAACATGCGCCAGCGCAGAAAACATCTCCCATCGTGTTCTGGACGTTGTACGGAGGTCTGCCAAGTGTTTGACAAGAAGAGAGGAAAAGTTGTCCAAAACAGCTTCCAATCGAATATTCATGTGATTGGAAACGTCAGGAAAGTGGTAAGGTACTGTTTTCTATCAGTTGGCAAGCTGCGCACACAATCCCAGTGTTGTACAGCTTCCTTCTTCACCTTTCCGATGCTGCCGCTCTCTCCGGCTCCCGGAGCCGAAGAAGCGGCTTCTTCGCGCAAAGACGATTGTACCGCTCACAGAGCTCTCTTAGCGCCGCTTCTGCCGAATGAAGCCCGGGAGCGGCGCTTAACTCCGGAGAGCCTCGTACCATCTTCTTTAGCGTCTTTTGTGGTCTACATCCTAGCAGAAAGCTTTTCCACTCTGTCTGGCAAGGAAAACATGCGCCAGCACAGAAAACATCTCCCATCGTGTTCTGGACGTTGCACGGAGGTCTGCCAAGTGTTTGCATAAAGAAATGAAAAGTTGTCCAAAATAACTTCCTATCGAATGTTCATGTGATTGGAAAAGTCAGGAAAGTGGTAAGGTACTGTTTTCTATCAGTTGGCAAGCTGCGCACACAATCCCAGTGTTGTACAGCTTCCTTCTTCACCTTTCCGATGCTGCCGCTCTCTCCGGCTCCCGGAGCCGAAGAAGCGGCTTCTTCGCGCAAAGACGATTGTACCGCTCACAGTGCTCTCTTAGCGCGGCTTCTGCCGAAAGAAGCCCGGGAGCGGCGCTTAACTCCGGAGAGCATCGTACCTTCGTCTTTAGCGTCTTTTGTGGTCTACATCCTAGCAGAAAGCTTTTCCACTCTGTCTGGAAAGGAAAACCTGCGCCAGCACAGAAAACATCTCCCATCGTGTTCTGGACGTTGCACGGAGGTCTGCCAAGTGTTTGAAAGAAACAAAGAAAAGTTGTCCAAAACAGCTTCCAATCGAATATTCATGTGATTGGAAACGTCAGGAAAGTGTAAGGTACTGTTTTCTATCAGTTGGCAAGCTGCGCACACAATCCCAGTGTTGTACAGCTTCCTTCTTCACCTTTCCGATGCTGCCGCTCTCTCCGGCTCCCGGAGCCGAAGAAGCGGCTTCTTCGCGCAAAGACGATTGTACCGCTCACAGTGCTCTCTTAGCGCCGCTTCTGCCGAAAGAAGCCCGGGAGCGGCTCTTAGCTCCGGAGAGCCTCGTACCTTCGTATTTAGCGTCTTTTGTGGTCTACATCCTAGCAGAAAGCTTTTCCACTCTGTCTGGCAAGGAAAACCTGCGCCAGCACAGAAAACATCTCCCATCGTGTTCTGGACGTTGCACGGAGGTCTGCCAAGTGTTTGCATAAAGAAATGAAAAGTTGTCCAAAATAACTTCCTATCGAATGTTCATGTGATTGGAAAAGTCAGGAAAGTGGTAAGGTACTGGTTTCTATCAGTTGGCAAGCTGCGCACACAATCCCAGTGTTGTACAGCTTCCTTCTTCACCTTTCCGATGCTGCCGCTCTCTCCGGCTCCCGGAGCCGAAGAAGCGGCTTCTTCGCGCAAAGACGATTGTACCGCTCACAGTGCTCTCTTAGCGCGGCTTCTGCCGAAAGAAGCCCGGGAGCGGCGCTTAGCTCTGGAGAGCATCGTCCCTTCGTCTTTAGCGTCTTTTGTGGTCTACATCCTAGCAGAAAGCTTTTCCACTCTGTCTGGCAAGGAAAACATGCGCCAGCGCAGAAAACATCTCCCATCGTTTTCTGGACGTTGTACGGAGGTCTGCCAAGTGTTTGACAAGAAGAAATGAAAAGTTGTCCAAAACAGCTTCCAATCGAATATTCATGTGATTGGAAAAGTCAGGAAAGTGGTAAGGTACTGTTTTCTATCAGTTGGCAAGCTGCGCACACAATCCCAGTGTTGTACAGCTTCCTTCTTCACCTTTCCGATGCTGCCGCTCTCTCCGGCTCCCGGAGCCGAAGAAGCGGCTTCTTCGCGCAAAGACGATTGTACCGCTCACAGTGCTCTCTTAGCGCGGCTTCTGCCGAAAGAAGCCCGGGAGCGGCGCTTAGCTCCGGAGAGCATCGTACCTTCGTCTTTAGCGTCTTTTGTGGTCTAAATCCTAGCAGAAAGCTTTTCCACTCTGTCTGGCAAGGAAAACATGCGCCAGCACAGAAAACATCTCCCATCGTGTTCTGGACGTTGCACGGAGGTCTGCCAAGTGTTTGCATAAAGAAAAAAAAAGTTGTCCAAAATAACTTCCTATCGAATGTTCATGTGATTGGAAAAGTCAGGAAAGTGGTAAGGTACTGTTTTCTATCAGTTGGCAAGCTGCGCACACAATCCCAGTGTTGTACAGCTTCCTTCTTCACCTTTCCGATGCTGCCGCTCTCTCCGGCTCCCGGAGCCGAAGAAGCGGCTTCTTCGCGCAAAGACGATTGTACCGCTCACAGTGCTCTCTTAGCGCGGCTTCTGCCGAAAGAAGCCCGGGAGCGGCGCTTAGCTCCGGAGAGCATCGTACCTTCGTCTTTAGCGTCTTTTGTGGTCTACATCCTAGCAGAAAGCTTTTCCACTCTGTCTGGCAAGGAAAACATGCGCCAGCACAGAAAACATCTCCCATCGTGTTCTGGACGTTGCACGGAGGTCTGCCAAGTGTTTGAAAGAAACAAAGAAAAGTTGTCCAAAACAGCTTCCAATCGAATATTCATGTGATTGGAAACGTCAGGAAAGTGTAAGGTACTGTTTTCTATCAGTTGGCAAGCTGCGCACACAATCCCAGTGTTGCACAGCTTCCTTCTTCACCTTTCCGATGCTGCCGCTCTCTCCGGCTCCCGGAGCCGAAGAAGCGGCTTCTTCGCGCAAAGACGATTGTACCGCTCACAGTGCTCTCTTAGCGCCGCTTCTGCCGAAAGAAGCCCGGGAGCGGCGCTTAACTCCGGAGAGCCTCGTCCCTTCGTCTTTAGCGTCTTTTGTGGTCTACATCCTAGCAGAAAGCTTTTCCACTCTGTCTGGCAAGGAAAACATGCGCCAGCACAGAAAACATCTCCCATCGTGTTCTGGACGTTGTACGGAGGTCTGCCAAGTGTTTGCATAAAGAAATGAAAAGTTGTCCAAAATAATTTCCTATCGAATGTTCATGTGATTGGAAAAGTCAGGAAAGTGTAAGGTACTGTTTTCTATCAGTTGGCAAGCTGCGCACACAATCCCAGTGTTGTACAGCTTCCTTCTTCACCTTTCCGATGCTGCCGCTCTCTCCGGCTCCCGGAGCCGAAGAAGCGGCTTCTTCGCGCAAAGACGATTGTACCGCTCACAGTGCTCTCTTAGCGCGGCTTCTGCCGAAAGAAGCCCGGGAGCGGCGCTTAGCTCCGGAGAGCATCGTACCTTCGTCTTTAGCGTCTTTTGTGGTCTACATCCTAGCAGAAAGCTTTTCCACTCTGTCTGGCAAGGAAAACATGCGCCAGCACAGAAAACATCTCCCATCGTGTTCTGGACGTTGCACGGAGGTCTGCCAAGTGTTTGCATAAAGAAATGAAAAGTTGTCCAAAATAACTTCCTATCGAATGTTCATGTGATTGGAAAAGTCAGGAAAGTGGTAAGGTACTGTTTTCTATCAGTTGGCAATCTGCGCACACAAGCCCAGTGTTGTACAGCTTCCTTCTTCACCTTTGCGATGCTGCCGCTCTCTCCGGCTCCCGGAGCCGAAGAAGCGGCTTCTTCGCGCAAAGACGATTGTACCGCTCACAGTGCTCTCTTAGCGCGGCTTCTGCCGAAAGAAGCCCGGGAGAGGCGCTTAGCTCCGGAGAGCATCGTACCTTCGTCTTTAGCGTCTTTTGTGGTCTACATCCTAGCAGAAAGCTTTTCCACTCTGTCTGGCAAGGAAAACATGCGCCAGCGCAGAAAACATCTCCCATCGTTTTCTGGACGTTGTACGGAGATCTGCCAAGTGTTTGACAAGAAGAAATGAAAAGTTGTCCAAAACAGCTTCCAATCGAATATTCATGTGATTGGAAAAGTCAGGAAAGTGGTAAGGTACTGTTTTCTATCAGTTGGCAAGCTGCGCACACAATCCCAGTGTTGTACAGCTTCCTTCTTCACCTTTCCGATGCTGCCGCTCTCTCCGGCTCCCGGAGCCGAAGAAGCGGCTTCTTCGCGCAAAGACGATTGTACCGCTCACAGTGCTCTCTTAGCGCGGCTTCTGCCGAAAGAAGCCCGGGAGCGGCGCTTAGCTCCGGAGAGCCTCGTCCCTTCGTCTTTAGCGTCTTTTGTGGTCTAAATCCTAGCAGAAAGCTTTTCCACTCTGTCTGGCAAGGAAAACATGCGCCAGCACAGAAAACATCTCCCATCGTGTTCTGGACGTTGCACGGAGGTCTGCCAAGTGTTTGCATAAAGAAAAAAAAAGTTGTCCAAAATAACTTCCTATCGAATGTTCATGTGATTGGAAAAGTCAGGAAAGTGGTAAGGTACTGTTTTCTATCAGTTGGCAAGCTGCGCACACAATCCCAGTGTTGTACAGCTTCCTTCTTCACCTTTCCGATGCTGCCGCTCTCTCCGGCTCCCGGAGCCGAAGAAGCGGCTTCTTCGCGCAAAGACGATTGTACCGCTCACAGTGCTCTCTTAGCGCGGCTTCTGCCGAAAGAAGCCCGGGAGCGGCGCTTAGCTCCGGAGAGCATCGTACCTTCGTCTTTAGCGTCTTTTGTGGTCTACATCCTAGCAGAAAGCTTTTCCACTCTGTCTGGCAAGGAAAACATGCGCCAGCACAGAAAACATCTCCCATCGTGTTCTGGACGTTGCACGGAGGTCTGCCAAGTGTTTGACAAGAAGAAATGAAAAGTTGTCCAAAACAGCTTCCAATCGAATATTCATGTGATTGGAAACGTCAGGAAAGTGGTAAGGTACTGTTTTCTATCAGTTGGCAAGCTGCGCACACAATCCCAGTGTTGTACAGCTTCCTTCTTCACCTTTCCGATGCTGCCGCTCTCTCCGGCTCCCGGAGCCGAAGAAGCGGCTTCTTCGCGCAAAGACGATTGTACCGCTCACAGTGCTCTCTTAGCGCCGCTTCTGCCGAATGAGGCCCGGGAGCGGCGCTTAACTCCGGAGAGCCTCTTACCTTCTTCTTTAGCGTCTTTTGTGGTCTACATCCTAGCAGAAAGCTTTTCCACTCTGTCTGGCAAGGAAAACCTGCGCCAGCGCAGTAAACGTCTCCCATCGTGTTCTGGACGTTGCACGGAGGTCTGCCAAGTGTTTGAAAGAAACAAAGAAAAGTTGTCCAAAACAGCTTCCAATCGAATATTCATGTGATTGGAAAAGTCAGGAAAGTGTAAGGTACTGTTTTCTATCAGTTGGCAAGCTGCGCACACAATCCCAGTGTTGCACAGCTTCCTTCTTCACCTTTCCGATGCTGCCGCTCTCTCCGGCTCCCGGAGCCGAAGAAGCGGCTTCTTCGCGCAAAGACGATTGTACCGCTCACAGTGCTCTCTTAGCGCCGCTTCTGCCGAAAGAAGCCCGGGAGCGGCGCTTAACTCCGGAGAGCCTCGTACCTTCGTCTTTAGCGTCTTTTGTGGTCTACATCCTAGCAGAAAGCTTTTCCACTCTGTCTGGCAAGGAAAACATGCGCCAGCACAGAAAACATCTCCCATCGTGTTCTGGACGTTGTACGGAGGTCTGCCAAGTGTTTGCATAAAGAAATGAAAAGTTGTCCAAAATAACTTCCTATCGAATGTTCATGTGATTGGAAAAGTCAGGAAAGTGGTAAGGTACTGTTTTCTATCAGTTGGCAAGCTGCGCACACAATCCCAGTGTTGTACAGCTTCCTTCTTCACCTTTCCGATGCTGCCGCTCTCTCCGGCTCCCGGAGCCGAAGAAGCGGCTTCTTCGCGCAAAGACGATTGTACCGCTCACAGTGCTCTCTTAGCGCGGCTTCTGCCGAAAGAAGCCCGGGAGCGGCGCTTAGCTCCGGAGAGCATCGTACCTTCGTCTTTAGCGTCTTTTGTGGTCGACATCCTAGCAGAAAGCTTTTCCACTCTGTCTGGCAAGGAAAACATGCGCCAGCACAGAAAACATCTCCCATCGTGTTCTGGACGTTGCACGGAGGTCTGCCAAGTGTTTGCATAAAGAAATGAAAAGTTGTCCAAAATAACTTCCTATCGAATGTTCATGTGATTGGAAAAGTCAGGAAAGTGGTAAGGTACTGTTTTCTATCAGTTGGCAAGCTGCGCACACAAGCCCAGTGTTGTACAGCTTCCTTCTTCACCTTTGCGATGCTGCCGCTCTCTCCGGCTCCCGGAGCCGAAGAAGCGGCTTCTTCGCGCAAAGACGATTGTACCGCTCACAGTGCTCTCTTAGCGCCGCTTCTGCCGAAAGAAGCCCGGGAGAGGCGCTTAGCTCCGGAGAGCATCGTACCTTCGTCTTTAGCGTCTTTTGTGGTCTACATCCTAGCAGAAAGCTTTTCCACTCTGTCTGGCAAGGAAAACATGCGCCAGCGCAGAAAACATCTCCCATCGTTTTCTGGACGTTGTACGGAGGTCTGCCAAGTGTTTGACAAGAAGAAATTAAAAGTTGTCCAAAACAGCTTCCAATCGAATATTCATGTGATTGGAAAAGTCAGGAAAGTGGTAAGGTACTGTTTTCTATCAGTTGGCAAGCTGCGCACACAATGCCAGTGTTGTACAGCTTCCTTCTTCACCTTTCCGATGCTGCCGCTCTCTCCGGCTCCCGGAGCGGAAGAAGCGGCTTCTTCGCGCAAAGACGATTGTACCGCTCACAGTGCTCTCTTAGCGCCGCTTCTGCCGAAAGAAGCCCGGGAGCGGCGCTTAGCTCCGGAGAGCCTCGTCCCTTCGTCTTTAGCGTCTTTTGTGGTCTAAATCCTAGCAGAAAGGTTTTCCACTCTGTCTGGCAAGGAAAACATGCGCCAGCACAGAAAACATCTCCCATCGTGTTCTGGACGTTGCACGGAGGTCTGCCAAGTGTTTGCATAAAGAAAAAAAAAGTTGTCCAAAATAACTTCCTATCGAATGTTCATGTGATTGGAAAAGTCAGGAAAGTGGTAAGGTACTGTTTTCTATCAGTTGGCAAGCAGCGCACACAATCCCAGTGTTGTACAGCTTCCTTCTTCACCTTTCCGATGCTGCCGCTCTCTCCGGCTCCCGGAGCCGAAGAAGCGGCTTCTTCGCGCAAAGACGATTGTACCGCTCACAGTGCTCTCTTAGCGCGGCTTCTGCCGAAAGAAGCCCGGGAGCGGCGCTTAGCTCCGGAGAGCATCGTACCTTCGTCTTTAGCGTCTTTTGTGGTCTACATCCTAGCAGAAAGCTTTTCCACTCTGTCTGGCAAGGAAAACATGCGCCAGCACAGAAAACATCTCCCATCGTGTTCTGGACGTTGCACGGAGGTCTGCCAAGTGTTTGACAAGAAGAAATGAAAAGTTGTCCAAAACAGCTTCCAATCGAATATTCATGTGATTGGAAACGTCAGGAAAGTGGTAAGGTACTGTTTTCTATCAGTTGGCAAGCTGCGCACACAATCCCAGTGTTGTACAGCTTCCTTCTTCACCTTTCCGATGCTGCCGCTCTCTCCGGCTCCCGGAGCCGAAGAAGCGGCTTCTTCGCGCAAAGACGATTGTACCGCTCACAGTGCTCTCTTAGCGCCGCTTCTGCCGAATGAGGCCCGGGAGCGGCGCTTAACTCCGGAGAGCCTCTTACCTTCTTCTTTAGCGTCTTTTGTGGTCTACATCCTAGCAGAAAGCTTTTCCACTCTGTCTGGCAAGGAAAACCTGCGCCAGCGCAGAAAACGTCTCCCATCGTGTTCTGGACGTTGCACGGAGGTCTGCCAAGTGTTTGAAAGAAACAAAGAAAAGTTGTCCAAAACAGCTTCCAATCGAATATTCATGTGATTGGAAACGTCAGGAAAGTGTAAGGTACTGTTTTCTATCAGTTGGCAAGCTGCGCACACAATCCCAGTGTTGTACAGCTTCCTTCTTCACCTTTCCGATGCTGCCGCTCTCTCCGGCTCCCGGAGCCGAAGAAGCGGCTTCTTCGCGCAAAGACGATTGTACCGCTCACAGTGCTCTCTTAGCGCCGCTTCTGCCGAAAGAAGCCCGGGAGAGGCGCTTAGCTCCGGAGAGCATCGTACCTTCGTCTTTAGCGTCTTTTGTGGTCTACATCCTAGCAGAAAGCTTTTCCACTCTGTCTGGCAAGGAAAACATGCGCCAGCGCAGAAAACATCTCCCATCGTTTTCTGGACGTTGTACGGAGGTCTGCCAAGTGTTTGACAAGAAGAAATTAAAAGTTGTCCAAAACAGCTTCCAATCGAATATTCATGTGATTGGAAAAGTCAGGAAAGTGGTAAGGTACTGTTTTCTATCAGTTGGCAAGCTGCGCACACAATGCCAGTGTTGTACAGCTTCCTTCTTCACCTTTCCGATGCTGCCGCTCTCTCCGGCTCCCGGAGCGGAAGAAGCGGCTTCTTCGCGCAAAGACGATTGTACCGCTCACAGTGCTCTCTTAGCGCCGCTTCTGCCGAAAGAAGCCCGGGAGCGGCGCTTAGCTCCGGAGAGCCTCGTCCCTTCGTCTTTAGCGTCTTTTGTGGTCTAAATCCTAGCAGAAAGGTTTTCCACTCTGTCTGGCAAGGAAAACATGCGCCAGCACAGAAAACATCTCCCATCGTGTTCTGGACGTTGCACGGAGGTCTGCCAAGTGTTTGCATAAAGAAAAAAAAAGTTGTCCAAAATAACTTCCTATCGAATGTTCATGTGATTGGAAAAGTCAGGAAAGTGGTAAGGTACTGTTTTCTATCAGTTGGCAAGCAGCGCACACAATCCCAGTGTTGTACAGCTTCCTTCTTCACCTTTCCGATGCTGCCGCTCTCTCCGGCTCCCGGAGCCGAAGAAGCGGCTTCTTCGCGCAAAGACGATTGTACCGCTCACAGTGCTCTCTTAGCGCGGCTTCTGCCGAAAGAAGCCCGGGAGCGGCGCTTAGCTCCGGAGAGCATCGTACCTTCGTCTTTAGCGTCTTTTGTGGTCTACATCCTAGCAGAAAGCTTTTCCACTCTGTCTGGCAAGGAAAACATGCGCCAGCACAGAAAACATCTCCCATCGTGTTCTGGACGTTGCACGGAGGTCTGCCAAGTGTTTGACAAGAAGAAATGAAAAGTTGTCCAAAACAGCTTCCAATCGAATATTCATGTGATTGGAAACGTCAGGAAAGTGGTAAGGTACTGTTTTCTATCAGTTGGCAAGCTGCGCACACAATCCCAGTGTTGTACAGCTTCCTTCTTCACCTTTCCGATGCTGCCGCTCTCTCCGGCTCCCGGAGCCGAAGAAGCGGCTTCTTCGCGCAAAGACGATTGTACCGCTCACAGTGCTCTCTTAGCGCCGCTTCTGCCGAATGAGGCCCGGGAGCGGCGCTTAACTCCGGAGAGCCTCTTACCTTCTTCTTTAGCGTCTTTTGTGGTCTACATCCTAGCAGAAAGCTTTTCCACTCTGTCTGGCAAGGAAAACCTGCGCCAGCGCAGAAAACGTCTCCCATCGTGTTCTGGACGTTGCACGGAGGTCTGCCAAGTGTTTGAAAGAAACAAAGAAAAGTTGTCCAAAACAGCTTCCAATCGAATATTCATGTGATTGGAAACGTCAGGAAAGTGTAAGGTACTGTTTTCTATCAGTTGGCAAGCTGCGCACACAATCCCAGTGTTGTACAGCTTCCTTCTTCACCTTTCCGATGCTGCCGCTCTCTCCGGCTCCCGGAGCCGAAGAAGCGGCTTCTTCGCGCAAAGACGATTGTACCGCTCACAGTGCTCTCTTAGCGCCGCTTCTGCCGAAAGAAGCCCGGGAGCGGTGCTTAGCTCCGGAGAGCCTCGTACCTTCGTCTTTAGCGTCTTTTGTGGTCTACATCCTAGCAGAAAGCTTTTCCACTCTGTCTGGCAAGGAAAACATGCGGAACACAGAAAACATCTCCCATCGTGTTCTGGACGTTGCACGGAGGTCTGCCAAGTGTTTGCATAAAGAAATGAAAAGTTGTCCAAAATAACTTCCTATCGAATGTTCATGTGATTGGAAAAGTCAGGAAAGTGGTAAGGTACTGTTTTCTATCAGTTGGCAAGCTGCGCACACAAGCCCAGTGTTGTACAGCTTCCTTCTTCACCTTTCCGATGCTGCCGCTCTCTCCGGCTCCCGGAGCCGAAGAAGCGGCTTCTTCGCGCAAACACGATTGTACCGCTCACAGTGCTCTCTTAGCGCGGCTTCTGCCGAAAGAAGCCCGGGAGCGGCGCTTAGCTCCGGAGAGCATCGTACCTTCGTCTTTAGCGTCTTTTGTGGTCTACATCCTAGCAGAAAGCTTTTCCACTCTGTCTGGCAAGGAAAACATGCGCCAGCGCAGAAAACATCTCCCATCGTGTTCTGGACGTTGTACGGAGGTCTGCCAAGTGTTTGACAAGAAGAGAGGAAAAGTTGTCCAAAACAGCTTCCAATCGAATATTCATGTGATTGGAAAAGTCAGGAAAGTGGTAAGGTACTGTTTTCTATCAGTTGGCAAGCTGCGCACACAATCCCAGTGTTGTACAGCTTCCTTCTTCACCTTTGCGATGCTGCCGCTCTCTCCGGCTCCCGGAGCCGAAGAAGCGGCTTCTTCGCGCAAAGACGATTGTACCGCTCACAGTGCTCTCTTAGCGCCGCTTCTGCCGAAAGAAGCCCGGGAGCGGCGCTTAACTCCGGAGAGCATCGTACCTTCGTCTTTAGCGTCTTTTGTGGTCTACATCCTAGCAGAAAGCTTTTCCACTCTGTCTGGCAAGGAAAACATGCGCCAGCGCAGAAAACATCTCCCATCGTGTTCTGGACGTTGTACGGAGGTCTGCCAAGTGTTTGACAAGAAGAGAGGAAAAGTTGTCCAAAACAGCTTCCAATCGAATATTCATGTGATTGGAAACGTCAGGAAAGTGGTAAGGTACTGTTTTCTATCAGTTGGCAAGCTGGCGCACACAATCCCAGTGTTGTACAGCTTCCTTCTTCACCTTTCCGATGCTGCCGCTCTCTCCGGCTCCCGGAGCCGAAGAAGCGGCTTCTTCGCGCAAAGACGATTGTACCGCTCACAGAGCTCTCTTAGCGCCGCTTCTGCCGAATGAAGCCCGGGAGCGGCGCTTAACTCCGGAGAGCCTCGTACCATCTTCTTTAGCGTCTTTTGTGGTCTACATCCTAGCAGAAAGCTTTTCCACTCTGTCTGGCAAGGAAAACATGCGCCAGCACAGAAAACATCTCCCATCGTGTTCTGGACGTTGCACGGAGGTCTGCCAAGTGTTTGCATAAAGAAATGAAAAGTTGTCCAAAATAACTTCCTATCGAATGTTCATGTGATTGGAAAAGTCAGGAAAGTGGTAAGGTACTGTTTTCTATCAGTTGGCAAGCTGCGCACACAATCCCAGTGTTGTACAGCTTCCTTCTTCACCTTTCCGATGCTGCCGCTCTCTCCGGCTCCCGGAGCCGAAGAAGCGGCTTCTTCGCGCAAAGACGATTGTACCGCTCACAGTGCTCTCTTAGCGCGGCTTCTGCCGAAAGAAGCCCGGGAGCGGCGCTTAACTCCGGAGAGCATCGTACCTTCGTCTTTAGCGTCTTTTGTGGTCTACATCCTAGCAGAAAGCTTTTCCACTCTGTCTGGAAAGGAAAACCTGCGCCAGCACAGAAAACATCTCCCATCGTGTTCTGGACGTTGCACGGAGGTCTGCCAAGTGTTTGAAAGAAACAAAGAAAAGTTGTCCAAAACAGCTTCCAATCGAATATTCATGTGATTGGAAACGTCAGGAAAGTGTAAGGTACTGTTTTCTATCAGTTGGCAAGCTGCGCACACAATCCCAGTGTTGTACAGCTTCCTTCTTCACCTTTCCGATGCTGCCGCTCTCTCCGGCTCCCGGAGCCGAAGAAGCGGCTTCTTCGCGCAAAGACGATTGTACCGCTCACAGTGCTCTCTTAGCGCCGCTTCTGCCGAAAGAAGCCCGGCAGCGGCTCTTAGCTCCGGAGAGCCTCGTCCCTTCGTCTTTAGCGTCTTTTGTGGTCTACATCCTAGCAGAAAGCTTTTCCACTCTGTCTGGCAAGGAAAACCTGCGCCAGCACAGAAAACATCTCCCATCGTGTTCTGGACGTTGCACGGAGGTCTGCCAAGTGTTTGCATAAAGAAATGAAAAGTTGTCCAAAATAACTTCCTATCGAATGTTCATGTGATTGGAAAAGTCAGGAAAGTGGTAAGGTACTGGTTTCTATCAGTTGGCAAGCTGCGCACACAATCCCAGTGTTGTACAGCTTCCTTCTTCACCTTTCCGATGCTGCCGCTCTCTCCGGCTCCCGGAGCCGAAGAAGCGGCTTCTTCGCGCAAAGACGATTGTACCGCTCACAGTGCTCTCTTAGCGCGGCTTCTGCCGAAAGAAGCCCGGGAGCGGCGCTTAGCTCTGGAGAGCATCGTCCCTTCGTCTTTAGCGTCTTTTGTGGTCTACATCCTAGCAGAAAGCTTTTCCACTCTGTCTGGCAAGGAAAACATGCGCCAGCGCAGAAAACATCTCCCATCGTTTTCTGGACGTTGTACGGAGGTCTGCCAAGTGTTTGACAAGAAGAAATGAAAAGTTGTCCAAAACAGCTTCCAATCGAATATTCATGTGATTGGAAAAGTCAGGAAAGTGGTAAGGTACTGTTTTCTATCAGTTGGCAAGCTGCGCACACAATCCCAGTGTTGTACAGCTTCCTTCTTCACCTTTCCGATGCTGCCGCTCTCTCCGGCTCCCGGAGCCGAAGAAGCGGCTTCTTCGCGCAAAGACGATTGTACCGCTCACAGTGCTCTCTTAGCGCGGCTTCTGCCGAAAGAAGCCCGGGAGCGGCGCTTAGCTCCGGAGAGCATCGTACCTTCGTCTTTAGCGTCTTTTGTGGTCTAAATCCTAGCAGAAAGCTTTTCCACTCTGTCTGGCAAGGAAAACATGCGCCAGCACAGAAAACATCTCCCATCGTGTTCTGGACGTTGCACGGAGGTCTGCCAAGTGTTTGCATAAAGAAAAAAAAAGTTGTCCAAAATAACTTCCTATCGAATGTTCATGTGATTGGAAAAGTCAGGAAAGTGGTAAGGTACTGTTTTCTATCAGTTGGCAAGCTGCGCACACAATCCCAGTGTTGTACAGCTTCCTTCTTCACCTTTCCGATGCTGCCGCTCTCTCCGGCTCCCGGAGCCGAAGAAGCGGCTTCTTCGCGCAAAGACGATTGTACCGCTCACAGTGCTCTCTTAGCGCGGCTTCTGCCGAAAGAAGCCCGGGAGCGGCGCTTAGCTCCGGAGAGCATCGTACCTTCGTCTTTAGCGTCTTTTGTGGTCTACATCCTAGCAGAAAGCTTTTCCACTCTGTCTGGCAAGGAAAACATGCGCCAGCACAGAAAACATCTCCCATCGTGTTCTGGACGTTGCACGGAGGTCTGCCAAGTGTTTGAAAGAAACAAAGAAAAGTTGTCCAAAACAGCTTCCAATCGAATATTCATGTGATTGGAAACGTCAGGAAAGTGTAAGGTACTGTTTTCTATCAGTTGGCAAGCTGCGCAAACAATCCCAGTGTTGCACAGCTTCCTTCTTCACCTTTCCGATGCTGCCGCTCTCTCCGGCTCCCGGAGCCGAAGAAGCGGCTTCTTCGCGCAAAGACGATTGTACCGCTCACAGTGCTCTCTTAGCGCCGCTTCTGCCGAAAGAAGCCCGGGAGCGGCGCTTAACTCCGGAGAGCCTCGTCCCTTCGTCTTTAGCGTCTTTTGTGGTCTACATCCTAGCAGAAAGCTTTTCCACTCTGTCTGGCAAGGAAAACATGCGCCAGCACAGAAAACATCTCCCATCGTGTTCTGGACGTTGTACGGAGGTCTGCCAAGTGTTTGCATAAAGAAATGAAAAGTTGTCCAAAATAATTTCCTATCGAATGTTCATGTGATTGGAAAAGTCAGGAAAGTGTAAGGTACTGTTTTCTATCAGTTGGCAAGCTGCGCACA
Organism: Ammospiza caudacuta; assembly: GCF_027887145.1. Classification (NCBI taxonomy): domain Eukaryota; kingdom Metazoa; phylum Chordata; class Aves; order Passeriformes; family Passerellidae; genus Ammospiza; species Ammospiza caudacuta. The sequence continues at coordinate 3,191,263 of NC_080607.1, forward strand.
CAATCCCAGTGTTGTACAGCTTCCTTCTTCACCTTTCCGATGCTGCCGCTCTCTCCGGCTCCCGGAGCCGAAGAAGCGGCTTCTTCGCGCAAAGACGATTGTACCGCTCACAGTGCTCTCTTAGCGCGGCTTCTGCCGAAAGAAGCCCGGGAGCGGCGCTTAGCTCCGGAGAGCATCGTACCTTCGTCTTTAGCGTCTTTTGTGGTCTACATCCTAGCAGAAAGCTTTTCCACTCTGTCTGGCAAGGAAAACATGCGCCAGCACAGAAAACATCTCCCATCGTGTTCTGGACGTTGCACGGAGGTCTGCCAAGTGTTTGCATAAAGAAATGAAAAGTTGTCCAAAATAACTTCCTATCGAATGTTCATGTGATTGGAAAAGTCAGGAAAGTGGTAAGGTACTGTTTTCTATCAGTTGGCAATCTGCGCACACAAGCCCAGTGTTGTACAGCTTCCTTCTTCACCTTTGCGATGCTGCCGCTCTCTCCGGCTCCCGGAGCCGAAGAAGCGGCTTCTTCGCGCAAAGACGATTGTACCGCTCACAGTGCTCTCTTAGCGCGGCTTCTGCCGAAAGAAGCCCGGGAGAGGCGCTTAGCTCCGGAGAGCATCGTACCTTCGTCTTTAGCGTCTTTTGTGGTCTACATCCTAGCAGAAAGCTTTTCCACTCTGTCTGGCAAGGAAAACATGCGCCAGCGCAGAAAACATCTCCCATCGTTTTCTGGACGTTGTACGGAGATCTGCCAAGTGTTTGACAAGAAGAAATGAAAAGTTGTCCAAAACAGCTTCCAATCGAATATTCATGTGATTGGAAAAGTCAGGAAAGTGGTAAGGTACTGTTTTCTATCAGTTGGCAAGGTGCGCACACAATCCCAGTGTTGTACAGCTTCCTTCTTCACCTTTCCGATGCTGCCGCTCTCTCCGGCTCCCGGAGCCGAAGAAGCGGCTTCTTCGCGCAAAGACGATTGTACCGCTCACAGTGCTCTCTTAGCGCGGCTTCTGCCGAAAGAAGCCCGGGAGCGGCGCTTAGCTCCGGAGAGCCTCGTCCCTTCGTCTTTAGCGTCTTTTGTGGTCTAAATCCTAGCAGAAAGCTTTTCCACTCTGTCTGGCAAGGAAAACATGCGCCAGCACAGAAAACATCTCCCATCGTGTTCTGGACGTTGCACGGAGGTCTGCCAAGTGTTTGACAAGAAGAAATGAAAAGTTGTCCAAAACAGCTTCCTATCGAATGTTCATGTGATTGGAAAAGTCAGGAAAGTGGTAAGGTACTGTTTTCTATCAGTTGGCAAGCTGCGCACACAATCCCAGTGTTGTACAGCTTCCTTCTTCACCTTTCCGATGCTGCCGCTCTCTCCGGCTCCCGGAGCCGAAGAAGCGGCTTCTTCGCGCAAAGACGATTGTACCGCTCACAGTGCTCTCTTAGCGCGGCTTCTGCCGAAAGAAGCCCGGGAGCGGCGCTTAGCTCCGGAGAGCATCGTACCTTCGTCTTTAGCGTCTTTTGTGGTCTACATCCTAGCAGAAAGCTTTTCCACTCTGTCTGGCAAGGAAAACATGCGCCAGCACAGAAAACATCTCCCATCGTGTTCTGGACGTTGCACGGAGGTCTGCCAAGTGTTTGACAAGAAGAAATGAAAAGTTGTCCAAAACAGCTTCCAATCGAATATTCATGTGATTGGAAACGTCAGGAAAGTGGTAAGGTACTGTTTTCTATCAGTTGGCAAGCTGCGCACACAATCCCAGTGTTGTACAGCTTCCTTCTTCACCTTTCCGATGCTGCCGCTCTCTCCGGCTCCCGGAGCCGAAGAAGCGGCTTCTTCGCGCAAAGACGATTGTACCGCTCACAGTGCTCTCTTAGCGCCGCTTCTGCCGAATGAGGCCCGGGAGCGGCGCTTAACTCCGGAGAGCCTCTTACCTTCTTCTTTAGCGTCTTTTGTGGTCTACATCCTAGCAGAAAGCTTTTCCACTCTGTCTGGCAAGGAAAACCTGCGCCAGCGCAGTAAACTTCTCCCATCGTGTTCTGGACGTTGCACGGAGGTCTGCCAAGTGTTTGAAAGAAACAAAGAAAAGTTGTCCAAAACAGCTTCCAATCGAATATTCATGTGATTGGAAAAGTCAGGAAAGTGTAAGGTACTGTTTTCTATCAGTTGGCAAGCTGCGCACACAATCCCAGTGTTGCACAGCTTCCTTCTTCACCTTTCCGATGCTGCCGCTCTCTCCGGCTCCCGGAGCCGAAGAAGCGGCTTCTTCGCGCAAAGACGATTGTACCGCTCACAGTGCTCTCTTAGCGCCGCTTCTGCCGAAAGAAGCCCGGGAGCGGCGCTTAACTCCGGAGAGCATCGTACCTTCGTCTTTAGCGTCTTTTGTGGTCTACATCCTAGCAGAAAGCTTTTCCACTCTGTCTGGCAAGGAAAACATGCGCCAGCACAGAAAACATCTCCCATCGTGTTCTGGACGTTGTACGGAGGTCTGCCAAGTGTTTGCATAAAGAAATGAAAAGTTGTCCAAAATAACTTCCTATCGAATGTTCATGTGATTGGAAAAGTCAGGAAAGTGGTAAGGTACTGTTTTCTATCAGTTGGCAAGCTGCGCACACAATCCCAGTGTTGTACAGCTTCCTTCTTCACCTTTCCGATGCTGCCGCTCTCTCCGGCTCCCGGAGCCGAAGAAGCGGCTTCTTCGCGCAAAGACGATTGTACCGCTCACAGTGCTCTCTTAGCGCGGCTTCTGCCGAAAGAAGCCCGGGAGCGGCGCTTAGCTCCGGAGAGCATCGTACCTTCGTCTTTAGCGTCTTTTGTGGTCTACATCCTAGCAGAAAGCTTTTCCACTCTGTCTGGCAAGGAAAACATGCGCCAGCACAGAAAACATCTCCCATCGTGTTCTGGACGTTGCACGGAGGTCTGCCAAGTGTTTGCATAAAGAAATGAAAAGTTGTCCAAAATAACTTCCTATCGAATGTTCATGTGATTGGAAAAGTCAGGAAAGTGGTAAGGTACTGTTTTCTATCAGTTGGCAAGCTGCGCACACAAGCCCAGTGTTGTACAGCTTCCTTCTTCACCTTTGCGATGCTGCCGCTCTCTCCGGCTCCCGGAGCCGAAGAAGCGGCTTCTTCGCGCAAAGACGATTGTACCGCTCACAGTGCTCTCTTAGCGCCGCTTCTGCCGAAAGAAGCCCGGGAGAGGCGCTTAGCTCCGGAGAGCATCGTCCCTTCGTCTTTAGCGTCTTTTGTGGTCTACATCCTAGCAGAAAGCTTTTCCACTCTGTCTGGCAAGGAAAACATGCGCCAGCGCAGAAAACATCTCCCATCGTTTTCTGGACGTTGTTCGGAGGTCTGCCAAGTGTTTGACAAGAAGAAATTAAAAGTTGTCCAAAACAGCTTCCAATCGAATATTCATGTGATTGGAAAAGTCAGGAAAGTGGTAAGGTACTGTTTTCTATCAGTTGGCAAGCTGCGCACACAATGCCAGTGTTGTACAGCTTCCTTCTTCACCTTTCCGATGCTGCCGCTCTCTCCGGCTCCCGGAGCGGAAGAAGCGGCTTCTTCGCGCAAAGACGATTGTACCGCTCACAGTGCTCTCTTAGCGCCGCTTCTGCCGAAAGAAGCCCGGGAGCGGCGCTTAGCTCCGGAGAGCCTCGTCCCTTCGTCTTTAGCGTCTTTTGTGGTCTAAATCCTAGCAGAAAGGTTTTCCACTCTGTCTGGCAAGGAAAACATGCGCCAGCACAGAAAACATCTCCCATCGTGTTCTGGACGTTGCACGGAGGTCTGCCAAGTGTTTGCATAAAGAAAAAAAAAGTTGTCCAAAATAACTTCCTATCGAATGTTCATGTGATTGGAAAAGTCAGGAAAGTGGTAAGGTACTGTTTTCTATCAGTTGGCAAGCAGCGCACACAATCCCAGTGTTGTACAGCTTCCTTCTTCACCTTTCCGATGCTGCCGCTCTCTCCGGCTCCCGGAGCCGAAGAAGCGGCTTCTTCGCGCAAAGACGATTGTACCGCTCACAGTGCTCTCTTAGCGCGGCTTCTGCCGAAAGAAGCCCGGGAGCGGCGCTTAGCTCCGGAGAGCATCGTACCTTCGTCTTTAGCGTCTTTTGTGGTCTACATCCTAGCAGAAAGCTTTTCCACTCTGTCTGGCAAGGAAAACATGCGCCAGCACAGAAAACATCTCCCATCGTGTTCTGGACGTTGCACGGAGGTCTGCCAAGTGTTTGACAAGAAGAAATGAAAAGTTGTCCAAAACAGCTTCCAATCGAATATTCATGTGATTGGAAACGTCAGGAAAGTGGTAAGGTACTGTTTTCTATCAGTTGGCAAGCTGCGCACACAATCCCAGTGTTGTACAGCTTCCTTCTTCACCTTTCCGATGCTGCCGCTCTCTCCGGCTCCCGGAGCCGAAGAAGCGGCTTCTTCGCGCAAAGACGATTGTACCGCTCACAGTGCTCTCTTAGCGCCGCTTCTGCCGAATGAGGCCCGGGAGCGGCGCTTAACTCCGGAGAGCCTCTTACCTTCTTCTTTAGCGTCTTTTGTGGTCTACATCCTAGCAGAAAGCTTTTCCACTCTGTCTGGCAAGGAAAACCTGCGCCAGCGCAGAAAACGTCTCCCATCGTGTTCTGGACGTTGCACGGAGGTCTGCCAAGTGTTTGAAAGAAACAAAGAAAAGTTGTCCAAAACAGCTTCCAATCGAATATTCATGTGATTGGAAACGTCAGGAAAGTGTAAGGTACTGTTTTCTATCAGTTGGCAAGCTGCGCACACAATCCCAGTGTTGTACAGCTTCCTTCTTCACCTTTCCGATGCTGCCGCTCTCTCCGGCTCCCGGAGCCGAAGAAGCGGCTTCTTCGCGCAAAGACGATTGTACCGCTCACAGTGCTCTCTTAGCGCCGCTTCTGCCGAAAGAAGCCCGGGAGCGGTGCTTAGCTCCGGAGAGCCTCGTACCTTCGTCTTTAGCGTCTTTTGTGGTCTACATCCTAGCAGAAAGCTTTTCCACTCTGTCTGGCAAGGAAAACATGCGGAACACAGAAAACATCTCCCATCGTGTTCTGGACGTTGCACGGAGGTCTGCCAAGTGTTTGCATAAAGAAATGAAAAGTTGTCCAAAATAACTTCCTATCGAATGTTCATGTGATTGGAAAAGTCAGGAAAGTGGTAAGGTACTGTTTTCTATCAGTTGGCAAGCTGCGCACACAAGCCCAGTGTTGTACAGCTTCCTTCTTCACCTTTCCGATGCTGCCGCTCTCTCCGGCTCCCGGAGCCGAAGAAGCGGCTTCTTCGCGCAAACACGATTGTACCGCTCACAGTGCTCTCTTAGCGCGGCTTCTGCCGAAAGAAGCCCGGGAGCGGCGCTTAGCTCCGGAGAGCATCGTACCTTCGTCTTTAGCGTCTTTTGTGGTCTACATCCTAGCAGAAAGCTTTTCCACTCTGTCTGGCAAGGAAAACATGCGCCAGCGCAGAAAACATCTCCCATCGTGTTCTGGACGTTGTACGGAGGTCTGCCAAGTGTTTGACAAGAAGAGAGGAAAAGTTGTCCAAAACAGCTTCCAATCGAATATTCATGTGATTGGAAAAGTCAGGAAAGTGGTAAGGTACTGTTTTCTATCAGTTGGCAAGCTGCGCACACAATCCCAGTGTTGTACAGCTTCCTTCTTCACCTTTGCGATGCTGCCGCTCTCTCCGGCTCCCGGAGCCGAAGAAGCGGCTTCTTCGCGCAAAGACGATTGTACCGCTCACAGTGCTCTCTTAGCGCCGCTTCTGCCGAAAGAAGCCCGGGAGCGGCGCTTAGCTCCGGAGAGCATCGTACCTTCGTCTTTAGCGTCTTTTGTGGTCTACATCCTAGCAGAAAGCTTTTCCACTCTGTCTGGCAAGGAAAACATGCGCCAGCGCAGAAAACATCTCCCATCGTGTTCTGGACGTTGTACGGAGGTCTGCCAAGTGTTTGACAAGAAGAGAGGAAAAGTTGTCCAAAACAGCTTCCAATCGAATATTCATGTGATTGGAAAAGTCAGGAAAGTGGTAAGGTACTGTTTTCTATCAGTTGGCAAGCTGGCGCACACAATCCCAGTGTTGTACAGCTTCCTTCTTCACCTTTCCGATGCTGCCGCTCTCTCCGGCTCCCGGAGCCGAAGAAGCGGCTTCTTCGCGCAAAGACGATTGTACCGCTCACAGAGCTCTCTTAGCGCCGCTTCTGCCGAAAGAAGCCCGGGAGCGGCGCTTAACTCCGGAGAGCCTCGTACCATCTTCTTTAGCGTCTTTTGTGGTCTACATCCTAGCAGAAAGCTTTTCCACTCTGTCTGGCAAGGAAAACATGCGCCAGCACAGAAAACATCTCCCATCGTGTTCTGGACGTTGCACGGAGGTCTGCCAAGTGTTTGCATAAAGAAATGAAAAGTTGTCCAAAATAACTTCCTATCGAATGTTCATGTGATTGGAAAAGTCAGGAAAGTGGTAAGGTACTGTTTTCTATCAGTTGGCAAGCTGCGCACACAATCCCAGTGTTGTACAGCTTCCTTCTTCACCTTTCCGATGCTGCCGCTCTCTCCGGCTCCCGGAGCCGAAGAAGCGGCTTCTTCGCGCAAAGACGATTGTACCGCTCACAGTGCTCTCTTAGCGCGGCTTCTGCCGAAAGAAGCCCGGGAGCGGCGCTTAACTCCGGAGAGCATCGTACCTTCGTCTTTAGCGTCTTTTGTGGTCTACATCCTAGCAGAAAGCTTTTCCACTCTGTCTGGAAAGGAAAACCTGCGCCAGCACAGAAAACATCTCCCATCGTGTTCTGGACGTTGCACGGAGGTCTGCCAAGTGTTTGAAAGAAACAAAGAAAAGTTGTCCAAAACAGCTTCCAATCGAATATTCATGTGATTGGAAACGTCAGGAAAGTGTAAGGTACTGTTTTCTATCAGTTGGCAAGCTGCGCACACAATCCCAGTGTTGTACAGCTTCCTTCTTCACCTTTCCGATGCTGCCGCTCTCTCCGGCTCCCGGAGCCGAAGAAGCGGCTTCTTCGCGCAAAGACGATTGTACCGCTCACAGTGCTCTCTTAGCGCCGCTTCTGCCGAAAGAAGCCCGGGAGCGGCTCTTAGCTCCGGAGAGCCTCGTACCTTCGTATTTAGCGTCTTTTGTGGTCTACATCCTAGCAGAAAGCTTTTCCACTCTGTCTGGCAAGGAAAACCTGCGCCAGCACAGAAAACATCTCCCATCGTGTTCTGGACGTTGCACGGAGGTCTGCCAAGTGTTTGCATAAAGAAATGAAAAGTTGTCCAAAATAACTTCCTATCGAATGTTCATGTGATTGGAAAAGTCAGGAAAGTGGTAAGGTACTGTTTTCTATCAGTTGGCAAGCTGCGCACACAATCCCAGTGTTGTACAGCTTCCTTCTTCACCTTTCCGATGCTGCCGCTCTCTCCGGCTCCCGGAGCCGAAGAAGCGGCTTCTTCGCGCAAAGACGATTGTACCGCTCACAGTGCTCTCTTAGCGCGGCTTCTGCCGAAAGAAGCCCGGGAGCGGCGCTTAGCTCTGGAGAGCATCGTCCCTTCGTCTTTAGCGTCTTTTGTGGTCTACATCCTAGCAGAAAGCTTTTCCACTCTGTCTGGCAAGGAAAACATGCGCCAGCACAGAAAACATCTCCCATCGTGTTCTGGACGTTGCACGGAGGTCTGCCAAGTGTTTGACAAGAAGAAATGAAAAGTTGTCCAAAACAGCTTCCAATCGAATATTCATGTGATTGGAAACGTCAGGAAAGTGGTAAGGTACTGTTTTCTATCAGTTGGCAAGCTGCGCACACAATCCCAGTGTTGTACAGCTTCCTTCTTCACCTTTCCGATGCTGCCGCTCTCTCCGGCTCCCGGAGCCGAAGAAGCGGCTTCTTCGCGCAAAGACGATTGTACCGCTCACAGTGCTCTCTTAGCGCGGCTTCTGCCGAAAGAAGCCCGGGAGCGGCGCTTAACTCCGGAGAGCCTCTTACCTTCTTCTTTAGCGTCTTTTGTGGTCTACATCCTAGCAGAAAGCTTTTCCACTCTGTCTGGCAAGGAAAACCTGCGCCAGCGCAGAAAACGTCTCCCATCGTGTTCTGGACGTTGCACGGAGGTCTGCCAAGTGTTTGAAAGAAACAAAGAAAAGTTGTCCAAAAAAGCTTCCAATCGAATATTCATGTGATTGGAAACGTCAGGAAAGTGTAAGGTACTGTTTTCTATCAGTTGGCAAGCTGCGCACACAATCCCAGTGTTGTACAGCTTCCTTCTTCACCTTTCCGATGCTGCCGCTCTCTCCGGCTCCCGTAGCCGAAGAAGCGGCTTCTTCGCGCAAAGACGATTGTACCGCTCACAGTGCTCTCTTAGCGCCGCTTCTGCCGAAAGAAGCCCGGGAGCGGCGCTTAACTCCGGAGAGCCTCGTACCTTCGTCTTTAGCGTCTTTTGTGGTCTACATCCTAGCAGAAAGCTTTTCCACTCTGTCTGGCAAGGAAAACATGCGCCAGCACAGAAAACATCTCCCATCGTGTTCTGGACGTTGTATGGAGGTCTGCCAAGTGTTTGCATAAAGAAATGAAAAGTTGTCCAAAATAACTTCCTATCGAATGTTCATGTGATTGGAAAAGTCAGGAAAGTGTAAGGTACTGTTTTCTATCAGTTGGCAAGCTGCGCACACAATCCCAGTGTTGTACAGCTTCCTTCTTCACCTTTCCGATGCTGCCGCTCTCTCCGGCTCCCGGAGCCGAAGAAGCGGCTTCTTCGCGCAAAGACGATTGTACCGCTCACAGTGCTCTCTTAGCGCGGCTTCTGCCGAAAGAAGCCCGGGAGCGGCGCTTAGCTCCGGAGAGCATCGTACCTTCGTCTTTAGCGTCTTTTGTGGTCTACATCCTAGCAGAAAGCTTTTCCACTCTGTCTGGCAAGGAAAACATGCGCCAGCGCAGAAAACATCTCCCATCGTTTTCTGGACGTTGTACGGAGGTCTGCCAAGTGTTTGACAAGAAGAGAGGAAAAGTTGTCCAAAACAGCTTCCAATCGAATATTCATGTGATTGGAAAAGTCAGGAAAGTGGTAAGGTACTGTTTTCTATCAGTTGGCAAGCTGCGCACACAATCCCAGTGTTGTACAGCTTCCTTCTTCACCTTTCCGATGCTGCCGCTCTCTCCGGCTCCCGGAGCCGAAGAAGCGGCTTCTTCGCGCAAACACGATTGTACCGCTCACAGTGCTCTCTTAGCGCCGCTTCTGCCGAAAGAAGCCCGGGTGCGGCGCTTAGCTCCGGAGAGCATCGTACCTTCGTCTTTAGCGTCTTTTGTGGTCTAAATCCTAGCAGAAAGCTTTTCCACTCTGTCTGGCAAGGAAAACCTGCGCCAGCACAGAAAACATCTCCCATCGTGTTCTGGACGTTGCACGGAGGTCTGCCAAGTGTTTGCATAAAGAAAAAAAAAGTTGTCCAAAATAACTTCCTATCGAATGTTCATGTGATTGGAAAAGTCAGGAAAGTGGTAAGGTACTGTTTTCTATCAGTTGGCAAGCTGCGCACACAATCCCAGTGTTGTACAGCTTCCTTCTTCACCTTTCCGATGCTGCCGCTCTCTCCGGCTCCCGGAGCCGAAGAAGCGGCTTCTTCGCGCAAAGACGATTGTACCGCTCACAGTGCTCTCTTAGCGCCGCTTCTGCCGAAAGAAGCCCGGGAGCGGCGCTTAGCTCCGGAGAGCATCGTCCCTTCGTCTTTAGCGTCTTTTGTGGTCTACATCCTAGCAGAAAGCTTTTCCACTCTGTCTGGCAAGGAAAACATGCGCCAGCACAGAAAATATCTCCCATCGTGTTCTGGACGTTGCACGGAGGTCTGCCAAGTGTTTGACAAGAAGAGAGGAAAAGTTGTCCAAAACAGCTTCCAATCGAATATTCATGTGATTGGAAACGTCAGGAAAGTGTAAGGTACTGTTTTCTATCAGTTGGCAAGCTGCGCACACAATCCCAGTGTTGTACAGCTTCCTTCTTCACCTTTCCGATGCTGCCGCTCTCTCCGGCTCCCGGAGCCGAAGAAGCGGCTTCTTCGCGCAAAGACGATTGTACCGCTCACAGTGCTCTCTTAGCGCGGCTTCTGCCGAAAGAAGCCCGGGAGCGGCGCTTAGCTCCGGAGAGCATCGTACCTTCGTCTTTAGCGTCTTTTGTGGTCTACATCCTAGCAGAAAGCTTTTCCACTCTGTCTGGCAAGGAAAACCTGCGCCAGCACAGAAAACATCTCCCATCGTGTTCTGGACGTTGCACGGAGGTCTGCCAAGTGTTTGAAAGAAACAAAGAAAAGTTGTCCAAAACAGCTTCCAATCGAATATTCATGTGATTGGAAAAGTCAGGAAAGTGGTAAGGTACTGTTTTCTATCAGTTGGCAAGCTGCGCACACAATCCCAGTGTTGTACAGCTTCCTTCTTCACCTTTCCGATGCTGCCGCTCTCTCCGGCTCCCGGAGCCGAAGAAGCGGCTTCTTCGCGCAAAGGCGATTGTACAGCTCACAGTGCTCTCTTAGCGCGGCTTCTGCCGAAAGAAGCCCGGGAGCGGTGCTTAGCTCCGGAGAGCCTCGTACCTTCGTCTTTAGCGTCTTTTGTGGTCTACATCCTAGCAGAAAGCTTTTCCACTCTGTCTGGCAAGGATAACCTGCGCCAGCACAGAAAACATCTCCCATCGTGTTCTGGACGTTGCACGGAGGTCTGCCAAGTGTTTGCATAAAGAAATGAAAAGTTGTCCAAAATAACTTCCTATCGAATGTTCATGTGATTGGAAAAGTCAGGAAAGTGGTAAGGTACTGTTTTCTATCAGTTGGCAAGCTGCGCACACAATCCCAGTGTTGTACAGCTTCCTTCTTCACCTTTCCGATGCTGCCGCTCTCTCCGGCTCCCGGAGCCGAAGAAGCGGCTTCTTCGCGCAAAGACGATTGTACCGCTCACAGTGCTCTCTTAGCGCGGCTTCTGCCGAAAGAAGCCCGGGAGCGGCGCTTAGCTCCGGAGAGCATCGTACCTTCGTCTTTAGCGTCTTTTGTGGTCTACATCCTAGCAGAAAGCTTTTCCACTATGTCTGGCAAGGAAAACATGCGCCAGCACAGAAAACATCTCCCATCGTGTTCTGGACGTTGTACGGAGGTCTGCAAAGTGTTTGACAAGAAGAGAGGAAAAGTTGTCCAAAACAGCTTCCAATCGAATATTCATGTGATTGGAAACGTCAGGAAAGTGTAAGGTACTGTTTTCTATCAGTTGGCAAGCTGCGCACACAATGCCAGTGTTGTACAGCTTCCTTCTTCACCTTTCCGATGCTGCCGCTCTCTCCGGCTCCCGGAGCCGAAGAAGCGGCTTCTTCGCGCAAAGACGATTGTACCGCTCACAGTGCTCTCTTAGCGCCGCTTCTGCCGAAAGAAGCCCGGGAGCGGCGCTTAGCTCCGGAGAGCATCGTACCTTCGTCTTTAGCGTCTTTTGTGGTCTAAATCCTAGCAGAAAGCTTTTCCACTCTGTCTGGCAAGGAAAACATGCGCCAGCACAGAAAACATCTCCCATCGTGTTCTGGACGTTGCACGGAGGTCTGCCAAGTGTTTGCATAAAGAAATGAAAAGTTGTCCAAAATAACTTCCTATCGAATGTTCATGTGATTGGAAAAGTCAGGAAAGTGGTAAGGTACTGTTTTCTATCAGTTGGCAAGCTGCGCACACAATCCCAGTGTTGTACAGCTTCCTTCTTCACCTTTCCGATGCTGCCGCTCTCTCCGGCTCCCGGAGCCGAAGAAGCGGCTTCTTCGCGCAAAGACGATTGTACCGCTCACAGTGCTCTCTTAGCGCGGCTTCTGCCGAAAGAAGCCCGGGAGCGGCGCTTAGCTCCGGAGAGCATCGTACCTTCGTCTTTAGCGTCTTTTGTGGTCTACATCCTAGCAGAAAGCTTTTCCACTCTGTCTGGCAAGGAAAACATGCGCCAGCACAGAAAACATCTCCCATCGTGTTCTGGACGTTGCACGGAGGTCTGCCAAGTGTTTGACAAGAAGAGAGGAAAAGTTGTCCAAAACAGCTTCCAATCGAATATTCATGTGATTGGAAACGTCAGGAAAGTGGTAAGGTACTGTTTTCTATCAGTTGGCAAGCTGCGCACACAATCCCAGTGTTGTACAGCTTCCTTCTTCACCTTTCCGATGCTGCCGCTCTCTCCGGCTCCCGGAGCCGAAGAAGCGGCTTCTTCGCGCAAAGACGATTGTACCGCTCACAGTGCTCTCTTAGCGCCGCTTCTGCCGAATGAGGCCCGGGAGCGGCGCTTAGCTCCGGAGAGCCTCTTACCTTCTTCTTTAGCGTCTTTTGTGGTCTACATCCTAGCAGAAAGCTTTTCCACTCTGTCTGGCAAGGAAAACCTGCGCCAGCGCAGAAAACGTCTCCCATCGTGTTCTGGACGTTGCACGGAGGTCTGCCAAGTGTTTGAAAGAAACAAAGAAAAGTTGTCCAAAACAGCTTCCAATCGAATATTCATGTGATTGGAAACGTCAGGAAAGTGTAAGGTACTGTTTTCTATCAGTTGGCAAGCTGCGCACACAATCCCAGTGTTGTACAGCTTCCTTCTTCACCTTTGCGATGCTGCCGCTCTCTCCGGCTCCCGGAGCCGAAGAAGCGGCTTCTTCGCGCAAACACGATTGTACCGCTCACAGTGCTCTCTTAGCGCCGCTTCTGCCGAAAGAAGCCCGGGAGCGGCGCTTAGCTCCGGAGAGCATCGTACCTTCGTCTTTAGCGTCTTTTGTGGTCTACATCCTAGCAGAAAGCTTTTCCACTCTGTCTGGCAAGGAAAACCTGCGCCAGCACAGAAAACATCTCCCATCATGTTCTGGACGTTGCACGGAGGTCTGCCAAGTGTTTGCAGAAAGAAATGAAAAGTTGTCCAAAATAACTTCCTATCGAATGTTCATGTGATTGGAAAAGTCAGGAAAGTGGTAAGGTACTGTTTTCTATCAGTTGGCAAGCTGCGCACACAAGCCCAGTGTTGTACAGCTTCCTTCTTCACCTTTCCGATGCTGCCGCTCTCTCCGGCTCCCGGAGCCGAAGAAGCGGCTTCTTCGCGCAAAGACGATTGTACCGCTCACAGTGCTCTCTTAGCGCGGCTTCTGCCGAAAGAAGCCCGGGAGCGGCGCTTAGCTCCGGAGAGCATCGTACCTTTGTCTTTAGCGTCTTTTGTGGTCTACATCCTAGCAGAAAGCTTTTCCACTCTGTCTGGCAAGGAAAACATGCGCCAGCGCAGAAAACATCTCCCATCGTTTTCTGGACGTTGTACGGAGGTCTGCCAAGTGTTTGACAAGAAGAGAGGAAAAGTTGTCCAAAACAGCTTCCAATCGAATATTCATGTGATTGGAAAAGTCAGGAAAGTGGTAAGGTACTGTTTTCTATCAGTTGGCAAGCTGCGCACACAATCCCAGTGTTGTACAGCTTCCTTCTTCACCTTTCCGATGCTGCCGCTCTCTCCGGCTCCCGGAGCCGAAGAAGCGGCTTCTTTGCGCAAAGATGATTGTACCGCTCACAGTGCTCTCTTAGCGCCGCTTCTGCCGAAAGAAGCCCGGGAGCGGCGCTTAGCTCCGGAGAGCATCGTACCTTCGTCTTTAGCGTCTTTTGTGGTCTAAATCCTAGCAGAAAGCTTTTCCACTCTGTCTGGCAAGGAAAACATGCGCCAGCACAGAAAACATCTCCCATCGTGTTCTGGACGTTGCACGGAGGTCTGCCAAGTGTTTGCATAAAGAAAAAAAAAGTTGTCCAAAATAACTTCCTATCGAATGTTCATGTGATTGGAAAAGTCAGGAAAGTGGTAAGGTACTGTTTTCTATCAGTTGGCAAGCTGCGCACACAATCCCAGTGTTGTACAGCTTCCTTCTTCACCTTTCCGATGCTGCCGCTCTCTCCGGCTCCCGGAGCCGAAGAAGCGGCTTCTTCGCGCAAAGACGATTGTACCGCTCACAGTGCTCTCTTAGCGCCGCTTCTGCCGAAAGAAGCCCGGGAGCGGCGCTTAGCTCCGGAGAGCATCGTCCCTTCGTCTTTAGCGTCTTTTGTGGTCTACATCCTAGCAGAAAGCTTTTCCACTCTGTCTGGCAAGGAAAACATGCGCCAGCACAGAAAACATCTCCCATCGTGTTCTGGACGTTGCACGGAGGTCTGCCAAGTGTTTGACAAGAAGAGAGGAAAAGTTGTCCAAAACAGCTTCCAATCGAATATTCATGTGATTGGAAACGTCAGGAAAGTGTAAGGTACTGTTTTCTATCAGTTGGCAAGCTGCGCACACAATCCCAGTGTTGTACAGCTTCCTTCTTCACCTTTCCGATGCTGCCGCTCTCTCCGGCTCCCGGAGCCGAAGAAGCGGCTTCTTCGCGCAAAGACGATTGTACCGCTCACAGTGCTCTCTTAGCGCCGCTTCTGCCGAAAGAAGCCCGGGAGCGGCGCTTAGCTCCGGAGAGCATCGTACCTTCGTCTTTAGCGTCTTTTGTGGTCTAAATCCTAGCAGAAAGCTTTTCCACTCTGTCTGGCAAGGAAAACATGCGCCAGCACAGAAAACATCTCCCATCGTGTTCTGGACGTTGCACGGAGGTCTGCCAAGTGTTTGCATAAAGAAATGAAAAGTTGTCCAAAATAACTTCCTATCGAATGTTCATGTGATTGGAAAAGTCAGGAAAGTGGTAAGGTACTGTTTTCTATCAGTTGGCAAGCTGCGCACACAATCCCAGTGTTGTACAGCTTCCTTCTTCACCTTTCCGATGCTGCCGCTCTCTCCGGCTCCCGGAGCCGAAGAAGCGGCTTCTTCGCGCAAAGACGATTGTACCGCTCACAGTGCTCTCTTAGCGCGGCTTCTGCCGAAAGAAGCCCGGGAGCGGCGCTTAGCTCCGGAGAGCATCGTCCCTTCGTCTTTAGCGTCTTTTGTGGTCTACATCCTAGCAGAAAGCTTTTCCACTCTGTCTGGCAAGGAAAACATGCGCCAGCACAGAAAACATCTCCCATCGTGTTCTGGACGTTGCACGGAGGTCTGCCAAGTGTTTGACAAGAAGAAATGAAAAGTTGTCCAAAACAGCTTCCAATCGAATATTCATGTGATTGGAAACGTCAGGAAAGTGGTAAGGTACTGTTTTCTATCAGTTGGCAAGCTGCGCACACAATCCCAGTGTTGTACAGCTTCCTTCTTCACCTTTCCGATGCTGCCGCTCTCTCCGGCTCCCGGAGCCGAAGAAGCGGCTTCTTCGCGCAAAGACGATTGTACCGCTCACAGTGCTCTCTTAGCGCCGCTTCTGCCGAATGAGCCCCGGGAGCGGCGCTTAACTCCGGAGAGCCTCTTACCTTCTTCTTTAGCGTCTTTTGTGGTCTACATCCTAGCAGAAAGCTTTTCCACTCTGTCTGGCAAGGAAAACCTGCGCCAGCGCAGAAAACGTCTCCCATCGTGTTCTGGACGTTGCACGGAGGTCTGCCAAGTGTTTGAAAGAAACAAAGAAAAGTTGTCCAAAACAGCTTCCAATCGAATATTCATGTGATTGGAAACGTCAGGAAAGTGTAAGGTACTGTTTTCTATCAGTTGGCAAGCTGCGCACACAATCCCAGTGTTGTACAGCTTCCTTCTTCACCTTTCCGATGCTGCCGCTCTCTCCGGCTCCCGGAGCCGAAGAAGCGGCTTCTTCGCGCAAAGACGATTGTACCGCTCACAGTGCTCTCTTAGCGCCGCTTCTGCCGAAAGAAGCCCGGGAGCGGCGCTTAGCTCCGGAGAGCCTCGTACCTTCGTCTTTAGCGTCTTTTGTGGTCTACATCCTAGCAGAAAGCTTTTCCACTCTGTCTGGCAAGGAAAACATGCGCCAGCACAGAAAACATCTCCCATCGTGTTCTGGACGTTGTACGGAGGTCTGCCAAGTGTTTGCATAAAGAAATGAAAAGTTGTCCAAAATAACTTCCTATCGAATGTTCATGTGATTGGAAAAGTCAGGAAAGTGTAAGGTACTGTTTTCTATCAGTTGGCAAGCTGCGCACACAATCCCAGTGTTGTACAGCTTCCTTCTTCACCTTTCCGATGCTGCCGCTCTCTCCGGCTCCCGGAGCCGAAGAAGCGGCTTCTTCGCGCAAACACGATTGTACCGCTCACAGTGCTCTCTTAGCGCCGCTTCTGCCGAAAGAAGCCCGGGAGCGGCGCTTAGCTCCGGAGAGCATCGTACCTTCGTCTTTAGCGTCTTTTGTGGTCTACATCCTAGCAGAAAGCTTTTCCACTCTGTCTGGCAAGGAAAACCTGCGCCAGCACAGAAAACATCTCCCATCGTGTTCTGGACGTTGCACGGAGGTCTGCCAAGTGTTTGACAAGAAGAGAGGAAAAGTTGTCCAAAATAACTTCCTATCGAATGTTCATGTGATTGGAAATGTCAGGAAAGTGGTAAGGTACTGTTTTCTATCAGTTGGCAAGCTGCGCACACAATCCCAGTGTTGTACAGCTTCCTTCTTCACCTTTCCGATGCTGCCGCTCTCTCCGGCTCCCGGAGCCGAAGAAGCGGCTTCTTCGCGCAAAGACGATTGTACCGCTCACAGTGCTCTCTTAGCGCGGCTTCTGCGGAAAGAAGCCCGGGAGCGGCGCTTAGCTCCGGAGAGCATCGTCCCTTCGTCTTTAGCGTCTTTTGTGGTCTACATCCTAGCAGAAAGCTTTTCCACTCTGTCTGGCAAGGAAAACATGCGCCAGCACAGAAAACATCTCCCATCGTGTTCTGGACGTTGCACGGAGGTCTGCCAAGTGTTTGACAAGAAGAGAGGAAAAGTTGTCCAAAACAGCTTCCAATCGAATATTCATGTGATTGGAAAAGTCAGGAAAGTGTAAGGTACTGTTTTCTATCAGTTGGCAAGCTGCGCACACAATCCCAGTGTTGTACAGCTTCCTTCTTCACCTTTCCGATGCTGCCGCTCTCTCCGGCTCCCGGAGCCGAAGAAGCGGCTTCTTCGCGCAAAGACGATTGTACCGCTCACAGTGCTCTCTTAGCGCGGCTTCTGCCGAAAGAAGCCCGGGAGCGGCGCTTAGCTCCGGAGAGCATCGTACCTTCGTCTTTAGCGTCTTTTGTGGTCTACATCCTAGCAGAAAGCTTTTCCACTCTGTCTGGCAAGGAAAACCTGCGCCAGCACAGAAAACATCTCCCATCGTGTTCTGGACGTTGCACGGAGGTCTGCCAAGTGTTTGAAAGAAACAAAGAAAAGTTGTCCAAAACAGCTTCCAATCGAATATTCATGTGATTGGAAAAGTCAGGAAAGTGGTAAGGTACTGTTTTCTATCAGTTGGCAAGCTGCGCACACAATCCCAGTGTTGTACAGCTTCCTTCTTCACCTTTCCGATGCTGCCGCTCTCTCCGGCTCCCGGAGCCGAAGAAGCGGCTTCTTCGCGCAAAGACGATTGTACCGCTCACAGTGCTCTCTTAGCGCGGCTTCTGCCGAAAGAAGCCCGGGAGCGGCGCTTAGCTCCGGAGAGCATCGAACCTTCGTCTTTAGCGTCTTTTGTGGTCTACATCCTAGCAGAAAGCTTTTCCATTATGTCTGGCAAGGAAAACATGCGCCAGCACAGAAAACATCTCCCATCGTGTTCTGGACGTTGTACGGAGGTCTGCAAAGTGTTTGACAAGAAGAGAGGAAAAGTTGTCCAAAACAGCTTCCAATCGAATATTCATGTGATTGGAAACGTCAGGAAAGTGTAAGGTACTGTTTTCTTTCAGTTGGCAAGCTGCGCACACAATCCCAGTGTTGTACAGCTTCCTTCTTCACCTTTCCGATGCTGCCGCTCTCTCCGGCTCCCAGAGCCGAAGAAGCGGCTTCTTCGCGCAAAGACGATTGTACCGCTCACAGTGCTCTCTTAGCGCGGCTTCTGCCGAAAGAAGCCCGGGAGAGGCGCTTAGCTCCGGAGAGCCTCGTACCTTCGTCTTTAGCGTCTTTTGTGGTCTACATCCTAGCAGAAAGCTTTTCCACTCTGTCTGGCAAGGAAAACATGCGCCAGCACAGAAAACATCTCCCATCGTGTTCTGGACGTTGTACGGAGGTCTGCCAAGTGTTTGCATAAAGAAATGAAAAGTTGTCCAAAATAACTTCCTATCGAATGTTCATGTGATTGGAAAAGTCAGGAAAGTGTAAGGTACTGTTTTCTATCAGTTGGCAAGCTGCGCACACAATCCCAGCGTTGTACAGCTTCCTTCTTCACCTTTCCGATGCTGCCGCTCTCTCCGGCTCCCGGAGCCGAAGAAGCGGCTTCTTCGCGCAAACACGATTGTACCGCTCACAGTGCTCTCTTAGCGCGGCTTCTGCCGAAAGAAGCCCGGGAGCGGCGCTTAGCTCCGGAGAGCATCGTACCTTCGTCTTTAGCGTCTTTTGTGGTCTACATCCTAGCAGAAAGCTTTTCCACTCTGTCTGGCAAGGAAAACCTGCGCCAGCACAGAAAACATCTCCCATCGTGTTCTGGACGTTGCACGGAGGTCTGCCAAGTGTTTGCATAAAGAAATGAAAAGTTGTCCAAAATAACTTCCTATCGAATGTTCATGTGATTGGAAAAGTCAGGAAAGTGGTAAGGTACTGTTTTCTATCAGTTGGCAAGCTGCGCACACAAGCCCAGTGTTGTACAGCTTCCTTCTTCACCTTTCCGATGCTGCCGCTCTCTCCGGCTCCCGGAGCCGAAGAAGCGGCTTCTTCGCGCAAAGACGATTGTACCGCTCACAGTGCTCTCTTAGCGCGGCTTCTGCCGAAAGAAGCCCGGGAGCGGCGCTTAGCTCCGGAGAGCATCGTACCTTCGTCTTTAGCGTCTTTTGTGGTCTACATCCTAGCAGAAAGCTTTTCCACTCTGTCTGGCAAGGAAAACATGCGCCAGCGCAGAAAACATCTCCCATCGTTTTCTGGACGTTGTACGGAGGTCTGCCAAGTGTTTGACAAGAAGAGAGGAAAAGTTGTCCAAAACAGCTTCCAATCGAATATTCATGTGATTGGAAAAGTCAGGAAAGTGGTAAGGTACTGTTTTCTATCAGTTGGCAAGCTGCGCACACAATCCCAGTGTTGTACAGCTTCCTTCTTCACCTTTCCGATGCTGCCGCTCTCTCCGGCTCCCGGAGCCGAAGAAGCGGCTTCTTCGCGCAAAGACGATTGTACCGCTCACAGTGCTCTCTTAGCGCCGCTTCTGCCGAAAGAAGCCCGGGAGCGGCGCTTAGCTCCGGAGAGCATCGTACCTTCGTCTTTAGCGTCTTTTGTGGTCTAAATGCTAGCAGAAAGCTTTTCCACTCTGTCTGGCAAGGAAAACATGCGCCAGCACAGAAAACATCTCCCATCGTGTTCTGGACGTTGCACGGAGGTCTGCCAAGTGTTTGCATAAAGAAATGAAAAGTTGTCCAAAATAACTTCCTATCGAATGTTCATGTGATTGGAAAAGTCAGGAAAGTGGTAAGGTACTGTTTTCTATCAGTTGGCAAGCTGCGCACCCAAGCCCAGTGTTGTACAGCTTCCTTCTTCACCTTTCCGATGCTGCCGCTCTCTCCGGCTCCCGGAGCCGAAGAAGCGGCTTCTTCGCGCAAAGACGATTGTACCGCTCACAGTGCTCTCTTAGCGCCGCTTCTGCCGAAAGAAGCCCGGGAGCGGCGCTTAGCTCCGGAGAGCATCGTACCTTCGTCTTTAGCGTCTTTTGTGGTCTACATCCTAGCAGAAAGCTTTTCCACTCTGTCTGGCAAGGAAAACATGCGCCAGCGCAGAAAACATCTCCCATCGTGTTCTGGACGTTGTACGGAGGTCTGCCAAGTGTTTGACAAGAAGAGAGGAAAAGTTGTCCAAAACAGCTTCCAATCGAATATTCATGTGATTGGAAAAGTCAGGAAAGTGGTAAGGTACTGTTTTCTATCAGTTGGCAAGCTGCGCACACAATCCCAGTGTTGTACAGCTTCCTTCTTCACCTTTCCGATGCTGCCGCTCTCTCCGGCTCCCGGAGCCGAAGAAGCGGCTTCTTCGCGCAAAGACGATTGTACCGCTCACAGTGCTCTCTTAGCGCGGCTTCTGCCGAAAGAAGCCCGGGAGCGGCTCTTAGCTCCGGAGAGCATCGTACCTTCGTCTTTAGCGTCTTTTGTGGTCTACATCCTAGCAGAAAGCTTTTCCACTCTGTCTGGCAAGGAAAACATGCGCCAGCAAAGAAAACATCTCCCATCGTGTTTTGGACGTTGTACGTATGTCTGCCAAGTGTTTGACAAGAAGAGAGGAAAAGTTGTCCAAAACAGCTTCCAATCGAATATTCATGTGATTGGAAACGTCAGGAAAGTGGTAAGGTACTGTTTTCTATCAGTTGGCAAGCTGGCGCACACAATCCCAGTGTTGTACAGCTTCCTTCTTCACCTTTCCGATGCTGCCGCTCTCTCCGGCTCCCGGAGCCGAAGAAGCGGCTTCTTCGCGCAAAGACGATTGTACCGCTCACAGAGCTCTCTTAGCGCCGCTTCTGCCGAATGAAGCCCGGGAGCGGCGCTTAACTCCGGAGAGCCTCGTACCATCTTCTTTAGCGTCTTTTGTGGTCTACATCCTAGCAGAAAGCTTTTCCACTCTGTCTGGCAAGGAAAACCTGCGCCAGCGCAGAAAACATCTCCCATCGTGTTCTGGACGTTGCACGGAGGTCTGCCAAGTGTTTGCATAAAGAAATGAAAAGTTGTCCAAAACAGCTTCCAATCGAATATTCATGTGATTGGAAACGTCAGGAAAGTGTAAGGTACTGTTTTCTATCAGTTGGAAAGCTGCGCACACAATCCCAGTGTTGTACAGCTTCCTTCTTCACCTTTCCGATGCTGCCGCTCTCTCCGGCTCCCGGAGCCGAAGAAGCGGCTTCTTCGCGCAAAGGCGATTGTACCGCTCACAGTGCTCTCTTAGCGCCGCTTCTGCGGAAAGAAGCCCGGGAGCGGCGCTTAGCTCCGGAGAGCATCGTACCTTCGTCTTTAGCGTCTTTTGTGGTCTACATCCTAGCAGAAAGCTTTTCCACTCTGTCTGGCAAGGAAAACATGCGCCAGCACAGAAAACATCTCCCATCGTGTTCTGGACGTTGCACGGAGGTCTGCCAAGTGTTTGCATAAAGAAAAAAAAAGTTGTCCAAAATAACTTCCTATCGAATGTTCATGTGATTGGAAAAGTCAGGAAAGTGGTAAGGTACTGTTTTCTATCAGTTGGCAAGCTGCGCACACAATCCCAGTGTTGTACAGCTTCCTTCTTCACCTTTCCGATGCTGCCGCTCTCTCCGGCTCCCGGAGCCGAAGAAGCGGCTTCTTCGCGCAAAGACGATTGTACCGCTCACAGTGCTCTCTTAGCGCCGCTTCTGCCGAAAGAAGCCCGGGAGCGGCGCTTAGCTCCGGAGAGCATCGTCCCTTCGTCTTTAGCGTCTTTTGTGGTCTACATCCTAGCAGAAAGCTTTTCCACTCTGTCTGGCAAGGAAAACATGCGCCAGCACAGAAAACATCTCCCATCGTGTTCTGGACGTTGCACGGAGGTCTGCCAAGTGTTTGACAAGAAGAGAGGAAAAGTTGTCCAAAACAGCTTCCAATCGAATATTCATGTGATTGGAAAAGTCAGGAAAGTGTAAGGTACTGTTTTCTATCAGTTGGCAAGCTGCGCACACAATCCCAGTGTTGTACAGCTTCCTTCTTCACCTTTCCGATGCTGCCGCTCTCTCCGGCTCCCGGAGCCGAAGAAGCGGCTTCTTCGCGCAAAGACGATTGTACCGCTCACAGTGCTCTCTTAGCGCGGCTTCTGCGGAAAGAAGCCCGGGAGCGGCGCTTAGCTCCGGAGAGCATCGTACCTTCGTCTTTAGCGTCTTTTGTGGTCTACATCCTAGCAGAAAGCTTTTCCACTCTGTCTGGCAAGGAAAACCTGCGCCAGCACAGAAAACATCTCCCATCGTGTTCTGGACGTTGCACGGAGGTCTGCCAAGTGTTTGAAAGAAACAAAGAAAAGTTGTCCAAAACAGCTTCCAATCGAATATTCATGTGATTGGAAAAGTCAGGAAAGTGGTAAGGTACTGTTTTCTATCAGTTGGCAAGCTGCGCACACAATCCCAGTGTTGTACAGCTTCCTTCTTCACCTTTCCGATGCTGCCGCTCTCTCCGGCTCCCGGAGCCGAAGAAGCGGCTTCTTCGCGCAAAGACGATTGTACCGCTCACAGTGCTCTCTTAGCGCGGCTTCTGCCGAAAGAAGCCCGGGAGCGGCGCTTAGCTCCGGAGAGCATCGAACCTTCGTCTTTAGCGTCTTTTGTGGTCTACATCCTAGCAGAAAGCTTTTCCATTATGTCTGGCAAGGAAAACATGCGCCAGCACAGAAAACATCTCCCATCGTGTTCTGGACGTTGTACGGAGGTCTGCAAAGTGTTTGACAAGAAGAGAGGAAAAGTTGTCCAAAACAGCTTCCAATCGAATATTCATGTGATTGGAAACGTCAGGAAAGTGTAAGGTACTGTTTTCTTTCAGTTGGCAAGCTGCGCACACAATCCCAGTGTTGTACAGCTTCCTTCTTCACCTTTCCGATGCTGCCGCTCTCTCCGGCTCCCAGAGCCGAAGAAGCGGCTTCTTCGCGCAAAGACGATTGTACCGCTCACAGTGCTCTCTTAGCGCGGCTTCTGCCGAAAGAAGCCCGGGAGAGGCGCTTAGCTCCGGAGAGCCTCGTACCTTCGTCTTTAGCGTCTTTTGTGGTCTACATCCTAGCAGAAAGCTTTTCCACTCTGTCTGGCAAGGAAAACATGCGCCAGCACAGAAAACATCTCCCATCGTGTTCTGGACGTTGTACGGAGGTCTGCCAAGTGTTTGCATAAAGAAATGAAAAGTTGTCCAAAATAACTTCCTATCGAATGTTCATGTGATTGGAAAAGTCAGGAAAGTGTAAGGTACTGTTTTCTATCAGTTGGCAAGCTGCGCACACAATCCCAGCGTTGTACAGCTTCCTTCTTCACCTTTCCGATGCTGCCGCTCTCTCCGGCTCCCGGAGCCGAAGAAGCGGCTTCTTCGCGCAAACACGATTGTACCGCTCACAGTGCTCTCTTAGCGCGGCTTCTGCCGAAAGAAGCCCGGGAGCGGCGCTTAGCTCCGGAGAGCATCGTACCTTCGTCTTTAGCGTCTTTTGTGGTCTACATCCTAGCAGAAAGCTTTTCCACTCTGTCTGGCAAGGAAAACCTGCGCCAGCACAGAAAACATCTCCCATCGTGTTCTGGACGTTGCACGGAGGTCTGCCAAGTGTTTGCATAAAGAAATGAAAAGTTGTCCAAAATAACTTCCTATCGAATGTTCATGTGATTGGAAAAGTCAGGAAAGTGGTAAGGTACTGTTTTCTATCAGTTGGCAAGCTGCGCACACAAGCCCAGTGTTGTACAGCTTCCTTCTTCACCTTTCCGATGCTGCCGCTCTCTCCGGCTCCCGGAGCCGAAGAAGCGGCTTCTTCGCGCAAAGACGATTGTACCGCTCACAGTGCTCTCTTAGCGCGGCTTCTGCCGAAAGAAGCCCGGGAGCGGCGCTTAGCTCCGGAGAGCATCGTACCTTCGTCTTTAGCGTCTTTTGTGGTCTACATCCTAGCAGAAAGCTTTTCCACTCTGTCTGGCAAGGAAAACATGCGCCAGCGCAGAAAACATCTCCCATCGTTTTCTGGACGTTGTACGGAGGTCTGCCAAGTGTTTGACAAGAAGAGAGGAAAAGTTGTCCAAAACAGCTTCCAATCGAATATTCATGTGATTGGAAAAGTCAGGAAAGTGGTAAGGTACTGTTTTCTATCAGTTGGCAAGCTGCGCACACAATCCCAGTGTTGTACAGCTTCCTTCTTCACCTTTCCGATGCTGCCGCTCTCTCCGGCTCCCGGAGCCGAAGAAGCGGCTTCTTCGCGCAAAGACGATTGTACCGCTCACAGTGCTCTCTTAGCGCCGCTTCTGCCGAAAGAAGCCCGGGAGCGGCGCTTAGCTCCGGAGAGCATCGTACCTTCGTCTTTAGCGTCTTTTGTGGTCTAAATGCTAGCAGAAAGCTTTTCCACTCTGTCTGGCAAGGAAAACATGCGCCAGCACAGAAAACATCTCCCATCGTGTTCTGGACGTTGCACGGAGGTCTGCCAAGTGTTTGCATAAAGAAATGAAAAGTTGTCCAAAATAACTTCCTATCGAATGTTCATGTGATTGGAAAAGTCAGGAAAGTGGTAAGGTACTGTTTTCTATCAGTTGGCAAGCTGCGCACCCAAGCCCAGTGTTGTACAGCTTCCTTCTTCACCTTTCCGATGCTGCCGCTCTCTCCGGCTCCCGGAGCCGAAGAAGCGGCTTCTTCGCGCAAAGACGATTGTACCGCTCACAGTGCTCTCTTAGCGCCGCTTCTGCCGAAAGAAGCCCGGGAGCGGCGCTTAGCTCCGGAGAGCATCGTACCTTCGTCTTTAGCGTCTTTTGTGGTCTACATCCTAGCAGAAAGCTTTTCCACTCTGTCTGGCAAGGAAAACATGCGCCAGCGCAGAAAACATCTCCCATCGTGTTCTGGACGTTGTACGGAGGTCTGCCAAGTGTTTGACAAGAAGAGAGGAAAAGTTGTCCAAAACAGCTTCCAATCGAATATTCATGTGATTGGAAAAGTCAGGAAAGTGGTAAGGTACTGTTTTCTATCAGTTGGCAAGCTGCGCACACAATCCCAGTGTTGTACAGCTTCCTTCTTCACCTTTCCGATGCTGCCGCTCTCTCCGGCTCCCGGAGCCGAAGAAGCGGCTTCTTCGCGCAAAGACGATTGTACCGCTCACAGTGCTCTCTTAGCGCGGCTTCTGCCGAAAGAAGCCCGGGAGCGGCGCTTAGCTCCGGAGAGCATCGTACCTTCGTCTTTAGCGTCTTTTGTGGTCTACATCCTAGCAGAAAGCTTTTCCACTCTGTCTGGCAAGGAAAACATGCGCCAGCAAAGAAAACATCTCCCATCGTGTTTTGGACGTTGTACGTATGTCTGCCAAGTGTTTGACAAGAAGAGAGGAAAAGTTGTCCAAAACAGCTTCCAATCGAATATTCATGTGATTGGAAACGTCAGGAAAGTGGTAAGGTACTGTTTTCTATCAGTTGGCAAGCTGGCGCACACAATCCCAGTGTTGTACAGCTTCCTTCTTCACCTTTCCGATGCTGCCGCTCTCTCCGGCTCCCGGAGCCGAAGAAGCGGCTTCTTCGCGCAAAGACGATTGTACCGCTCACAGAGCTCTCTTAGCGCCGCTTCTGCCGAATGAAGCCCGGGAGCGGCGCTTAACTCCGGAGAGCCTCGTACCATCTTCTTTAGCGTCTTTTGTGGTCTACATCCTAGCAGAAAGCTTTTCCACTCTGTCTGGCAAGGAAAACCTGCGCCAGCGCAGAAAACATCTCCCATCGTGTTCTGGACGTTGCACGGAGGTCTGCCAAGTGTTTGCATAAAGAAATGAAAAGTTGTCCAAAACAGCTTCCAATCGAATATTCATGTGATTGGAAACGTCAGGAAAGTGTAAGGTACTGTTTTCTATCAGTTGGCAAGCTGCGCACACAATCCCAGTGTTGTACAGCTTCCTTCTTCACCTTTCCGATGCTGCCGCTCTCTCCGGCTCCCGGAGCCGAAGAAGCGGCTTCTTCGCGCAAAGGCGATTGTACCGCTCACAGTGCTCTCTTAGCGCCGCTTCTGCCGAAAGAAGCCCGGGAGCGGCGCTTAACTCCGGAGAGCATCGTCCCTTCGTCTTTAGCGTCTTTTGTGGTCGACATCCTAGCAGAAAGCTTTTCCACTCTGTCTGGCAAGGAAAACATGCGCCAGCACAGAAAACATCTCCCATCGTGTTCTGGACGTTGCACGGAGGTCTGCCAAGTGTTTGCATAAAGAAATGAAAAGTTGTCCAAAATAACTTCCTATCGAATGTTCATGTGATTGGAAAAGTCAGGAAAGTGGTAAGGTACTGTTTTCTATCAGTTGGCAAGCTGGCGCACACAATCCCAGTGTTGTACAGCTTCCTTCTTCACCTTTCCGATGCTGCCGCTCTCTCCGGCTCCCGGAGCCGAAGAAGCGGCTTCTTCGCGCAAAGACGATTGTACCGCTCACAGTGCTCTCTTAGCGCGGCTTCTGCCGAAAGAAGCCCGGGAGCGGCGCTTAACTCCGGAGAGAATCGTCCCTTCGTCTTTAGCGTCTTTTGTGGTCTACATCCTAGCACAAAGCTTTTCCACTCTGTCTGGAAAGGAAAACCTGCGCCAGCACAGAAAACATCTCCCATCGTGTTCTGGACGTTGCACGGAGGTCTGCCAAGTGTTTGAAAGAAACAAAGAAAAGTTGTCCAAAACAGCTTCCAATCGAATATTCATGTGATTGGAAACGTCAGGAAAGTGTAAGGTACTGTTTTCTATCAGTTGGCAAGCTGCGCACACAATCCCAGTGTTGTACAGCTTCCTTCTTCACCTTTCCGATGCTGCCGCTCTCTCCGGCTCCCGGAGCCGAAGAAGCGGCTTCTTCGCGCAAAGACGATTGTACCGCTCACAGTGCTCTCTTAGCGCCGCTTCTGCCGAAAGAAGCCCGGGAGCGGCTCTTAGCTCCGGAGAGCCTCGTACCTTCGTCTTTAGCGTCTTTTGTGGTCTACATCCTAGCAGAAAGCTTTTCCACTCTGTCTGGCAAGGAAAACATGCGCCAGCACAGAAAACGTCTCCCATCGTGTTCTGGACGTTGCACGGAGGTCTGCCAAGTGTTTGCATAAAGAAATGAAAAGTTGTCCAAAATAACTTCCTATCGAATGTTCATGTGATTGGAAAAGTCAGGAAAGTGGTAAGGTACTGTTTTCTATCAGTTGGCAAGCTGCGCACACAATCCCAGTGTTGTACAGCTTCCTTCTTCACCTTTCCGATGCTGCCGCTCTCTCCGGCTCCCGGAGCCGAAGAAGCGGCTTCTTCGCGCAAAGACGATTGTACCGCTCACAGTGCTCTCTTAGCGCGGCTTCTGCCGAAAGAAGCCCGGGAGCGGCGCTTAGCTCCGGAGAGCATCGTACCTTCGTCTTTAGCGTCTTTTGTGGTCTACATCCTAGCAGAAAGCTTTTCCACTCTGTCTGGCAAGGAAAACCTGCGCCAGCACAGAAAACATCTCCCATCGTGTTCTGGACGTTGCACGGAGGTCTGCCAAGTGTTTGCAAGAAACAAAGAAAAGTTGTCCAAAACAGCTTCCAATCGAATATTCATGTGATTGGAAAAGTCAGGAAAGTGGTAAGGTACTGTTTTCTATCAGTTGGCAAGCTGCGCACACAATCCCAGTGTTGTACAGCTTCCTTCTTCACCTTTCCGATGCTGCCGCTCTCTCCGGCTCCCGGAGCCGAAGAAGCGGCTTCTTCGCGCAAAGACGATTGTACCGCTCACAGTGCTCTCTTAGCGCGGCTTCTGCCGAAAGAAGCCCGGGAGCGGCGCTTAACTCCGGAGAGCATCGTCCCTTCGTCTTTAGCGTCTTTTGTGGTCTACATCCTAGCAGAAAGCTTTTCCACTATGTCTGGCAAGGAAAACATGCGCCAGCACAGAAAACATCTCCCATCGTGTTCTGGACGTTGTGCGGAGGTCTGCAAAGTGTTTGACAAGAAGAGAGGAAAAGTTGTCCAAAACAGCTTCCAATCGAATATTCCTGTGATTGGAAAAGTCAGGAAAGTGGTAAGGTACTGTTTTCTATCAGTTGGCAAGCTGCGCACACAATCCCAGTGTTGTACAGCTTCCTTCTTCACCTTTCCGATGCTGCCGCTCTCTCCGGCTCCCGGAGCCGAAGAAGCGGCTTCTTCGCGCAAAGACGATTGTACCGCTCACAGTGCTCTCTTAGCGCGGCTTCTGCCGAAAGAAGCCCGGGAGCGGCGCTTAGCTCCGGAGAGCATCGTACCTTCGTCTTTAGCGTCTTTTGTGGTCTACATCCTAGCAGAAAGCTTTTCCACTCTGTCTGGCAAGGAAAACCTGCGCCAGCACAGAAAACATCTCCCATCGTGTTCTGGACGTTGCACGGAGGTCTGCCAAGTGTTTGCATAAAGAAAAAAAAAGTTGTCCAAAATAACTTCCTATCGAATGTTCATGTGATTGGAAAAGTCAGGAAAGTGGTAAGGTACTGTTTTCTATCAGTTGGCAAGCTGCGCACACAATCCCAGTGTTGTACAGCTTCCTTCTTCACCTTTCCGATGCTGCCGCTCTCTCCGGCTCCCGGAGCCGAAGAAGCGGCTTCTTCGCGCAAAGGCGATTGTACCACTCACAGTGCTCTCTTAGCGCGGCTTCTGCCGAAAGAAGCCCGGGAGCGGTGCTTAGCTCCGGAGAGGCTCGTACCTTCGTCTTTAGCGTCTTTTGTGGTCTACATCCTAGCAGAAAGCTTTTCCACTCTGTCTGGCAAGGAAAACATGCGCCAGCGCTGAAAACATCTCCCATCGTGTTCTGGACGTTGCACGGAGGTCTGCCAAGTGTTTGCATAAAGAAATGAAAAGTTGTCCAAAACAGCTTCCAATCGAATGTTCATGTGATTGGAAAAGTCAGGAAAGTGTAAGGTACTGTTTTCTATCAGTTGGCAAGCTGCGCACACAATCCCAGTGTTGTACAGCTTCCTTCTTCACCTTTCCGATGCTGCCGCTCTCTCCGGCTCCCGGAGCCGAAGAAGCGGCTTCTTCGCGCAAAGACGATTGTACCGCTCACAGTGCTCTCTTAGCGCCGCTTCTGCCGAAAGAAGCCCGGGAGCGGTGCTTAGCTCCGGAGAGGCTCGTACCTTCGTCTGCAGCGTCTTTTGTGGTCTACATCCTAGCAGAAAGCTTTTCCACTCTGTCTGGCAAGGAAAACATGCGCCAGCGCTGAAAACATCTCCCATCGTGTTCTGGACGTTGTACGGAGGTCTGCCAAGTGTTTGCATAAAGAAATGAAAAGTTGTCCAAAACAGCTTCCAATCGAATGTTCATGTGATTGGAAAAGTCAGGAAAGTGGTAAGGTACTGTTTTCTATCAGTTGGCAAGCTGCGCACACAATCCCAGTGTTGTACAGCTTCCTTCTTCACCTTTCCGATGCTGCCGCTCTCTCCGGCTCCCGGAGCCGAAGAAGCGGCTTCTTCGCGCAAAGACGATTGTACCGCTCACAGTGCTCTCTTAGCGCCGCTTCTGCCGAAAGAAGCCCGGGAGCGGTGCTTAGCTCCGGAGAGCCTCGTCCCTTCGTCTTTAGTGTCTTTTGTGGTCTACATCCTAGCAGAAAGCTTTTCCACTCAGTCTGGCAAGGAAAACCTGCGCCAGCACAGAAAACATCTCCCATCGTGTTCTGGACGTTGCACGGAGGTCTGCCAAGTGTTTGCATAAAGAAATGAAAAGTTGTCCAAAATAACTTCCTATCGAATGTTCATGTGATTGGAAAAGTCAGGAAAGTGGTAAGGTACTGTTTTCTATCAGTTGGCAAGCTGCGCACACAATCCCAGTGTTGTACAGCTTCCTTCTTCACCTTTCCGATGCTGCCGCTCTCTCCGGCTCCCGGAGCCGAAGAAGCGGCTTCTTCGCGCAAAGACGATTGTACCGCTCACAGTGCTCTCTTAGCGCCGCTTCTGCCGAAAGAAGCCCGGGAGCGGCGCTTAGCTCCGGAGAGCATCGTACCTTCGTCTTTAGCGTCTTTTGTGGTCTACATCCTAGCAGAAAGCTTTTCCACTCAGTCTGGCAAGGAAAACATGCGCCAGCACAGAAAACATCTCCCATCGTGTTCTGGACGTTGCACGGAGGTCTGCCAAGTGTTTGACAAGAAGAAATGAAAAGTTGTCCAAAACAGCTTCCAATCGAATATTCATGTGATTGGAAAAGTCAGGAAAGTGGTAAGGTACTGTTTTCTATCAGTTGGCAAGCTGCGCACACAATCCCAGTGTTGTACAGCTTCCTTCTTCACCTTTCCGATGCTGCCGCTCTCTCCGGCTCCCGGAGCCGAAGAAGCGGCTTCTTCGCGCAAAGGCGATTGTACCGCTCACAGTGCTCTCTTAGCGCCGCTTCTGCCGAAAGAAGCCCGGGAGCGGCGCTTAGCTCCGGAGAGCCTCGTCCCTTCGTCTTTAGTGTCTTTTGTGGTCTACATCCTAGCAGAAAGCTTTTCCACTCAGTCTGGCAAGGAAAACCTGCGCCAGCACAGAAAACATCTCCCATCGTGTTCTGGACGTTGCACGGAGGTCTGCCAAGTGTTTGCATAAAGAAATGAAAAGTTGTCCAAAATAACTTCCTATCGAATGTTCATGTGATTGGAAAAGTCAGGAAAGTGGTAAGGTACTGTTTTCTATCAGTTGGCAAGCTGCGCACACAATCCCAGTGTTGTACAGCTTCCTTCTTCACCTTTCCGATGCTGCCGCTCTCTCCGGCTCCCGGAGCCGAAGAAGCGGCTTCTTCGCGCAAAGACGATTGTACCGCTCACAGTGCTCTCTTAGCGCCGCTTCTGCCGAAAGAAGCCCGGGAGCGGCGCTTAGCTCCGGAGAGCATCGTACCTTCGTCTTTAGCGTCTTTTGTGGTCTACATCCTAGCAGAAAGCTTTTCCACTCAGTCTGGCAAGGAAAACATGCGCCAGCACAGAAAACATCTCCCATCGTGTTCTGGACGTTGCACGGAGGTCTGCCAAGTGTTTGACAAGAAGAGAGGAAAAGTTGTCCAAAACAGCTTCCAATCGAATATTCATGTGATTGGAAAAGTCAGGAAAGTGGTAAGGTACTGTTTTCTATCAGTTGGCAAGCTGCGCACACAATCCCAGTGTTGTACAGCTTCCTTCTTCACCTTTCCGATGCTGCCGCTCTCTCCGGCTCCCGGAGCCGAAGAAGCGGCTTCTTCGCGCAAACACGATTGTACCGCTCACAGTGCTCTCTTAGCGCGGCTTCTGCCGAAAGAAGCCCGGGAGCGGTGCTTAGCTCCAGAGAGCCTCGTACCTTCGTCTTTAGCGTCTTTTGTGGTCTACATCCTAGCAGAAAGCTTTTCCACTCTGTCTGGCAAGGAAAACCTGCGCCAGCACAGAAAACATCTCCCATCGTGTTCTGGACGTTGCACGGAGGTCTGCCAAGTGTTTGCATAAAGAAATGAAAAGTTGTCCAAAATAACTTCCTATCGAATGTTCATGTGATTGGAAAAGTCAGGAAAGTGGTAAGGTACTGTTTTCTATCAGTTGGCAAGCTGCGCACACAATCCCAGTGTTGTACAGCTTCCTTCTTCACCTTTCCGATGCTGCCGCTCTCTCCGGCTCCCGGAGCCGAAGAAGCGGCTTCTTCGCGCAAAGACGATTGTACCGCTCACAGTGCTCTCTTAGCGCCGCTTCTGCCGAAAGAAGCCCGGGAGCGGCGCTTAGCTCCGGAGAGCATCGTACCTTCGTCTTTAGCGTCTTTTGTGGTCTACATCCTAGCAGAAAGCTTTTCCACTCTGTCTGGCAAGGAAAACATGCGCCAGCACAGAAAACATCTCCCATCGTGTTCTGGACGTTGTACGGAGGTCTGCCAAGTGTTTGACAAGAAGAGAGGAAAAGTTGTCCAAAACAGCTTCCAATCGAATATTCATGTGATTGGAAAAGTCAGGAAAGTTGTAAGGTACTGTTTTCTATCAGTTGGCAAGCTGCGCACACAATCCCAGTGTTGTACAGCTTCCTTCTTCACCTTTCCGATGCTGCCGCTCTCTCCGGCTCCCGGAGCCGAAGAAGCGGCTTCTTCGCGCAAAGACGATTGTACCGCTCACAGTGCTCTCTTAGCGCGGCTTCTGCCGAAAGAAGCCCGGGAGCGGCGCTTAGCTCCGGAGAGCATCGTACCTTCGTCTTTAGCGTCTTTTGTGGTCTACATCCTAGCAGAAAGCTTTTCCACTCTGTCTGGAAAGGAAAACCTGCGCCAGCACAGAAAACATCTCCCATCGTGTTCTGGACGTTGCACGGAGGTCTGCCAAGTGTTTGCATAAAGAAATGAAAAGTTGTCCAAAATAACTTCCTATCGAATGTTCATGTGATTGGAAAAGTCAGGAAAGTGGTAAGGTACTGTTTTCTATCAGTTGGCAAGCTGCGCACACAATCCCAGTGTTGTACAGCTTCCTTCTTCACCTTTCCGATGCTGCCGCTCTCTCCGGCTCCCGGAGCCGAAGAAGCGGCTTCTTCGCGCAAAGGCGATTGTACCGCTCACAGTGCTCTCTTAGCGCGGCTTCTGCCGAAAGAAGCCCGGGAGCGGTGCTTAGCTCCGGAGAGCCTCGTACCTTCGTCTTTAGCGTCTTTTGTGGTCTACATCCTAGCAGAAAGCTTTTCCACTCTGTCTGGCAAGGAAAACATGCGCCAGCACAGAAAACATCTCCCATCGTGTTCTGGACGTTGCACGGAGGTCTGCCAAGTGTTTGCATAAAGAAATGAAAAGTTGTCCAAAATAACTTCCTATCGAATGTTCATGTGATTGGAAAAGTCAGGAAAGTGGTAAGGTACTGTTTTCTATCAGTTAACAAGCTGCGCACACAATCCCAGTGTTGTACAGCTTCCTTCTTCACCTTTCCGATGCTGCCGCTCTCTCCGGCTCCCGGAGCCGAAGAAGCGGCTTCTTCGCGCAAAGACGATTGTACCGCTCACAGTGCTCTCTTAGCGCGGCTTCTGCCGAAAGAAGCCCGGGAGAGGCGCTTAGCTCCGGAGAGCATCGTCCCTTCGTCTTTAGCGTCTTTTGTGGTCTACATCCTAGCAGAAAGCTTTTCCACTCTGTCTGGCAAGGAAAACATGCGCCAGCACAGAAAACATCTCCCATCGTGTTCTGGACGTTGTACGGAGGTCTGCCAAGTGTTTGCATAAAGAAATGAAAAGTTGTCCAAAATAACTTCCTATCGAATGTTCATGTGATTGGAAAAGTCAGGAAAGTGGTAAGGTACTGTTTTCTATCAGTTGGCAAGCTGCGCACACAATCCCAGTGTTGTACAGCTTCCTTCTTCACCTTTCCGATGCTGCCGCTCTCTCCGGCTCCCGGAGCCGAAGAAGCGGCTTCTTCGCGCAAAGGCGATTGTACCGCTCACAGTGCTCTCTTAGCGCCGCTTCTGCCGAAAGAAGCCCGGGAGTGGTGCTTAGCTCCGGAGAGGCTCGTACCTTCGTCTGCAGCGTCTTTTGTGGTCTACATCCTAGCAGAAAGCTTTTCCACTCTGTCTGGCAAGGAAAACATGCGCCAGCGCTGAAAACATCTCCCATCGTGTTCTGGACGTTGCACGGAGGTCTGCCAAGTGTTTGCATAAAGAAATGAAAAGTTGTCCAAAACAGCTTCCAATCGAATGTTCATGTGATTGGAAAAGTCAGGAAAGTGGTAAGGTACTGTTTTCTATCAGTTGGCAAGCTGGCGCACACAATCCCAGTGTTGTACAGCTTCCTTCTTCACCTTTCCGATGCTGCCGCTCTCTCCGGCTCCCGGAGCCGAAGAAGCGGCTTCTTCGCGCAAAGACGATTGTACCGCTCACAGAGCTCTCTTAGCGCCGCTTCTGCCGAATGAAGCCCGGGAGCGGCGCTTAACTCCGGAGAGCCTCGTACCATCTTCTTTAGCGTCTTTTGTGGTCTACATCCTAGCAGAAAGCTTTTCCACTCTGTCTGGCAAGGAAAACCTGCGCCAGCGCAGAAAACATCTCCCATCGTGTTCTGGACGTTGCACGGAGGTCTGCCAAGTGTTTGCATAAAGAAATGAAAAGTTGTCCAAAACAGCTTCCAATCGAATATTCATGTGATTGGAAACGTCAGGAAAGTGTAAGGTACTGTTTTCTATCAGTTGGCAAGCTGCGCACACAATCCCAGTGTTGTACAGCTTCCTTCTTCACCTTTCCGATGCTGCCGCTCTCTCCGGCTCCCGGAGCCGAAGAAGCGGCTTCTTCGCGCAAAGACGATTGTACCGCTCACAGTGCTCTCTTAGCGCGGCTTCTGCCGAAAGAAGCCCGGGAGCGGCGCTTAGCTCCGGAGAGCATCGTCCCTTCGTCTTTAGCGTCTTTTGTGGTCTACATCCTAGCAGAAAGCTTTTCCACTCTGTCTGGCAAGGAAAACATGCGCCAGCACAGAAAACATCTCCCATCGTGTTCTGGACGTTGCACGGAGGTCTGCCAAGTGTTTGAAAGAAACAAAGAAAAGTTGTCCAAAACAGCTTCCAATCGAATATTCATGTGATTGGAAACGTCAGGAAAGTGTAAGGTACTGTTTTCTATCAGTTGGAAAGCTGCGCACACAATCCCAGTGTTGTACAGCTTCCTTCTTCACCTTTCCGATGCTGCCGCTCTCTCCGGCTCCCGGAGCCGAAGAAGCGGCTTCTTCGCGCAAAGGCGATTGTACCGCTCACAGTGCTCTCTTAGCGCCGCTTCTGCCGAAAGAAGCCCGGGAGCGGCGCTTAACTCCGGAGAGCATCGTCCCTTCGTCTTTAGCGTCTTTTGTGGTCGACATCCTAGCAGAAAGCTTTTCCACTCAGTCTGGCAAGGAAAACATGCGCCAGCACAGAAAACATCTCCCATCGTGTTCTGGACGTTGCACGGAGGTCTGCCAAGTGTTTGCATAAAGAAATGAAAAGTTGTCCAAAATAACTTCCTATCGAATGTTCATGTGATTGGAAAAGTCAGGAAAGTGGTAAGGTACTGTTTTCTATCAGTTGGCAAGCTGCGCACACAATCCCAGTGTTGTACAGCTTCCTTCTTCACCTTTCCGATGCTGCCGCTCTCTCCGGCTCCCGGAGCCGAAGAAGCGGCTTCTTCGCGCAAAGACGATTGTACCGCTCACAGTGCTCTCTTAGCGCGGCTTCTGCCGAAAGAAGCCCGGGAGCGGCGCTTAACTCCGGAGAGAATCGTCCCTTCGTCTTTAGCGTCTTTTGTGGTCTACATCCTAGCAGAAAGCTTTTCCACTCTGTCTGGAAAGGAAAACCTGCGCCAGCACAGAAAACATCTCCCATCGTGTTCTGGACGTTGCACGGAGGTCTGCCAAGTGTTTGAAAGAAACAAAGAAAAGTTGTCCAAAACAGCTTCCAATCGAATATTCATGTGATTGGAAACGTCAGGAAAGTGTAAGGTACTGTTTTCTATCAGTTGGCAAGCTGCGCACACAATCCCAGTGTTGTACAGCTTCCTTCTTCACCTTTCCGATGCTGCCGCTCTCTCCGGCTCCCGGAGCCGAAGAAGCGGCTTCTTCGCGCAAAGACGATTGTACCGCTCACAGTGCTCTCTTAGCGCCGCTTCTGCCGAAAGAAGCCCGGGAGCGGCTCTTAGCTCCGGAGAGCCTCGTACCTTCGTCTTTAGCGTCTTTTGTGGTCTACATCCTAGCAGAAAGCTTTTCCACTCTGTCTGGCAAGGAAAACATGCGCCAGCACAGAAAACGTCTCCCATCGTGTTCTGGACGTTGCACGGAGGTCTGCCAAGTGTTTGCATAAAGAAATGAAAAGTTGTCCAAAATAACTTCCTATCGAATGTTCATGTGATTGGAAAAGTCAGGAAAGTGGTAATGTACTGTTTCCTATCAGTTGGCAAGCTGCGCACACAATCCCAGTGTTGTACAGCTTCCTTCTTCACCTTTGCGATGCTGCCGCTCTCTCCGGCTCCCGGAGCCGAAGAAGCGGCTTCTTCGCGCAAAGACGATTGTACCGCTCACAGTGCTCTCTTAGCGCGGCTTCTGCCGAAAGAAGCCCGGGAGCGGCGCTTAGCTCCGGAGAGCATCGTACCTTCGTCTTTAGCGTCTTTTGTGGTCTACATCCTAGCAGAAAGCTTTTCCACTCAGTCTGGCAAGGAAAACCTGCGCCAGCACAGAAAACATCTCCCATCGTGTTCTGGACGTTGCACGGAGGTCTGCCAAGTGTTTGCAAGAAACAAAGAAAAGTTGTCCAAAACAGCTTCCAATCGAATATTCATGTGATTGGAAAAGTCAGGAAAGTGGTAAGGTACTGTTTTCTATCAGTTGGCAAGCTGCGCACACAATCCCAGTGTTGTACAGCTTCCTTCTTCACCTTTCCGATGCTGCCGCTCTCTCCGGCTCCCGGAGCCGAAGAAGCGGCTTCTTCGCGCAAAGACGATTGTACCGCTCACAGTGCTCTCTTAGCGCGGCTTCTGCCGAAAGAAGCCCGGGAGCGGCGCTTAACTCCGGAGAGCATCGTCCCTTCGTCTTTAGCGTCTTTTGTGGTCTACATCCTAGCAGAAAGCTTTTCCACTATGTCTGGCAAGGAAAACATGCGCCAGCACAGAAAACATCTCCCATCGTGTTCTGGACGTTGTGCGGAGGTCTGCAAAGTGTTTGACAAGAAGAGAGGAAAAGTTGTCCAAAACAGCTTCCAATCGAATATTCATGTGATTGGAAAAGTCAGGAAAGTTGTAAGGTACTGTTTTCTATCAGTTGGCAAGCTGCGCACACAATCCCAGTGTTGTACAGCTTCCTTCTTCACCTTTCCGATGCTGCCGCTCTCTCCGGCTCCCGGAGCCGAAGAAGCGGCTTCTTCGCGCAAAGACGATTGTACCGCTCACAGTGCTCTCTTAGCGCGGCTTCTGCCGAAAGAAGCCCGGGAGCGGCGCTTAGCTCCGGAGAGCATCGTACCTTCGTCTTTAGCGTCTTTTGTGGTCTACATCCTAGCAGAAAGCTTTTCCACTCTGTCTGGCAAGGAAAACCTGCGCCAGCACAGAAAACATCTCCCATCGTGTTCTGGACGTTGCACGGAGGTCTGCCAAGTGTTTGCATAAAGAAAAAAAAAGTTGTCCAAAATAACTTCCTATCGAATGTTCATGTGATTGGAAAAGTCAGGAAAGTGGTAAGGTACTGTTTTCTATCAGTTGGCAAGCTGCGCACACAATCCCAGTGTTGTACAGCTTCCTTCTTCACCTTTCCGATGCTGCCGCTCTCTCCGGCTCCCGGAGCCGAAGAAGCGGCTTCTTCGCGCAAAGGCGATTGTACCACTCACAGTGCTCTCTTAGCGCGGCTTCTGCCGAAAGAAGCCCGGGAGCGGTGCTTAGCTCCGGAGAGGCTCGTACCTTCGTCTTTAGCGTCTTTTGTGGTCTACATCCTAGCAGAAAGC
Source organism: Ammospiza caudacuta (assembly GCF_027887145.1). Taxonomy (NCBI): domain Eukaryota; kingdom Metazoa; phylum Chordata; class Aves; order Passeriformes; family Passerellidae; genus Ammospiza; species Ammospiza caudacuta. Next base: position 3,228,134 of record NC_080607.1, read on the forward strand.
TTTTCCACTCTGTCTGGCAAGGAAAACATGCGCCAGCGCTGAAAACATCTCCCATCGTGTTCTGGACGTTGCACGGAGGTCTGCCAAGTGTTTGCATAAAGAAATGAAAAGTTGTCCAAAACAGCTTCCAATCGAATGTTCATGTGATTGGAAAAGTCAGGAAAGTGGTAAGGTACTGTTTTCTATCAGTTGGCAAGCTGCGCACACAATCCCAGTGTTGTACAGCTTCCTTCTTCACCTTTCCGATGCTGCCGCTCTCTCCGGCTCCCGGAGCCGAAGAAGCGGCTTCTTCGCGCAAAGACGATTGTACCGCTCACAGTGCTCTCTTAGCGCCGCTTCTGCCGAAAGAAGCCCGGGAGCGGTGCTTAGCTCCGGAGAGGCTCGTACCTTCGTCTGCAGCGTCTTTTGTGGTCTACATCCTAGCAGAAAGCTTTTCCACTCTGTCTGGCAAGGAAAACATGCGCCAGCGCTGAAAACATCTCCCATCGTGTTCTGGACGTTGTACGGAGGTCTGCCAAGTGTTTGCATAAAGAAATGAAAAGTTGTCCAAAACAGCTTCCAATCGAATGTTCATGTGATTGGAAAAGTCAGGAAAGTGGTAAGGTACTGTTTTCTATCAGTTGGCAAGCTGCGCACACAATCCCAGTGTTGTACAGCTTCCTTCTTCACCTTTCCGATGCTGCCGCTCTCTCCGGCTCCCGGAGCCGAAGAAGCGGCTTCTTCGCGCAAAGACGATTGTACCGCTCACAGTGCTCTCTTAGCGCCGCTTCTGCCGAAAGAAGCCCGGGAGCGGTGCTTAGCTCCGGAGAGCCTCGTCCCTTCGTCTTTAGTGTCTTTTGTGGTCTACATCCTAGCAGAAAGCTTTTCCACTCAGTCTGGCAAGGAAAACCTGCGCCAGCACAGAAAACATCTCCCATCGTGTTCTGGACGTTGCACGGAGGTCTGCCAAGTGTTTGCATAAAGAAATGAAAAGTTGTCCAAAATAACTTCCTATCGAATGTTCATGTGATTGGAAAAGTCAGGAAAGTGGTAAGGTACTGTTTTCTATCAGTTGGCAAGCTGCGCACACAATCCCAGTGTTGTACAGCTTCCTTCTTCACCTTTCCGATGCTGCCGCTCTCTCCGGCTCCCGGAGCCGAAGAAGCGGCTTCTTCGCGCAAAGACGATTGTACCGCTCACAGTGCTCTCTTAGCGCCGCTTCTGCCGAAAGAAGCCCGGGAGCGGCGCTTAGCTCCGGAGAGCATCGTACCTTCGTCTTTAGCGTCTTTTGTGGTCTACATCCTAGCAGAAAGCTTTTCCACTCAGTCTGGCAAGGAAAACATGCGCCAGCACAGAAAACATCTCCCATCGTGTTCTGGACGTTGCACGGAGGTCTGCCAAGTGTTTGACAAGAAGAAATGAAAAGTTGTCCAAAACAGCTTCCAATCGAATATTCATGTGATTGGAAAAGTCAGGAAAGTGGTAAGGTACTGTTTTCTATCAGTTGGCAAGCTGCGCACACAATCCCAGTGTTGTACAGCTTCCTTCTTCACCTTTCCGATGCTGCCGCTCTCTCCGGCTCCCGGAGCCGAAGAAGCGGCTTCTTCGCGCAAAGGCGATTGTACCGCTCACAGTGCTCTCTTAGCGCCGCTTCTGCCGAAAGAAGCCCGGGAGCGGCGCTTAGCTCCGGAGAGCCTCGTCCCTTCGTCTTTAGTGTCTTTTGTGGTCTACATCCTAGCAGAAAGCTTTTCCACTCAGTCTGGCAAGGAAAACCTGCGCCAGCACAGAAAACATCTCCCATCGTGTTCTGGACGTTGCACGGAGGTCTGCCAAGTGTTTGCATAAAGAAATGAAAAGTTGTCCAAAATAACTTCCTATCGAATGTTCATGTGATTGGAAAAGTCAGGAAAGTGGTAAGGTACTGTTTTCTATCAGTTGGCAAGCTGCGCACACAATCCCAGTGTTGTACAGCTTCCTTCTTCACCTTTCCGATGCTGCCGCTCTCTCCGGCTCCCGGAGCCGAAGAAGCGGCTTCTTCGCGCAAAGACGATTGTACCGCTCACAGTGCTCTCTTAGCGCCGCTTCTGCCGAAAGAAGCCCGGGAGCGGCGCTTAGCTCCGGAGAGCATCGTACCTTCGTCTTTAGCGTCTTTTGTGGTCTACATCCTAGCAGAAAGCTTTTCCACTCAGTCTGGCAAGGAAAACATGCGCCAGCACAGAAAACATCTCCCATCGTGTTCTGGACGTTGCACGGAGGTCTGCCAAGTGTTTGACAAGAAGAAATGAAAAGTTGTCCAAAACAGCTTCCAATCGAATATTCATGTGATTGGAAAAGTCAGGAAAGTGGTAAGGTACTGTTTTCTATCAGTTGGCAAGCTGCGCACACAATCCCAGTGTTGTACAGCTTCCTTCTTCACCTTTCCGATGCTGCCGCTCTCTCCGGCTCCCGGAGCCGAAGAAGCGGCTTCTTCGCGCAAAGGCGATTATACCGCTCACAGTGCTCTCTTAGCGCGGCTTCTGCCGAAAGAAGCCCGGGAGCGGTGCTTAGCTCCAGAGAGCCTCGTACCTTCGTCTTTAGCGTCTTTTGTGGTCTACATCCTAGCAGAAAGCTTTTCCACTCTGTCTGGCAAGGAAAACCTGCGCCAGCACAGAAAACATCTCCCATCGTGTTCTGGACGTTGCACGGAGGTCTGCCAAGTGTTTGCATAAAGAAATGAAAAGTTGTCCAAAATAACTTCCAATCGAATATTCATGTGATTGGAAAAGTCAGGAAAGTGGTAAGGTACTGTTTTCTATCAGTTGGCAAGCTGCGCACACAATCCCAGTGTTGTACAGCTTCCTTCTTCACCTTTCCGATGCTGCCGCTCTCTCCGGCTCCCGGAGCCGAAGAAGCGGCTTCTTCGCGCAAAGACGATTGTACCGCTCACAGTGCTCTCTTAGCGCGGCTTCTGCCGAAAGAAGCCCGGGAGCGGCGCTTAACTCCGGAGAGCATCGTCCCTTCGTCTTTAGCGTCTTTTGTGGTCTACATCCTAGCAGAAAGCTTTTCCACTATGTCTGGCAAGGAAAACATGCGCCAGCACAGAAAACATCTCCCATCGTGTTCTGGACGTTGTGCGGAGGTCTGCAAAGTGTTTGACAAGAAGAGAGGAAAAGTTGTCCAAAACAGCTTCCAATCGAATATTCATGTGATTGGAAAAGTCAGGAAAGTTGTAAGGTACTGTTTTCTATCAGTTGGCAAGCTGCGCACACAATCCCAGTGTTGTACAGCTTCCTTCTTCACCTTTCCGATGCTGCCGCTCTCTCCGGCTCCCGGAGCCGAAGAAGCGGCTTCTTCGCGCAAAGACGATTGTACCGCTCACAGTGCTCTCTTAGCGCGGCTTCTGCCGAAAGAAGCCCGGGAGCGGCGCTTAGCTCCGGAGAGCATCGTACCTTCGTCTTTAGCGTCTTTTGTGGTCTACATCCTAGCAGAAAGCTTTTCCACTCTGTCTGGCAAGGAAAACCTGCGCCAGCACAGAAAACATCTCCCATCGTGTTCTGGACGTTGCACGGAGGTCTGCCAAGTGTTTGCATAAAGAAAAAAAAAGTTGTCCAAAATAACTTCCTATCGAATGTTCATGTGATTGGAAAAGTCAGGAAAGTGGTAAGGTACTGTTTTCTATCAGTTGGCAAGCTGCGCACACAATCCCAGTGTTGTACAGCTTCCTTCTTCACCTTTCCGATGCTGCCGCTCTCTCCGGCTCCCGGAGCCGAAGAAGCGGCTTCTTCGCGCAAAGGCGATTGTACCACTCACAGTGCTCTCTTAGCGCGGCTTCTGCCGAAAGAAGCCCGGGAGCGGTGCTTAGCTCCGGAGAGGCTCGTACCTTCGTCTTTAGCGTCTTTTGTGGTCTACATCCTAGCAGAAAGCTTTTCCACTCTGTCTGGCAAGGAAAACATGCGCCAGCGCTGAAAACATCTCCCATCGTGTTCTGGACGTTGCACGGAGGTCTGCCAAGTGTTTGCATAAAGAAATGAAAAGTTGTCCAAAACAGCTTCCAATCGAATGTTCATGTGATTGGAAAAGTCAGGAAAGTGGTAAGGTACTGTTTTCTATCAGTTGGCAAGCTGCGCACACAATCCCAGTGTTGTACAGCTTCCTTCTTCACCTTTCCGATGCTGCCGCTCTCTCCGGCTCCCGGAGCCGAAGAAGCGGCTTCTTCGCGCAAAGACGATTGTACCGCTCACAGTGCTCTCTTAGCGCCGCTTCTGCCGAAAGAAGCCCGGGAGCGGTGCTTAGCTCCGGAGAGGCTCGTACCTTCGTCTGCAGCGTCTTTTGTGGTCTACATCCTAGCAGAAAGCTTTTCCACTCTGTCTGGCAAGGAAAACATGCGCCAGCGCTGAAAACATCTCCCATCGTGTTCTGGACGTTGTACGGAGGTCTGCCAAGTGTTTGCATAAAGAAATGAAAAGTTGTCCAAAACAGCTTCCAATCGAATGTTCATGTGATTGGAAAAGTCAGGAAAGTGGTAAGGTACTGTTTTCTATCAGTTGGCAAGCTGCGCACACAATCCCAGTGTTGTACAGCTTCCTTCTTCACCTTTCCGATGCTGCCGCTCTCTCCGGCTCCCGGAGCCGAAGAAGCGGCTTCTTCGCGCAAAGACGATTGTACCGCTCACAGTGCTCTCTTAGCGCCGCTTCTGCCGAAAGAAGCCCGGGAGCGGTGCTTAGCTCCGGAGAGCCTCGTCCCTTCGTCTTTAGTGTCTTTTGTGGTCTACATCCTAGCAGAAAGCTTTTCCACTCAGTCTGGCAAGGAAAACCTGCGCCAGCACAGAAAACATCTCCCATCGTGTTCTGGACGTTGCACGGAGGTCTGCCAAGTGTTTGCATAAAGAAATGAAAAGTTGTCCAAAATAACTTCCTATCGAATGTTCATGTGATTGGAAAAGTCAGGAAAGTGGTAAGGTACTGTTTTCTATCAGTTGGCAAGCTGCGCACACAATCCCAGTGTTGTACAGCTTCCTTCTTCACCTTTCCGATGCTGCCGCTCTCTCCGGCTCCCGGAGCCGAAGAAGCGGCTTCTTCGCGCAAAGACGATTGTACCGCTCACAGTGCTCTCTTAGCGCCGCTTCTGCCGAAAGAAGCCCGGGAGCGGCGCTTAGCTCCGGAGAGCATCGTACCTTCGTCTTTAGCGTCTTTTGTGGTCTACATCCTAGCAGAAAGCTTTTCCACTCTGTCTGGCAAGGAAAACCTGCGCCAGCACAGAAAACATCTCCCATCGTGTTCTGGACGTTGCACGGAGGTCTGCCAAGTGTTTGACAAGAAGAAATGAAAAGTTGTCCAAAACAGCTTCCAATCGAATATTCATGTGATTGGAAAAGTCAGGAAAGTGGTAAGGTACTGTTTTCTATCAGTTGGCAAGCTGCGCACACAATCCCAGTGTTGTACAGCTTCCTTCTTCACCTTTCCGATGCTGCCGCTCTCTCCGGCTCCCGGAGCCGAAGAAGCGGCTTCTTCGCGCAAAGGCGATTGTACCGCTCACAGTGCTCTCTTAGCGCGGCTTCTGCCGAAAGAAGCCCGGGAGCGGCGCTTAGCTCCGGAGAGCCTCGTCCCTTCGTCTTTAGTGTCTTTTGTGGTCTACATCCTAGCAGAAAGCTTTTCCACTCAGTCTGGCAAGGAAAACCTGCGCCAGCACAGAAAACATCTCCCATCGTGTTCTGGACGTTGCACGGAGGTCTGCCAAGTGTTTGCATAAAGAAATGAAAAGTTGTCCAAAATAACTTCCTATCGAATGTTCATGTGATTGGAAAAGTCAGGAAAGTGGTAAGGTACTGTTTTCTATCAGTTGGCAAGCTGCGCACACAATCCCAGTGTTGTACAGCTTCCTTCTTCACCTTTCCGATGCTGCCGCTCTCTCCGGCTCCCGGAGCCGAAGAAGCGGCTTCTTCGCGCAAAGACGATTGTACCGCTCACAGTGCTCTCTTAGCGCCGCTTCTGCCGAAAGAAGCCCGGGAGCGGCGCTTAGCTCCGGAGAGCATCGTACCTTCGTCTTTAGCGTCTTTTGTGGTCTACATCCTAGCAGAAAGCTTTTCCACTCAGTCTGGCAAGGAAAACATGCGCCAGCACAGAAAACATCTCCCATCGTGTTCTGGACGTTGCACGGAGGTCTGCCAAGTGTTTGACAAGAAGAAATGAAAAGTTGTCCAAAACAGCTTCCAATCGAATATTCATGTGATTGGAAAAGTCAGGAAAGTGGTAAGGTACTGTTTTCTATCAGTTGGCAAGCTGCGCACACAATCCCAGTGTTGTACAGCTTCCTTCTTCACCTTTCCGATGCTGCCGCTCTCTCCGGCTCCCGGAGCCGAAGAAGCGGCTTCTTCGCGCAAAGGCGATTATACCGCTCACAGTGCTCTCTTAGCGCGGCTTCTGCCGAAAGAAGCCCGGGAGCGGTGCTTAGCTCCAGAGAGCCTCGTACCTTCGTCTTTAGCGTCTTTTGTGGTCTACATCCTAGCAGAAAGCTTTTCCACTCTGTCTGGCAAGGAAAACCTGCGCCAGCACAGAAAACATCTCCCATCGTGTTCTGGACGTTGCACGGAGGTCTGCCAAGTGTTTGCATAAAGAAATGAAAAGTTGTCCAAAATAACTTCCTATCGAATGTTCATGTGATTGGAAAAGTCAGGAAAGTGGTAAGGTACTGTTTTCTATCAGTTGGCAAGCTGCGCACACAATCCCAGTGTTGTACAGCTTCCTTCTTCACCTTTCCGATGCTGCCGCTCTCTCCGGCTCCCGGAGCCGAAGAAGCGGCTTCTTCGCGCAAAGACGATTGTACCGCTCACAGTGCTCTCTTAGCGCCGCTTCTGCCGAAAGAAGCCCGGGAGCGGCGCTTAGCTCCGGAGAGCATCGTACCTTCGTCTTTAGCGTCTTTTGTGGTCTACATCCTAGCAGAAAGCTTTTCCACTCTGTCTGGCAAGGAAAACATGCGCCAGCACAGAAAACATCTCCCATCGTGTTCTGGACGTTGTACGGAGGTCTGCCAAGTGTTTGACAAGAAGAGAGGAAAAGTTGTCCAAAACAGCTTCCAATCGAATATTCATGTGATTGGAAAAGTCAGGAAAGTTGTAAGGTACTGTTTTCTATCAGTTGGCAAGCTGCGCACACAATCCCAGTGTTGTACAGCTTCCTTCTTCACCTTTCCGATGCTGCCGCTCTCTCCGGCTCCCGGAGCCGAAGAAGCGGCTTCTTCGCGCAAAGACGATTGTACCGCTCACAGTGCTCTCTTAGCGCGGCTTCTGCCGAAAGAAGCCCGGGAGCGGCGCTTAGCTCCGGAGAGCATCGTACCTTCGTCTTTAGCGTCTTTTGTGGTCTACATCCTAGCAGAAAGCTTTTCCACTCTGTCTGGAAAGGAAAACCTGCGCCAGCACAGAAAACATCTCCCATCGTGTTCTGGACGTTGCACGGAGGTCTGCCAAGTGTTTGCATAAAGAAATGAAAAGTTGTCCAAAATAACTTCCTATCGAATGTTCATGTGATTGGAAACGTCAGGAAAGTGGTAAGGTACTGTTTTCTATCAGTTGGCAAGCTGCGCACACAATCCCAGTGTTGTACAGCTTCCTTCTTCACCTTTCCGATGCTGCCGCTCTCTCCGGCTCCCGGAGCCGAAGAAGCGGCTTCTTCGCGCAAAGGCGATTGTACCGCTCACAGTGCTCTCTTAGCGCGGCTTCTGCCGAAAGAAGCCCGGGAGCGGTGCTTAGCTCCGGAGAGCCTCGTACCTTCGTCTTTAGCGTCTTTTGTGGTCTACATCCTAGCAGAAAGCTTTTCCACTCTGTCTGGCAAGGAAAACATGCGCCAGCACAGAAAACATCTCCCATCGTGTTCTGGACGTTGCACGGAGGTCTGCCAAGTGTTTGCATAAAGAAATGAAAAGTTGTCCAAAATAACTTCCTATCGAATGTTCATGTGATTGGAAAAGTCAGGAAAGTGGTAAGGTACTGTTTTCTATCAGTTAACAAGCTGCGCACACAATCCCAGTGTTGTACAGCTTCCTTCTTCACCTTTCCGATGCTGCCGCTCTCTCCGGCTCCCGGAGCCGAAGAAGCGGCTTCTTCGCGCAAAGACGATTGTACCGCTCACAGTGCTCTCTTAGCGCGGCTTCTGCCGAAAGAAGCCCGGGAGAGGCGCTTAGCTCCGGAGAGCATCGTCCCTTCGTCTTTAGCGTCTTTTGTGGTCTACATCCTAGCAGAAAGCTTTTCCACTCTGTCTGGCAAGGAAAACATGCGCCAGCACAGAAAACATCTCCCATCGTGTTCTGGACGTTGCACGGAGGTCTGCCAAGTGTTTGCATAAAGAAATGAAAAGTTGTCCAAAACAGCTTCCAATCGAATGTTCATGTGATTGGAAAAGTCAGGAAAGTGGTAAGGTACTGTTTTCTATCAGTTGGCAAGCTGGCGCACACAATCCCAGTGTTGTACAGCTTCCTTCTTCACCTTTCCGATGCTGCCGCTCTCTCCGGCTCCCGGAGCCGAAGAAGCGGCTTCTTCGCGCAAAGACGATTGTACCGCTCACAGAGCTCTCTTAGCGCCGCTTCTGCCGAATGAAGCCCGGGAGCGGCGCTTAACTCCGGAGAGCCTCGTACCATCTTCTTTAGCGTCTTTTGTGGTCTACATCCTAGCAGAAAGCTTTTCCACTCTGTCTGGCAAGGAAAACCTGCGCCAGCGCAGAAAACATCTCCCATCGTGTTCTGGACGTTGCACGGAGGTCTGCCAAGTGTTTGCATAAAGAAATGAAAAGTTGTCCAAAACAGCTTCCAATCGAATATTCATGTGATTGGAAACGTCAGGAAAGTGTAAGGTACTGTTTTCTATCAGTTGGCAAGCTGCGCACACAATCCCAGTGTTGTACAGCTTCCTTCTTCACCTTTCCGATGCTGCCGCTCTCTCCGGCTCCCGGAGCCGAAGAAGCGGCTTCTTCGCGCAAAGACGATTGTACCGCTCACAGTGCTCTCTTAGCGCCGCTTCTGCCGAAAGAAGCCCGGGAGCGGCGCTTAGCTCCGGAGAGCATCGTCCCTTCGTCTTTAGCGTCTTTTGTGGTCTACATCCTAGCAGAAAGCTTTTCCACTCTGTCTGGCAAGGAAAACATGCGCCAGCACAGAAAACATCTCCCATCGTGTTCTGGACGTTGCACGGAGGTCTGCCAAGTGTTTGAAAGAAACAAAGAAAAGTTGTCCAAAACAGCTTCCAATCGAATATTCATGTGATTGGAAACGTCAGGAAAGTGTAAGGTACTGTTTTCTATCAGTTGGAAAGCTGCGCACACAATCCCAGTGTTGTACAGCTTCCTTCTTCACCTTTCCGATGCTGCCGCTCTCTCCGGCTCCCGGAGCCGAAGAAGCGGCTTCTTCGCGCAAAGGCGATTGTACCGCTCACAGTGCTCTCTTAGCGCCGCTTCTGCCGAAAGAAGCCCGGGAGCGGCGCTTAACTCCGGAGAGCATCGTCCCTTCGTCTTTAGCGTCTTTTGTGGTCGACATCCTAGCAGAAAGCTTTTCCACTCTGTCTGGCAAGGAAAACATGCGCCAGCACAGAAAACATCTCCCATCGTGTTCTGGACGTTGCACGGAGGTCTGCCAAGTGTTTGCATAAAGAAATGAAAAGTTGTCCAAAATAACTTCCTATCGAATGTTCATGTGATTGGAAAAGTCAGGAAAGTGGTAAGGTACTGTTTTCTATCAGTTGGCAAGCTGCGCACACAATCCCAGTGTTGTACAGCTTCCTTCTTCACCTTTCCGATGCTGCCGCTCTCTCCGGCTCCCGGAGCCGAAGAAGCGGCTTCTTCGCGCAAAGACGATTGTACCGCTCACAGTGCTCTCTTAGCGCGGCTTCTGCCGAAAGAAGCCCGGGAGCGGCGCTTAACTCCGGAGAGAATCGTCCCTTCGTCTTTAGCGTCTTTTGTGGTCTACATCCTAGCACAAAGCTTTTCCACTCTGTCTGGAAAGGAAAACCTGCGCCAGCACAGAAAACATCTCCCATCGTGTTCTGGACGTTGCACGGAGGTCTGCCAAGTGTTTGAAAGAAACAAAGAAAAGTTGTCCAAAACAGCTTCCAATCGAATATTCATGTGATTGGAAACGTCAGGAAAGTGTAAGGTACTGTTTTCTATCAGTTGGCAAGCTGCGCACACAATCCCAGTGTTGTACAGCTTCCTTCTTCACCTTTCCGATGCTGCCGCTCTCTCCGGCTCCCGGAGCCGAAGAAGCGGCTTCTTCGCGCAAAGACGATTGTACCGCTCACAGTGCTCTCTTAGCGCCGCTTCTGCCGAAAGAAGCCCGGGAGCGGCTCTTAGCTCCGGAGAGCCTCGTACCTTCGTCTTTAGCGTCTTTTGTGGTCTACATCCTAGCAGAAAGCTTTTCCACTCTGTCTGGCAAGGAAAACATGCGCCAGCACAGAAAACGTCTCCCATCGTGTTCTGGACGTTGCACGGAGGTCTGCCAAGTGTTTGCATAAAGAAATGAAAAGTTGTCCAAAATAACTTCCTATCGAATGTTCATGTGATTGGAAAAGTCAGGAAAGTGGTAAGGTACTGTTTTCTATCAGTTGGCAAGCTGCGCACACAATCCCAGTGTTGTACAGCTTCCTTCTTCACCTTTCCGATGCTGCCGCTCTCTCCGGCTCCCGGAGCCGAAGAAGCGGCTTCTTCGCGCAAAGACGATTGTACCGCTCACAGTGCTCTCTTAGCGCCGCTTCTGCCGAAAGAAGCCCGGGAGCGGCGCTTAGCTCCGGAGAGCATCGTACCTTCGTCTTTAGCGTCTTTTGTGGTCTACATCCTAGCAGAAAGCTTTTCCACTCTGTCTGGCAAGGAAAACCTGCGCCAGCACAGAAAACATCTCCCATCGTGTTCTGGACGTTGCACGGAGGTCTGCCAAGTGTTTGCAAGAAACAAAGAAAAGTTGTCCAAAACAGCTTCCAATCGAATATTCATGTGATTGGAAAAGTCAGGAAAGTGGTAAGGTACTGTTTTCTATCAGTTGGCAAGCTGCGCACACAATCCCAGTGTTGTACAGCTTCCTTCTTCACCTTTCCGATGCTGCCGCTCTCTCCGGCTCCCGGAGCCGAAGAAGCGGCTTCTTCGCGCAAAGACGATTGTACCGCTCACAGTGCTCTCTTAGCGCGGCTTCTGCCGAAAGAAGCCCGGGAGCGGCGCTTAACTCCGGAGAGCATCGTCCCTTCGTCTTTAGCGTCTTTTGTGGTCTACATCCTAGCAGAAAGCTTTTCCACTATGTCTGGCAAGGAAAACATGCGCCAGCACAGAAAACATCTCCCATCGTGTTCTGGACGTTGTGCGGAGGTCTGCAAAGTGTTTGACAAGAAGAGAGGAAAAGTTGTCCAAAACAGCTTCCAATCGAATATTCATGTGATTGGAAAAGTCAGGAAAGTTGTAAGGTACTGTTTTCTATCAGTTGGCAAGCTGCGCACACAATCCCAGTGTTGTACAGCTTCCTTCTTCACCTTTCCGATGCTGCCGCTCTCTCCGGCTCCCGGAGCCGAAGAAGCGGCTTCTTCGCGCAAAGACGATTGTACCGCTCACAGTGCTCTCTTAGCGCGGCTTCTGCCGAAAGAAGCCCGGGAGCGGCGCTTAGCTCCGGAGAGCATCGTACCTTCGTCTTTAGCGTCTTTTGTGGTCTACATCCTAGCAGAAAGCTTTTCCACTCTGTCTGGCAAGGAAAACCTGCGCCAGCACAGAAAACATCTCCCATCGTGTTCTGGACGTTGCACGGAGGTCTGCCAAGTGTTTGCATAAAGAAAAAAAAAGTTGTCCAAAATAACTTCCTATCGAATGTTCATGTGATTGGAAAAGTCAGGAAAGTGGTAAGGTACTGTTTTCTATCAGTTGGCAAGCTGCGCACACAATCCCAGTGTTGTACAGCTTCCTTCTTCACCTTTCCGATGCTGCCGCTCTCTCCGGCTCCCGGAGCCGAAGAAGCGGCTTCTTCGCGCAAAGGCGATTGTACCACTCACAGTGCTCTCTTAGCGCGGCTTCTGCCGAAAGAAGCCCGGGAGCGGTGCTTAGCTCCGGAGAGGCTCGTACCTTCGTCTTTAGCGTCTTTTGTGGTCTACATCCTAGCAGAAAGCTTTTCCACTCTGTCTGGCAAGGAAAACATGCGCCAGCGCTGAAAACATCTCCCATCGTGTTCTGGACGTTGCACGGAGGTCTGCCAAGTGTTTGCATAAAGAAATGAAAAGTTGTCCAAAACAGCTTCCAATCGAATGTTCATGTGATTGGAAAAGTCAGGAAAGTGGTAAGGTACTGTTTTCTATCAGTTGGCAAGCTGCGCACACAATCCCAGTGTTGTACAGCTTCCTTCTTCACCTTTCCGATGCTGCCGCTCTCTCCGGCTCCCGGAGCCGAAGAAGCGGCTTCTTCGCGCAAAGACGATTGTACCGCTCACAGTGCTCTCTTAGCGCCGCTTCTGCCGAAAGAAGCCCGGGAGCGGTGCTTAGCTCCGGAGAGGCTCGTACCTTCGTCTGCAGCGTCTTTTGTGGTCTACATCCTAGCAGAAAGCTTTTCCACTCTGTCTGGCAAGGAAAACATGCGCCAGCGCTGAAAACATCTCCCATCGTGTTCTGGACGTTGCACGGAGGTCTGCCAAGTGTTTGCATAAAGAAATGAAAAGTTGTCCAAAACAGCTTCCAATCGAATGTTCATGTGATTGGAAAAGTCAGGAAAGTGGTAAGGTACTGTTTTCTATCAGTTGGCAAGCTGCGCACACAATCCCAGTGTTGTACAGCTTCCTTCTTCACCTTTCCGATGCTGCCGCTCTCTCCGGCTCCCGGAGCCGAAGAAGCGGCTTCTTCGCGCAAAGACGATTGTACCGCTCACAGTGCTCTCTTAGCGCCGCTTCTGCCGAAAGAAGCCCGGGAGCGGTGCTTAGCTCCGGAGAGCCTCGTCCCTTCGTCTTTAGTGTCTTTTGTGGTCTACATCCTAGCAGAAAGCTTTTCCACTCAGTCTGGCAAGGAAAACCTGCGCCAGCACAGAAAACATCTCCCATCGTGTTCTGGACGTTGCACGGAGGTCTGC